>NC_091286.1:153187371-153494612 GCF_032444005.1 Ranitomeya imitator
GGCACAAGTACGGGCTAGGCTTAAGGCCGGGGCACAGGTGCGGGCCAGGCTTAAGCCCGGGGCACAGGTGCGGGCTAGGCTTAAGGCCGGGGCACAGGTGCGGGCTAGGCTTAAGGCCGGGGCACAGGTGCGGGCTAGGCTTAAGGCCGGGGCACAGGTGCGGGCTAGGCTTAAGGCCGGGGCACAGGTGCGGGCTAGGTTTAAGGCCGGTGCACAGGTGCGGGCTAGGCTTAAGGCCGGGGCACAGGTGCGGGCTAGGCTTAAGGCCGGGGCACAGGTGCGGGCTAGGCTTAAGGCCGGGGCACAGGTGCGGGCTAGGCTTAAGGCCGGGGCACAGGTGCGGGCTAGGCTTAAGGCCGGGGCACAAGTGCAGGCTAGGCTTAAGGCCTGAGCAAAAGTGCAGGCTAGGCTTAAGGCCGGGGCACAGGTGCAGGCTAGGCTTAAGGCCGGGGCACAGGTGCGGGCTAGGCTTAAGGCCGGGGCACAAGTGTGGGCTAGGCTTAAGGCCTGTGCACAAGGGCGGGCTAGGCTTAAGGCAGGGGCACATGGGCGGGCTTGGCTTAAGGAAGGGGCACAAGGGCGGGCTTGGCTTAAGGCAGTGGCACAAGGGCGGGCTTGGCTTAAGGCCGGGGCACAAGTGCGGGCTAGGCTTAAGGCCGGGGCACAAGTGCGGGCTAGGCTTAAGGCCTGGGCACAAGTGCGGGCTAGGCTTAAGGCCGGGGCACAAGTGCAGGCTAGGCTTAAGGCCTGGGCACAAGTGCAGGCTAGGCTTAAGGCCTTGGCACAAGGGCGGGCTAGGCTTAAGGCCTGGGCACAAGGGCGGGCTAGACTTAAGGCAGGGGCACATGGGCGGGCTTGGCTTAAGGCAGGGGCACAAGGGCGGGCTTGGCTTAAGGCAGGGGGCACAAGGGCAGGCTTGGCTTAAGGCAGAGGCACAAGGGCGGGCTTGGCTTAAGGCCAGGGCACAAGTGCGGGCTAGGCCTAAGGCCTGGGCACAAGTGCGGGCTAGGCTTAAGGTTTGGGCACAAGTGTGGGCTTGGCTTAAGGCCGGGGCACAAGTGTGGGCTAGGCTTAAGGCCGGGGTACAAGTGCAGTGCTGGCTAGGATCAAGGCAGGGGGCACAAGTGCTGGCTAGACTTAAGGCATGGGCACAAGTGCTGGCTAGGCTTAAGGCGTACAGCTAACTCTTTGCACTCTTTGCATAAAGGGTTAGGCACCCATAGGGGTGAAGAGCTAGCTTTCACCCCTCTACTCTGTACTTGGACATTTAGGACTAGATCCTTTGTTGTACAGTGCGGAGCCTCTCCATAACCCCACGCTCCAAGCGACCAGGCAATTCTTGTCTGTCCTCCGTAAATGGGTAATGCCTTCTTCCCCAATTACAGTCGTGCATGCGCATTCAGACGGGACAAGAGCGAAGAGCGTAAAGCTGGCCCTATGTGCATAACCAAGATGAAGCTGAAGACAAAAGCAAACAAGCATTCAAGGGGCTCAAAAGTGCGGGCTAGGCTTAAGGCCTGGGCACAAGTGCGGGCTAGGCTTAAGGCCGGGGCACAAGTGCGGGCTAGGCTTAAGGCCGGGGCACAAGTGCGGGCCAGGCTGAAGGCAGGGGCACAAGTGCGGGCTAGGCTTAAGGCCGGGGCACAAGTGCGGGCTAGACTTAAGGCCGGGGCACAAGTACGGGCTAGGCTTAAGGCCGGGGCACAAGTACGGGCTAGGCTTAAGGCCGGGGCACAGGTGCGGGCTAGGCTTAAGCCCGGGGCACAGGTGCGGGCTAGGCTTAAGGCCGGGGCACAGGTGCGGGCTAGGCTTAAGGCCGGGGCACAGGTGCGTGCTAGGCTTAAGGCCGGGGCACAGGTGCGGGCTAGGCTTAAGGCCGGGGCACAGGTGCGGGCTAGGCTTAAGGCCGGGGCACAGGTGCGGGCTAGGCTTAAGGCCGGGGCACAAGTGCGGGCTAGGCTTAAGGCATGGGCACAAGTGCAGTGCTGGCTAGGATCAAGGCAGGGGGCACAAATGCTGGCTAGGCTTAAGGCATGGGCACAAGTGCAGGCTAGGCTTAAGGCCTGAGCAAAAGTGCAGGCTAGGCATAAGGCCTGGGCACAAGTGCAGGCTAGGCTTAAGGCATGGGCACAAGTGCAGTGCGGGCTAGGCTTAAGGCCTGGGCACAAGTGCAGAGCTGGCTTGGATCAAGGCAGGGGGCACAAATGCTGGCTAGGCTTAAGGCATGGGCACAAGTGCCAGCTAGGCTTAAGGCCTGGGCACAAGTGCAGGCTAGGCTTAAGGCCTGAGCAAAAGTGCAGGCTAGGCTAAAGGCCGGGGCACAGGTGCAGGCTAGGCTTAAGGCCGGGGCACAGGTGCGGGCTAGGCTTAAGGCCGGGGCACAGGTGCGGGCTAGGCTTAAGGCCGGGGCACAAGTGCGGGCTAGGCTTAAGGCCGGGGCACAAGTGCGGGCTAGGCTTAAGGCATGGGCACAAGTGCGGGCTAGGCATAAGGCAGCGGCACAAGTGCTGGTTAGGCATAAGGCAAGGGCACAAGTGCGGGCTAGGCTTAAGGCCTGGGCACAAGGGCGGGCTAGGCTTAAGGCCTGAGCACAAGGGCGGGCTAGGCTTAAGGCAGGGGCACATGGGCGGGCTTGGCTTAAGGAAGGGGCACAAGGGCGGGCTTGGCTTAAGGCAGGGGCACAAGGGCGGGCTTGGCTTAAGGCCGGGGCACAAGTGCGGGCTAGGCTTAAGGCCTGGGCACAATGGCGGGCTAGGCTTAAGGCCTGAGCACAAGGGCGGGCTAGGCTTAAGGCAGGGGCACATGGGCGGGCTTGGCTTAAGGAAGGGGCACAAGGGCGGGATTGGCTTAAGGCAGGGGCACAAGGGCGGGCTTGGCTTAAGGCTGGGGCACAAGGGCGGGCTTGGCTTAAGGCCGGGGCACAAGGGCGGGCTAGGCTTAAGGCCGGGGCACAAGTGCGGGCTAGGCTTAAGGCCGGGGCACAAGTGCGGGCTAGGCTTAAGGCCGGGGCACAAGTGCGGGCTAGGCTTAAGGCCGGGGCACAAGTGCGGGCTAGGCTTAAGGCCAGGGCACAAGTGTGGGCTAGGCTTAATGCCTGGGCACAAGTGCGGGCTAGGCTTAAGGCCTGGGCACAAGGGCGGGCTAGGCTTAAGGCCTGAGCACAAGGGCGGGCTAGGCTTAAGGCAGGGGCACATGGGCGGGCTAGGCTTAATGCCTGGGCACAAGTGCGGGCTAGGCTTAAGGCCTGGGCACAAGGGCGGGCTAGGCTTAAGGCCTGAGCACAAGGGCGGGCTAGGCTTAAAGCAGGGGCACATGGGCGGGCTTGGCTTAAGTAAGGGGCACATGGGCGGGCTAGGCTTAAGGCCGGGGCACAAGTGCGGGCTAGGCTTAAGGCCGGGGCACAAGTGCGGGCTGGGCTTAAGGCCGGGGCACAAGTGCGGGCTAGGCTTAAGGCCGGGGCACAAGTGCGGGCTAGGCTTAATGCCTGGGCACAAGTGCGGGCTAGGCTTAAGGCCTGGGCACAAGGGCGGGCTAGGCTTAAGGCCTGAGCACAAGGGCGGGCTAGGCTTAAGGTAGGGGCACATGGGCGGGCTAGGCTTAATGCCTGGGCACAAGTGCGGGCTAGGCTTAAGGCCTGGGCACAAGGGCGGGCTAGGCTTAAGGCCTGAGCACAAGGGCGGGCTAGGCTTAAGGCAGGGGCACATGGGCGGGCTTGGCTTAAGGAAGGGGCACATGGGCGGGCTTGGCTTAAGGAAGGGGCACAAGGGCGGGCTTGGCTTAAGGCCGGGGCACAAGTGCGGGCTAGGCTTAAGGCCGGGGCACAAGTGCGGGCTAGGCTTAAGGCCTGGGCACAAGTGCGGGCTAGGCTTAAGGCCGGGGCACAAGTGCGGGCTAGGCTTAAGGCCGGGGCACAAATGCGGGCTAGGCTTAAGGCCGGGGCACAAGTGCGGGCTAGGCTTAAGGCCTGGGCACAAGGGCGGGCTAGGCTTAAGGCCTGGGCACAAGGGCGGGCTAGGCTTAAGGCAGGGGCACATGGGCGGGCTTGGCTTAAAGAAGGGGCACAAGGGCAGGCTTGGCTTAAGGCAGGGGCACAAGGGCGGGCTTGGCTTAAGGCCAGGGCACAAGTGCTGGCTAGTCTTAAGGCCGGGGCACAAGTGCGGGCTAGGCTTAAGGCCTGGGCACAAGTGTGGGCTAGGCTTAAGGCCTGGGCACAAGGGCGGGCTAGGCTTAAGGCCTGGGCACAAGGGCGGGCTAGGCTTAAGGCAGGGGCACATGGGCGGGCTTGGCTTAAAGAAGGGGCACAAGGGCAGGCTTGGCTTAAGGCAGGGGCACAAGGGCAGTGCTGGCTAGGATCAAGGCAGGGGGCACAAGTGCTGGCTAGGCTTAAGGCATACAGCTAACTCTTTGCACTCTTTGCATAAAGGGTTAGGCACCCATAGGGGTGAAGAGCTAGCTTTCACCCCTCTACTCTGTACTTGGACATTTAGGACTAGATCCTTTGTTGTACAGTGCGGAGCCTCTCCATAACCCCATGCTCCAAGCGACCAGGCAATTCTTGTCTGTCCTCCGTAAATGGGTAATGCCTTCTTCCCAATTACAGTCGTGCATGCGCATTCAGACGGGACAAGAGCGAAGAATGTAAAGCTGGCCCTATGTGCATAACCAACATGAAGCTGAAGACAAAAACAAACAAACAAGCATTCAAGGGGCTCAAAAGTGCTGGCTAGGCTTAAGGCCTGGGCACAAGTGCGGGCTAGGCTTAAGGCCGGGGCACAAGTGCGGGCTAGGCTTAAGGCCGGGCACAAGTGCGGGCTAGGCTTAAGGCAGCGGCACAAGTGCGGGCTAGGCATAAGGCAGCGGCACAAGTGCGGGCTAAACATAAGGCAGGGGCACAAGTGCAGGCTAGGCTTTAGGCCTGGGCACAAGTGCGGGCTAGGCTTAAGGCCGGGGCACAAGTGTGGGCTAGGCTTAAGGCCGGGGCACAAGTGCGGGCTAGGCTTAAGGCCTGGGCACAAGTTCGGGCTAGGCTTAAGGCCTGGGCACAAGTGCGGGCTAGGCTTAAGGCCTGGGCACAAGTGCGGGCTAGGCTTAAGGCCTGGGCACAAGTGCAGTGCGGGCTAGGCTTAAGGCCTGGGCACAAGTGCAGTGCTGGCTAGGATCAAGGCAGGGGGCACAAATGCTGGCTAGGCTTAAGGCATGGGCACAAGTGCAGGCTAGGCTTAAGGCCTGAGCAAAAGTGCAGGCTAGGCATAAGGCCTGGGCACAAGTGCGGGCTAGGCTTAAGGCATGGGCACAAGTGCAGTGCTGGCTAGGCTTAAGGCCTGGGCACAAGTGCAGTGCTGGCTAGGATCAAGGCAGGGGCACAAGGGCGGGCCTGGCTTAAGGCAGGGGCACAAGGGCGGGCTTGGCTTAAGGCCAGGGCACAATTGCGGGCTAGGCCTAAGGCCTGGGCACAAGTGCGGGCTAGGCTTAAGGCCTGGGCACAAGTGCGGGCTAGGCTTAAGGCCTGGGCACAAGTGTGGGCTAGGCTTAAGGCCGGGGCACAAGTGCGGGCTAGGCTTAAGGCCGGGGCACAAGTGCAGTGCTGGCTAGGATCAAGGCAGGGGGCACAAGTGCTGGCTAGGTTTAAGGCATACAGCTAACTCTTTGCACTCTTTGCATAAAGGGTTAGGCACCCATAGGGGTGAAGAGCTAGCTTTCACCCCTCTACTCTGTACTTGGACATTTAGGACTAGATCCTTTGTTGTACAGTGCGGAGCCTCTCCATAACCCCATGCTCCAAGCGACCAGGCAATTCTTGTCTGTCCTCCGTAAATGGGTAATGCCTTCTTCCCAATTACAGTCGTGCATGCGCATTCAGACGGGACAAGAGCGAAGAATGTAAAGCTGGCCCAATGTGCATAACCAACATGAAGCTGAAGACAAAAACAAACAAACAAGCATTCAAGGGGCTCAAAAGTGCGGGCTAGGCTTAAGGCCTGGGCACAAGTGCGGGCTAGGCTTAAGGCCGGGGCACAAGTGCATGATAGGCTTAAGGCCGGGGCACAAGGGCGGGCTAGGCTTAAGGCCGGGGCACAAGTACGGGCTAGGCTTAAGGCCGGGGCACAGGTGCGGGCTAGGCTTAATCCCGGGGCACAGGTGCGGGCTAGGCTTAAGGCCGGGGCACAGGTGCGGGCTAGGCTTAAGGCGGGGCACAGGTGCGTGCTAGGCTTAATGCCAGGGCACAGGTGCGGGCCAGGCTTAAGACCGGGGCACAGGTGCGGGCTAGGCTTAAGGCCGGGGCACAGGTGCGGGCTAGGCTTAAGGCCGGGGCACAGGTGCGGGCTAGGCTTAAGGCCGGGGCACAGGTGCGGGCTAGGCTTAAGGCCGGGGCACAGGTGCGGGCTAGGCTTAAGGAAGGGGCACAAGGACGGGCTTGGCTTAAGGCAGGGGCACACGGGCGGGCTTGGCTTAAGGCCGGGGAACAAGTGCGGGCTAGGCTTAAGGCCGGGGCACAAGTGCGGGCTAGGCCTGGGCACAAGTGCGGGCTAGGCTTAAGGCCGGGGCACAAGTGCGGGCTAGGCTTAAGGCCTGGGCACAAGTGCGGGCTAGGCTTAAGGCCGGGGCACAAGTGTAGTGCGGCTAGGCTTAAGGCCGGGGCACAAGTGCGGGCTAGGCTTAAGGCCGGGGCACAAGTGCGCGCTAGGCTTAAGGCCTGGGCACAAGTGCGGGCTAGGCTTAAGGCCGGGGCACAAGTGCGGGCTAGGCTTAAGGCCTGGGCACAAGTGCAGTGCGGGCTAGGCTTAAGGCCTGGGCACAAGTGCAGTGCTGGCTAGGATCAAGGCAGGGGGCACAAATGCTGGCTAGGCTTAAGGCCTGGGCACAAGTGCAGGCTAGGCTTAAGGCCTGAGCAAAAGTGCAGGCTAGGCTAAAGGCCGGGGCACAGGTGCAGGCTAGGCTTAAGGCCGGGGCACAGGTGCGGGCTAGGCTTAAGGCCGGGGCACAGGTGCGGGCTAGGCTTAAGGCCGGGGCTCAAGTGCGGGCTAGGCTTAAGGCCGGGGCACAAGTGCGGGCTAGGCTTAAGGCCGGGGCACAAGTGCGGGCTAGGCATAAGGCAGCGGCACAAGTGCTGGTTAGGCATAAGGCAAGGGCACAAGTGCGGGCTAGGCGTAAGGCAGGGGCACAAGTGCGGGCTAGGCATAAGGCAGGGGCACAAGTGCGGGCTAGGCATAAGGCAGGGGCACAAGTGCGGGCTAGGCATAAGGCAGCGGCACAAGTGCGGGCTAGGCATAAGGCAGCGGCACAAGTGCGGGCTAAACATAAGGCAGGGGCACAAGTGCAGGCTAGGCTTTAGGCCTGGGCACAAGTGCGGGCTAGGCTTAAGGCCGGGGCACAAGTGTGGGCTAGGCTTAAGGCCGGGGCACAAGTGCGGGCTAGGCTTAAGGCCTGGGCACAAGTTCGGGCTAGGCTTAAGGCCTGGGCACAAGTGCGGGCTAGGCTTAAGGCCTGGGCACAAGTGCGGGCTAGGCTTAAGGCCTGGGCACAAGTGCAGTGTGGGCTAGGCTTAAGGCCTGGCCACAAGTGCAGTGCTGGCTAGGATCAAGGCAGGGGGCACAAATGCTGGCTAGGCTTAAGGCATGGGCACAAGTGCAGGCTAGGCTTAAGGCCTGAGCAAAAGTGCAGGCTAGGCATAAGGCCTGGGCACAAGTGCGGGCTAGGCCTAAGGCATGGGCACAAGTGCAGTGCTGGCTAGGCTTAAGGCCTGGGCACAAGTGCAGTGCTGGCTAGGATCAAGGTAGGGGCACAAGGGCGGGCCTGGCTTAAGGCAGGGGCACAAGGGCGGGCTTGGCTTAAGGCCAGGGCACAATTGCGGGCTAGGCCTAAGGCCTGGGCACAAGTGCGGGCTAGGCTTAAGGCCTGGGCACAAGTGCGGGCTAGGCTTAAGGCCTGGGCACAAGTGTGGGCTAGGCTTAAGGCCGGGGCACAAGTGCGGGCTAGGCTTAAGGCCGGGGCACAAGTGCAGTGCTGGCTAGGATCAAGGCAGGGGGCACAAGTGCTGGCTAGGTTTAAGGCATACAGCTAACTCTTTGCACTCTTTGCATAAAGGGTTAGGCACCCATAGGGGTGAAGAGCTAGCTTTCACCCCTCTACTCTGTACTTGGACATTTAGGACTAGATCCTTTGTTGTACAGTGCGGAGCCTCTCCATAACCCCATGCTCCAAGCGACCAGGCAATTCTTGTCTGTCCTCCGTAAATGGGTAATGCCTTCTTCCCAATTACAGTCGTGCATGCGCATTCAGACGGGACAAGAGCGAAGAATGTAAAGCTGGCCCTATGTGCATAACCAACATGAAGCTGAAGACAAAAACAAACAAACAAGCATTCAAGGGGCTCAAAAGTGCGGGCTAGGCTTAAGGCCTGGGCACAAGTGCGGGCTAGGCTTAAGGCCGGGGCACAAGTGCGGGCTAGGCTTAAGGCCGGGGCACAAGTGCGAGCTAGGCTTAAGGCCGGGGCACAAGTGCGGGCTAGGCTTAAGGCCGGGGCACAAGTGCGGGCTAGGCTTAAGGCCGGGGCACAAGTGCGGGCTAGGCTTAAGGCCGGGGCACAAGTGCGGGCTAGGCTTAAGGCCGGGGCACAAGTGCGGGCTAGGCCTAAGGCCTGGGCACAAGTGCGGGCTAGGCTTAAGGCCTGGGCACAAGTGCGGGCTAGGCTTAAGGCCTGGGCACAAGTGCGGGCTAGGCTTAAGGCCGGGGCACAAGTGCGGGCTAGGCTTAAGGCCGGGGCACAAGTGCAGTGCTGGCTAGGATCAAGGCAGGGGGCACAAGTGCTGGCTAGGTTTAAGGCATACAGCTAACTCTTTGCACTCTTTGCATAAAGGGTTAGGCACCCATAGGGGTGAAGAGCTAGCTTTCACCCCTCTACTCTGTACTTGGACATTTAGGACTAGATCCTTTGTTGTACAGTGCGGAGCCTCTCCATAACCCCATGCTCCAAGCGACCAGGCAATTCTTGTCTGTCCTCAGTAAATGGGTAATGCCTTCTTCCCAATTACAGTCGTGCATGCGCATTCAGACGGGACAAGAGCGAAGAATGTAAAGCTGGCCCTATGTGCATAACCAAGATGAAGCTGAAGACAAAAGCAAACAAGCATTCAAGGGGCTCAAAAGTGCGGGCTAGGCTTAAGGCCTGGGCACAAGTGCGGGCTAGGCTTAAGGCCGGGGCACAAGTGCGGGCTAGGCTTAAGGCCGGGGCACAAGTGCGGGCTAGGCTGAAGGCAGGGGCACAAGTGCGGGCTAGGCTTAAGGCCGGGGCACAAGTGCGGGCTAGACTTAAGGCCGGGGCACAAGTACGGGCTAGGCTTAAGGCCAGGGCACAAGTACGGGCTAGGCTTAAGGCCGGGGCACAGGTGCGGGCTAGGCTTAAGCCCGGGGCACAGGTGCGGGCTAGGCTTAAGGCCGGGGCACAGGTGCGGGCTAGGCTTAAGGCCGGGGCACAGGTGCGTGCTAGGCTTAAGGCCGGGGCACAGATGCGGGCTAGGCTTAAGGCCGGGGCACAGGTGCGGGCTAGGCTTAAGGCCGGGGCACAGGTGCGGGCTAGGCTTAAGGCCGGGGCACAAGTGCGGGCTAGGCTTAAGGCCGGGGCACAATTGCGGGCTAGGCTTAAGGCCGGGGCACAAGTGCGGGCTAGGCTTAAGGCCGGGGCACAAGTGCGGGCTAGGCTTAAGGCCGGGGCACAAGTGCGGGCTAGGCTTAAGGCCGGGGCACAAGTGCGGGCTAGGCTTAAGGCCGGGGCACAAGTGCGGGCTAGGCTTAAGGCCGGGGCAAATGTGCGGGCTAGGCTTAAGGCCGGGGCACAAGTGCGGGCTAGGCTTAAGGCAGGGGCACATGGGCGGGCTTGGCTTAAGGAAGGGGCACAAGGGCGGGCTTGGCTAAAAGCAGGGGCACAAGGGTGGGCTTGGCTTAAGGCCGGGGCACAAGTGTGGGCTAGGCTTAAGGCCGGGGCACAAGTGCGTGCTAGGCTTAAGGCCTGGGCACAAGTGCGGGCTAGGCTTAAGGCCTGGGCACAAGTGCGGGCTAGGCTTAAGGCCTGGGCACAAGGGCGGGCTAGGCTTAAGGCCTGGGCACAAGGGCGGGCTAGGCTTAAGGCCTGAGCACAAGGGCGGGCTAGGCTTAAGGCAGGGGCACATGGGCGGGCTTGGCTTAAGGAAGGGGCACAAGGGCGGGCTTGGCTTAAGGCAGGGGCACAAGGGCGGGCTTGGCTTAAGGCCGGGGCACAAGTGCGGGCTAGGCTTAAGGCCGGGGCACAAGTGCGGGCTAGGCTTAAGGCCTGGGCACAAGTGCGGGTTAGGCTTAAGGCCTGGGCACAAGTGCGGGCTAGGCTTAAGGCCGGGGCACAAGTGCGGGCTAGGCTTAAGGCCGGGGCGCAAGTGCGGGCTAGGCTTAAGGCCGGGGCACAGGTGCGGGCCAGGCTTAAGCCCGGGGCACAGGTGCGGGCTAGGCTTAAGGCCGGGGCACAGGTGCGGGCTAGGCTTAAGGCCGGGGCACAGGTGCGGGCTAGGCTTAAGGCCGGGGCACAGGTGCGGGCTAGGCTTAAGGCCGGGGCACAGGTGCGGGCTAGGCTTAAGGCCGGGGCACAGGTGCGGGCTAGGCTTAAGGCCGGGGCACAGGTGCGGGTTAGGCTTAAGGCCGGGGCACAGGTGCGGGCTAGGCTTAAGGCCGGGGCACAGGTGCGGGCTAGGCTTAAGGCCGGGGCACAGGTGCGGGCTAGGCTTAAGGCCGGGGCACAAGTGCAGGCTAGGCTTAAGGCCTGAGCAAGAGTGCAGGCTAGGCTTAAGGCCGGGGCACAGGTGCAGGCTAGGCTTAAGGCCGGGGCACAGGTGCGGGCTAGGCTTAAGGCCGGGGCACAAGTGCGGGCTAGGCTTAAGGCCGGGGCACAAGTGCGGGCTAGGCTTAAGGCCAGGGCACAAGTGCGGGATAGGCATAAGGCAGCGGCACAAGTGCTGGTTAGGCATAAGGCAAGGGCACAAGTGCGGGCTAGGCATAAGGCAGGGGCACAAGTGCGGGCTAGGCATAAGGCAGGGGCACAATTGCGGGCTAGGCATAAGGCAGGGACACAAGTGCGGGCTAAACATAAGGCAGGGGCACAAGTGCAGGCTAGGCTTTAGGCCTGGGCACAAGTGCGGGCTAGGCTTAAGGCCTGGGCACAAGTGCGAGCTAGGCTTAAGGCCTGAGAAAAAGTGCGGGCTAGGCTTAAGGCCTGGGCACAAGTGCGGGCTAGGCTTAAGGCCTGGGCACAAGGGCGGGCTAGGCTTAAGGCCGGGGCACAAGGGCGGGCTAGGCTTAAGGCCGGGGCACAGATGCGGGCTAGGCTTAAGGCCGGGGCACAGGTGCGGGCTAGGCTTAAGGCCGGGGCACAGGTGCGGGCTAGGCTTAAGGCCGGGGCACAAGTGCGGGCTAGGCTTAAGGCCGGGGCACAAGTGCGGGCTAGGCTTAAGGCCGGGGCACAAGTGCGGGCTAGGCTTAAGGCCGGGGCACAAGTGCGGGCTAGGCTTAAGGCCGGGGCACAAGTGCGGGCTAGGCTTAAGGCCGGGGCACAAGTGCGGGCTAGGCTTAAGGCCGGGGCACAAGTGCGGGCTAGGCTTAAGGCCGGGGCAAATGTGCGGGCTAGGCTTAAGGCCGGGGCACAAGTGCGGGCTAGGCTTAAGGCAGGGGCACATGGGCGGGCTTGGCTTAAGGAAGGGGCACAAGGGCGGGCTTGGCTAAAAGCAGGGGCACAAGGGTGGGCTTGGCTTAAGGCCGGGGCACAAGTGTGGGCTAGGCTTAAGGCCGGGGCACAAGTGCGTGCTAGGCTTAAGGCCTGGGCACAAGTGCGGGCTAGGCTTAAGGCCTGGGCACAAGTGCGGGCTAGGCTTAAGGCCTGGGCACAAGGGCGGGCTAGGCTTAAGGCCTGGGCACAAGGGCGGGCTAGGCTTAAGGCCTGAGCACAAGGGCGGGCTAGGCTTAAGGCAGGGGCACATGGGCGGGCTTGGCTTAAGGAAGGGGCACAAGGGCGGGCTTGGCTTAAGGCAGGGGCACAAGGGCGGGCTTGGCTTAAGGCCGGGGCACAAGTGCGGGCTAGGCTTAAGGCCGGGGCACAAGTGCGGGCTAGGCTTAAGGCCTGGGCACAAGTGCGGGTTAGGCTTAAGGCCTGGGCACAAGTGCGGGCTAGGCTTAAGGCCGGGGCACAAGTGCGGGCTAGGCTTAAGGCCGGGGCGCAAGTGCGGGCTAGGCTTAAGGCCGGGGCACAGGTGCGGGCCAGGCTTAAGCCCGGGGCACAGGTGCGGGCTAGGCTTAAGGCCGGGGCACAGGTGCGGGCTAGGCTTAAGGCCGGGGCACAGGTGCGGGCTAGGCTTAAGGCCGGGGCACAGGTGCGGGCTAGGCTTAAGGCCGGGGCACAGGTGCGGGCTAGGCTTAAGGCCGGGGCACAGGTGCGGGCTAGGCTTAAGGCCGGGGCACAGGTGCGGGTTAGGCTTAAGGCCGGGGCACAGGTGCGGGCTAGGCTTAAGGCCGGGGCACAGGTGCGGGCTAGGCTTAAGGCCGGGGCACAGGTGCGGGCTAGGCTTAAGGCCGGGGCACAAGTGCAGGCTAGGCTTAAGGCCTGAGCAAGAGTGCAGGCTAGGCTTAAGGCCGGGGCACAGGTGCAGGCTAGGCTTAAGGCCGGGGCACAGGTGCGGGCTAGGCTTAAGGCCGGGGCACAAGTGCGGGCTAGGCTTAAGGCCGGGGCACAAGTGCGGGCTAGGCTTAAGGCCAGGGCACAAGTGCGGGATAGGCATAAGGCAGCGGCACAAGTGCTGGTTAGGCATAAGGCAAGGGCACAAGTGCGGGCTAGGCATAAGGCAGGGGCACAAGTGCGGGCTAGGCATAAGGCAGGGGCACAATTGCGGGCTAGGCATAAGGCAGGGACACAAGTGCGGGCTAAACATAAGGCAGGGGCACAAGTGCAGGCTAGGCTTTAGGCCTGGGCACAAGTGCGGGCTAGGCTTAAGGCCTGGGCACAAGTGCGAGCTAGGCTTAAGGCCTGAGAAAAAGTGCGGGCTAGGCTTAAGGCCTGGGCACAAGTGCGGGCTAGGCTTAAGGCCTGGGCACAAGGGCGGGCTAGGCTTAAGGCCGGGGCACAAGGGCGGGCTAGGCTTAAGGCCGGGGCACAAGTACGGGCTAGGCTTAAGGCCGGGGCACAGGTGCGGGCCAGGCTTAAGCCCGGGGCACAGGTGCGGGCTAGGCTTAAGGCCGGGGCACAGGTGCGGGCTAGGCTTAAGGCCGGGGCACAGGTGCGGGCTAGGCTTAAGGCCGGGGCACAGGTGCGGGCTAGGCTTAAGGCCGGGGCACAGGTGCGGGCTAGGCTTAAGGCCGGGGCACAGGTGCGGGCTAGGCTTAAGGCCGGGGCACAGGTGCGGGTTAGGCTTAAGGCCGGGGAACAGGTGCGGGCTAGGCTTAAGGCCGGGGCACAGGTGCGGGCTAGGCTTAAGGCCGGGGCACAGGTGCGGGCTAGGCTTAAGGCCGGGGCACAAGTGCAGGCTAGGCTTAAGGCCTGAGCAAGAGTGCAGGCTAGGCTTAAGGCCGGGGCACAGGTGCAGGCTAGGCTTAAGGCCGGGGCACAGGTGCGGGCTAGGCTTAAGGCCGGGGCACAAGTGCGGGCTAGGCTTAAGGCCGGGGCACAAGTGCGGGCTAGGCTTAAGGCCAGGGCACAAGTGCGGGATAGGCATAAGGCAGCGGCACAAGTGCTGGTTAGGCATAAGGCAAGGGCACAAGTGCGGGCTAGGCATAAGGCAGGGGCACAAGTGCGGGCTAGGCATAAGGCAGGGGCACAATTGCGGGCTAGGCATAAGGCAGGGACACAAGTGCGGGCTAAACATAAGGCAGGGGCACAAGTGCAGGCTAGGCTTTAGGCCTGGGCACAAGTGCGGGCTAGGCTTAAGGCCTGGGCACAAGTGCGAGCTAGGCTTAAGGCCTGAGAAAAAGTGCGGGCTAGGCTTAAGGCCTGGGCACAAGTGCGGGCTAGGCTTAAGGCCGGGGCACAAGTGCGGGCTAGGCTTAAGGCTGGGGCACAAGTGCGGGCTAGGCTTAAGGCCCGGACACAAGTGCGGGCTAGGCTTAAGGCCGGGGCACAAGTGCGGGCTAGGCTTAAGGCCGGGGCACAAGTGCGGGCTAGGCTTAAGGCCGGGGCACAAGTGCGGGCTAGGCTTAAGGCCGGGGCACAAGTGCTGGCTAGTCTTAAGGCCGGGGCACAAGTGCGGGCTAGGCTTAAGGCCTGGGCACAAGTGCGGGCTAGGCTTAAGGCCTGGGCACAAGGGCGGGCTAGGCTTAAGGCCTGAGCACAAGGGCGGGCTAGGCTTAAGGCAGGGGCACATGGGCGGGCTTGGCTTAAGGAAGTGGCACAAGGGCAGGCTTGGCTTAAGGCAGGGGCACAAGGGCGGGCTTGGCTTAAGGCCGGGGCACAAGTGCTGGCTAGTCTTAAGGCCGGGGCACAAGTGCGGGCTAGGCTTAAGGCCTTGGCACAAGGGCGGGCTAGGCTTAAGGCCTGAGCACGAGGGCGGGCTAGGCTTAAGGTAGGGGCACATGGGCGGGCTTGGCTTAAGGAAGGGGCACAAGGGCGGGCTTGGCTTAAGGCAGGTGCACAAGGGCCGGCTTGGCTTAAGGCCGGGGCACAAGTGCTGGCTAGGCCTAAGGCCTGGGCACAAGTGCGGGCTAGGCTTAAGGCCTGGGCACAAGTGCGGGCTAGGCTTAAGGCCTGGGCACAAGGGCGGGCTAGGCTTAAGGCCTGAGCACAAGGGCGGGCTAGGCTTAAGGCAGGGGCACATGGGCGTGCTTGGCTTAAGTAAGGGGCACAAGGGCGGGCTTGGCTTAAGGCAGGGGCACACGGGCGGGCTTGGCTTAAGGCAGGGGCACAAGTGCGGGCTAGGCTTAAGGCCGGGGCACAAGTGCGGGCTAGGCCTGGGCACAAGTGCGGGCTAGGCTTAAGGCCGGGGCACAAGTGCGGACTAGGCTTAAGGCCGGGGCACAAGTGCGGGCTAGGCTTAAGGCCTGGGCACAAGTGCGGGCTAGGCTTAAGGCCTGGGCACAAGGGCGGGCTAGGCTTAAGGCCTGTGCACAAGGGCGGGCTAGGCTAAAGGCAGGGGCACATGGGCGGGCTTGGCTTAAGGAAGGGGCACAAGGGCGGGCTTGGCTTAAGGCAGTGGCACAAGGGCGGGCTTGGCTTAAGGCCGGGGCACAAGTGCGGGCTAGGCTTAAGGCCGGGGCACAAGTGCGGGCTAGGCTTAAGGCCTGGGCACAAGTGCGGGCTAGGCTTAAGGCCGGGGCACAAGTGCGGGCTAGGCTTAAAGCCTGGGCACAAGTGCGGGCTAGGCTTAAGGCCTGGGCACAAGGGCGGGCTAGACTTAAGGCAGGGGCACATGGGCGGGCTTGGCTTAAGGCAGGGGCACAAGGGCGGGCTTGGCTTAAGGCAGGGGGCACAAGGGCGGGCTTGGCTTAAGGCAGAGGCACAAGGGCGGGCTTGGCTTAAGGCCAGGGCACAAGTGCGGGCTAGGCCTAAGGCCTGGGCACAAGTGCGGGCTAGGCTTAAGGCCTGGGCACAAGTGTGGGCTTGGCTTAAGGCCGGGGCACAAGTGTGGGCTAGGCTTAAGGCCGGGGTACAAGTGCAGTGCTGGCTAGGATCAAGGCAGGGGGCACAAGTGCTGGCTAGACTTAAGGCATGGGCACAAGTGCTGGCTAGGCTTAAGGCGTACAGCTAACTCTTTGCACTCTTTGCATAAAGGGTTAGGCACCCATAGGGGTGAAGAGCTAGCTTTCACCCCTCTACTCTGTACTTGGACATTTAGGACTAGATCCTTTGTTGTACAGTGCGGAGCCTCTCCATAACCCCACGCTCCAAGCGACCAGGCAATTCTTGTCTGTCCTCCGTAAATGGGTAATGCCTTCTTCCCCAATTACAGTCGTGCATGCGCATTCAGACGGGACAAGAGCGAAGAGCGTAAAGCTGGCCCTATGTGCATAACCAAGATGAAGCTGAAGACAAAAACAAACAAGCATTCAAGGGGCTCAAAAGTGCGGGCTAGGCTTAAGGCCTGGGCACAAGTGCGGGCTAGGCTTAAGGCCGGGGCACAAGTGCGGGCTAGGCTTAAGGCCGGGGCACAAGTGCGGGCTAGGCTGAAGGCAGGGGCACAAGTGCGGGCTAGGCTTAAGGCCGGGGCACAAGTGCGGGCTAGGCTTAAGGCCGGGGCACAAGTGCGGGCTAGGCTGAAGGCAGGGGCACAAGTGCGGGCTAGGCTTAAGGCCGGGGCACAAGTGCGGGCTAGGCTTAAGGCCGGGGCACAGGTGCGGGCTAGGCTTAAGCCCGGGGCACAGGTGCAGGCTAGGCTTAAGGCCGGGGCACAGGTGCGGGCTAGGCTTAAGGCGGGGCACAGGTGCGTGCTAGGCTTAAGGCCAGGGCACAGGTGCGGGCCAGGCTTAAGGCCGGGGCACAGGTGCGGGCCAGGCTTAAGGCTGGGGCACAGGTGCGGGCTAGGCTTAAGGCCGGGGCACAGGTGCGGGCTAGGCTTAAGGCCGGGGCACAGGTGCGGGCTAGGCTTAAGGCCGGGGCACAGGTGCGGGCTAGGCTTAAGGCCGGGGCACAAGTGCGGGCTAGGCTTAAGGCCGGGGCACAAGTGGGGGCTAGGCTTAAGGCCGGGGCACAAGTGCGGGCTAGGCTTAAGGCCGGGGCACAAGTGCGGGCTAGGCTTAAGGCCGGGGCACAAGTGCGGGCTAGGCTTAAGGCCGGGGCACAAGTGCGGGCTAGGCTTAAGGCCGGGGCACAAGTGCAGGCTAGGCTTAAGGCCGGGGCAAATGTGCGGGCTAGGCTTAAGGCCGGGGCACAAGTGCGGGCTAGGCTTAAGGCAGGGGCACATGGGCGGGCTTGGCTTAAGGAAGGGGCACAAGGGCGGGCTTGGCTAAAGGCAGGGGCACAAGGGTGGGCTTGGCTTAAGGCCGGGGCACAAGTGTGGGCTAGGCTTAAGGCCGGGGCACAAGTGCGTGCTAGGCTTAAGGCCTGGGCACAAGTGCGGGCTAGGCTTAAGGCCTGGGCACAAGTGCGGGCTAGGCTTAAGGCCTGGGCACAAGGGCGGGCTAGGCTTAAGGCCTGGGCACAAGGGCGGGCTAGGCTTAAGGCCTGAGCACAAGGGCGGGCTAGGCTTAAGGCAGGGGCACATGGGCGGGCTTGGCTTAAGGAAGGGGCACAAGGGCGGGCTTGGCTTAAGGCAGGGGCACAAGGGCGGGCTTGGCTTAAGGCCGGGGCACAAGTGCGGGCTAGGCTTAAGGCCGGGGCACAAGTGCGGGCTAGGCTTAAGGCCTGGGCACAAGTGCGGGCTAGGCTTAAGGCCGGGGCACAAGTGCGGGCTAGGCTTAAGGCCGGGGCACAAGTGCGGGCTTGGCTTAAGGCCTGGGCACAAGTGCGGGCTAGGCTTAAGGCCTGTGCACAAGTGCGGGCTAGGCTTAAGGCCTGGGCACAAGGGCGGGCTAGGCTTAAGGCCTGGGCACAAGGGCGGGCTAGGCTTAAGGCAGGGGCACATGGGCGGGCTTGGCTTAAGGCAGGGGCACAAGGGCAGGCTAGGCTTAAGGCAGGGGGCACAAGGGCGGGCTTGGCTTAAGGCAGAGGCACAAGGGCGGGCTTGGCTTAAGGCCAGGGCACAAGTGCGGGCTAGGCCTAAGGCCTGGGCACAAGTGCGGGCTAGGCTTAAGGCCGGGGCACAAGTGCGGGCTAGGCTTAAGGCCTGGGCACAAGTGCGGGCTAGGCTTAAGGCCTGGGCACAAGGGCGGGCTAGGCTTAAGGCCTGGGCACAAGGGCGGGCTAGGCTTAAGGCAGGGGCACATGGGCGGGCTTGGCTTAAGGCAGGGGCACAAGGGCGGGCTTGGCTTAAGGCAGGGGGCACAAGGGCGGGCTTGGCTTAAGGCAGAGGCACAAGGGCGGGCTTGGCTTAAGGCCAGGGCACAAGTGCGGGCTAGGCCTAAGGCCTGGGCACAAGTGCGGGCTAGGCTTAAGGCCTGGGCACAAGTGCGGGCTAGGCTTAAGGCCTGGGCACAAGTGTGGGCTAGGCTTAAGGCCGGGGCACAAGTGCGGGCTAGGCTTAAGGCCGGGGCACAAGTGCAGTGCTGGCTAGGATCAAGGCAGGGGGCACAAGTGCTGGCTAGGCTTAAGGCATACAGCTAACTCTTTGCACTCTTTGCATAAAGGGTTAGGCACCCATAGGGGTGAAGAGCTAGCTTTCACCCCTCTACTCTGTACTTGGACATTTAGGACTAGATCCTTTGTTGTACAGTGCGGAGCCTCTCCATAACCCCATGCTCCAAGCGACCAGGCAATTCTTGTCTGTCCTCCGTAAATGGGTAATGCCTTCTTCCCAATTACAGTCGTGCATGCGCATTCAGACGGGACAAGAGCGAAGAATGTAAAGCTGGCCCTATGTGCATAACCAACATGAAGCTGAAGACAAAAACAAACAAACAAGCATTCAAGGGGCTCAAAAGTGCGGGCTAGGCTTAAGGCCTGGGCACAAGTGCGGGCTAGGCTTAAGGCCGGGGCACAAGTGCGGGCTAGGCTTAAGGCCGGGGCAGAAGTGCGGGCTAGGCTTAAGTCCGGGGCACAAGTGCGGGCTAGGCTTAAGGCCTGGGCACAAGTGCGGGCTAGGCTTAAGGCCGGGGCACAAGTGCGGGCTACGCCTAAGGCCTGGGCACAAGTGCGGGCTAGGCTTAAGGCCTGGGCACAAGTGCGGGCTAGGCTTAAGGCCTGGGCACAAGTGCGGGCTAGGCTTAAGGCCGGGGCACAAGTGCGGGCTAGGCTTAAGGCCTGGGCACAAGTGCAGAGCTGGCTAGGATCAAGGCAGGGGGCACAATTGCGGGCTAGGCTTAAGGCCGGGGCACAAGTGCGGGCTAGGCTTAAGGCCTGGGCACAAGTGCGGGCTAGGCTTAAGGCCTGGGCACAAGTGCGGGCTAGGCTTAAGGCCTGGGCACAAGGGCGGGCTAGGCTTAAGGCCTGAGCACAAGGGCGGGCTAGGCTTAAGGCAGGGGCACATGGGCGGGCTTGGCTTAAGGAAGGGGCACAAGGGCGGGCTTGGCTTAAGGCAGTGGCACAAGGGCGGGCTTGGCTTAAGGCCGGGGCACAAGTGCGGGCTAGGCTTAAGGCCGGGGCACAAGTGCTTGCTAGGCTTAAGGCCTGTGCACAAGTGCGGGCTAGGCTTAAGGCCGGGACACAAGTGCGGGCTAGGCTTAAGGCCGGGGCACAAGTGCGGGCTAGGCTTAAAGCCGGGGCACGAGTGCGGGCTAGGCTTAAGGCCGGGGCACAAGTGCGGGCTAGGCTTAAGGCCGGGGCACAAGTGCGGGCTAGGCTTAAGGCCGGGGCACAAGTACGGGCTAGGCTTAAGGCCGGGGCACAGGTGCGGGCTAGGCTTAAGCCCGGGGCACAGGTGCGGGCTAGGCTTAAGCCCGGGGCACAGGTGCGGGCTAGGCTTAAGGCCGGGGCACAGGTGCGGGCTAGGCTTAAGGCGGGGCACAGGTGCGTGCTAGGCTTAAGGCCAGGGCACAGGTGCGGGCCAGGCTTAAGACCGGGGCACAGGTGCGGGCTAGGCTTAAGGCCGGGGCACAGGTGCGGGCTAGGCTTAAGGCCGGGGCACAGGTGCGGGCTAGGCTTAAGGCCGGGGCACAGGTGCGGGCTAGGCTTAAGGCCGGGGCATAGGTGCGGGCTAGGCTTAAGGCCGGGGCACAGGTGCGGGCTAGGCTTAAGGCCGGGGCACAGGTGCGGGCTAGGCTTAAGGCCAGGGCACAGGTGCGGGCTAGGCTTAAGGCCGGGGCACAGGTGCGGGCTAGGCTTAAGGCCTGGGCACAAGTGCAGGCTAGGCTTAAGGCCTGAGCAAAAGTGCAGGCTAGGCTTAAGGCCGGGGCACAGGTGCAGGCTAGGCTTAAGGCCGGGACACAGGTGCGGGCTAGGCTTAAGGCCAGGGCACAAGTGCGGGCTAGGCTTAAGGCCGGGGCACAAGTGCGGGCTAGGCTTAAGGCCGGGGCACAAGTGCGGGCTAGGCATAAGGCAGCGGCACAAGTGCTGGTTAGGCATAAGGCAAGGGCACAAGTGCGGGCTAGGCATAAGGCAGGGGCACAAGTGCGGGCTAGGCATAAGGCAGGGGCACAAGTGCGGGCTAGGCATAAGGCAGGGACACAAGTGCGGGCTAAACATAAGGCAGGGGCACAAGTGCAGGCTAGGCTTTAGGCCTGGGCACAAGTGCGGGCTAGGCTTAAGGCCTCGGCACAAGTGCGAGCTAGGCTTAAGGCCTGAGAAAAAGTGCGGGCTAGGCTTAAGGCCTGGGCACAAGTGCGGGCTAGGCTTAAGGCCGGGGCACAAGTGCGGGCTAGGCTTAAGGCTGGGGCACAAGTGCGGGCTAGGCTTAAGGCCGGGGCACAAGTGCGGGCTAGGCTTAAGGCCGGGGCACAAGTGCGGGCTAGGCTTAAGGCCGGGGCACAAGTGCGGGCTAGGCTTAAGGCCGGGGCACAAGTGCGGGCTAGGCTTAAGGCCTGGGCACAAGTGCGGGCTAGGCTTAAGTCCGGGGCACAAGTGCGGGCTAGGCCTAAGGCCTGGGCACAAGTGCGGGCTAGGCTTAAGGCCTGGGCACAAGTGTGGGCTAGGCTTAAGGCCTGGGCACAAGTGCGGGCTAGGCTTAAGGCCGGGGCACAAGTGCGGGCTAGGCTTAAGGCCGGGACACAAGTGCGGGCTAGGCTTAAGGCCAGGGCACAAGTGCGGGCTAGGTTTAAGGCAGGGGGCACAAGTGCGGGCTAGGCTTAAGGCCGGGGCACAAGTGCGGGCTAGGCTTAAGGCCGGGGCACAAGTGCGGGCTAGGCTTAAGGCCGGGGCACAAGTGCGGGCTAGGCTTAAGGCCTGGGCACAAGTGCAGTGCGGGCTAGGCTTAAGGCCTGGGCACAAGTGCAGTGCTGGCTAGGATCAAGGCAGGGGGCACAAATGCTGGCTAGGCTTAAGGCATGGGCACAAGTGCCAGCTAGGCTTAAGGCCTGAGCAAAAGTGCAGGCTAGGCTTAAGGCCGGGGCACAGGTGCAGGCTAGGCTTAAGGCCCGGGCACAGGTGCGGGCTAGGCTTATGGCCGGGGCACAGGTGCGGGCTAGGCTTAAGGCCAGGGCACAAGTGCGGGCTAGGCTTAAGGCCAGGGCACAGGTGCAGTCAAGGCTTAAGGCCGGGGCACAGGTGCGGGCTAGGCTTAAGGCCGGGGCACAGGTGTGGGCTAGGCTTAAGGCCGAGGCACAGGTGTGGGCTAGGCTTAAGGCCAAGGCACAGGTGCGGGCTAGGCTTCAGGCCGGGGCACAAGTGCGGGCTAGGCTTAAGGCCGGGGCACAAGTGCGGGCTAGGCTTAAGGCCGGGGCACAAGTGCAGTGCGGGCTAGGCTTAAGGCCTGGGCGCAAGTGCAGTGCTGGCTAGGATCAAGGCAGGGGGCACAAATGCTGGCTAGGCTTAAGGCATGGGCACAAGTGCCAGCTAGGCTTAAGGCCTGGGCACAAGTGCAGGCTAGGCTTAAGGCCTGAGCAAAAGTGCAGGCAGGGCTTAAGGCCGGGGAACAGGTGCAGGCTAGGCTTAAGGCCGGGGCACAGGTGCGGGCTAGGCTTAAGGCCGGGGCACAGGTGCGGGCTAGGCTTAAGGCCGGGGCACAAGTGCAGTGCGGGCTAGGCTTAAGGCCGGGGCACAAGTGCAGTGCGGGCTAGGCTTAAGGCCGGGGCACAAGTGCGGGCTAGGCTTAAGGCCGGGGCACAAGTGCGGGCTAGGCTTAAGGCCTGGGCACAAGTGCAGTGCGGGCTAGGCTTAAGGCCTGGGCGCAAGTGCAGTGCTGGCTAGGATCAAGGCAGGGGGCACAAATGCTGGCTAGGCTTAAGGCATGGGCACAAGTGCCAGCTAGGCTTAAGGCCTGGGCACAAGTGCAGGCTAGGCTTAAGGCCTGAGCAAAAGTGCAGGCTAGGCTTAAGGCCGGGGCACAGGTGCAGGCTAGGCTTAAGGCCGGGGCACAGGTGCGGGCTAGGCTTAAGGCCGGGGCACAGGTGCGGGCTAGGCTTAAGGCCGGGGCTCAAGTGCGGGCTAGGCTTAAGGCCGGGGCACAAGTGCGGGCTAGGCTTAAGGCCGGGGCACAAGTGCGGGCTAGGCATAAGGCAGCGGCACAAGTGCTGGTTAGGTATAAGGCAAGGGCACAAGTGCGGGCTAGGCGTAAGGCAGGGGCACAAGTGCGGGCTAGGCGTAAGGCAGGGGCACAAGTGCGGGCTAGGCATAAGGCAGGGGCACAAGTGCGGGCTAGGCATAAGGCAGGGGCACAAGTGCGGGCTAGGCATAAGGCAGCGGCACAAGTGCGGGCTAAACATAAGGCAGGGGCACAAGTGCAGGCTAGGCTTTAGGCCTGGGCACAATTGCGGGCTAGGCTTAAGGCCGGGGCACAAGTGTGGGCTAGGCTTAAGGCCGGGGCACAAGTGCGGGCTAGGCTTAAGGCCTGGGCACAAGTTCGGGCTAGGCTAAAGGCCTGGGCACAAGTGCGGGCTAGGCTTAAGGCCTGGGCACAAGTGCGGGCTAGGTTTAAGGCCCACAGGTGCGGGCTAGGCTTAAGGCCGGGGCACAAGTGCGGGCTAGGCTTAAGGCCTGGGCACAAGTGCGGGCTAGGCTTAAGGCCGGGGCACAAGGGCGGGCTAGGCTTAAGGCCAGGGCACAAGTACGGGCTAGGCTTAAGGCCGGGGCACAAGTGCTGGTTAGGTATAAGGCATAAGGGCCGGGGCTTAAGGCCTGGGCACAAGTGCGGGCTAGGCTTAAGGCCGGGGCACAAGGGCGGGCTAGGCTTAAGGCCGGGGCACAAGGGCGGGCTAGGCTTAAGGCCAGGGCACAAGTACGGGCTAGGCTTAAGGCCGGGGCACAGGTGCGGGCCAGGCTTAAGCCCGGGGCACAGGTGCGGGCTAGGCTTAAGGCCGGGGCACAGGTGCGGGCTAGGCTTAAGGCCGGGGCACAGGTGCGGGCTAGGCTTAAGGCCGGGGCACAGGTGCGGGCTAGGCTTAAGGCCGGGGCACAGGTGCGGGCTAGGCTTAAGGCCGGGGCACAGGTGCGGGCTAGGCTTAAGGCCGGGGCACAGGTGCGGGTTAGGCTTAAGGCCGGGGAACAGGTGCGGGCTAGGCTTAAGGCCGGGGCACAGGTGCGGGCTAGGCTTAAGGCCGGGGCACAGGTGCGGGCTAGGCTTAAGGCCGGGGCACAAGTGCAGGCTAGGCTTAAGGCCTGAGCAAGAGTGCAGGCTAGGCTTAAGGCCGGGGCACAGGTGCAGGCTAGGCTTAAGGCCGGGGCACAGGTGCGGGCTAGGCTTAAGGCCGGGGCACAAGTGCGGGCTAGGCTTAAGGCCGGGGCACAAGTGCGGGCTAGGCTTAAGGCCAGGGCACAAGTGCGGGATAGGCATAAGGCAGCGGCACAAGTGCTGGTTAGGCATAAGGCAAGGGCACAAGTGCGGGCTAGGCATAAGGCAGGGGCACAAGTGCGGGCTAGGCATAAGGCAGGGGCACAATTGCGGGCTAGGCATAAGGCAGGGACACAAGTGCGGGCTAAACATAAGGCAGGGGCACAAGTGCAGGCTAGGCTTTAGGCCTGGGCACAAGTGCGGGCTAGGCTTAAGGCCTGGGCACAAGTGCGAGCTAGGCTTAAGGCCTGAGAAAAAGTGCGGGCTAGGCTTAAGGCCTGGGCACAAGTGCGGGCTAGGCTTAAGGCCGGGGCACAAGTGCGGGCTAGGCTTAAGGCTGGGGCACAAGTGCGGGCTAGGCTTAAGGCCCGGACACAAGTGCGGGCTAGGCTTAAGGCCGGAGCACAAGTGCGGGCTAGGCTTAAGGCCGGGGCACAAGTGCGGGCTAGGCTTAAGGCCGGGGCACAAGTGCGGGCTAGGCTTAAGGCCGGGGCACAAGTGCTGGCTAGTCTTAAGGCCGGGGCACAAGTGCGGGCTAGGCTTAAGGCCTGGGCACAAGTGCGGGCTAGGCTTAAGGCCTGGGCACAAGGGCGGGCTAGGCTTAAGGCCTGAGCACAAGGGCGGGCTAGGCTTAAGGCAGGGGCACATGGGCGGGCTTGGCTTAAGGAAGTGGCACAAGGGCAGGCTTGGCTTAAGGCAGGGGCACAAGGGCGGGCTTGGCTTAAGGCCGGGGCACAAGTGCTGGCTAGTCTTAAGGCCGGGGCACAAGTGCGGGCTAGGCTTAAGGCCTTGGCACAAGGGCGGGCTAGGCTTAAGGCCTGAGCACGAGGGCGGGCTAGGCTTAAGGTAGGGGCACATGGGCGGGCTTGGCTTAAGGAAGGGGCACAAGGGCGGGCTTGGCTTAAGGCAGGTGCACAAGGGCCGGCTTGGCTTAAGGCCGGGGCACAAGTGCTGGCTAGGCCTAAGGCCTGGGCACAAGTGCGGGCTAGGCTTAAGGCCTGGGCACAAGTGCGGGCTAGGCTTAAGGCCTGGGCACAAGGGCGGGCTAGGCTTAAGGCCTGAGCACAAGGGCGGGCTAGGCTTAAGGCAGGGGCACATGGGCGTGCTTGGCTTAAGTAAGGGGCACAAGGGCGGGCTTGGCTTAAGGCAGGGGCACACGGGCGGGCTTGGCTTAAGGCAGGGGCACAAGTGCGGGCTAGGCTTAAGGCCGGGGCACAAGTGCGGGCTAGGCCTGGGCACAAGTGCGGGCTAGGCTTAAGGCCGGGGCACAAGTGCGGACTAGGCTTAAGGCCGGGGCACAAGTGCGGGCTAGGCTTAAGGCCTGGGCACAAGTGCGGGCTAGGCTTAAGGCCTGGGCACAAGGGCGGGCTAGGCTTAAGGCCTGTGCACAAGGGCGGGCTAGGCTAAAGGCAGGGGCACATGGGCGGGCTTGGCTTAAGGAAGGGGCACAAGGGCGGGCTTGGCTTAAGGCAGTGGCACAAGGGCGGGCTTGGCTTAAGGCCGGGGCACAAGTGCGGGCTAGGCTTAAGGCCGGGGCACAAGTGCGGGCTAGGCTTAAGGCCTGGGCACAAGTGCGGGCTAGGCTTAAGGCCGGGGCACAAGTGCGGGCTAGGCTTAAAGCCTGGGCACAAGTGCGGGCTAGGCTTAAGGCCTGGGCACAAGGGCGGGCTAGACTTAAGGCAGGGGCACATGGGCGGGCTTGGCTTAAGGCAGGGGCACAAGGGCGGGCTTGGCTTAAGGCAGGGGGCACAAGGGCGGGCTTGGCTTAAGGCAGAGGCACAAGGGCGGGCTTGGCTTAAGGCCAGGGCACAAGTGCGGGCTAGGCCTAAGGCCTGGGCACAAGTGCGGGCTAGGCTTAAGGCCTGGGCACAAGTGTGGGCTTGGCTTAAGGCCGGGGCACAAGTGTGGGCTAGGCTTAAGGCCGGGGTACAAGTGCAGTGCTGGCTAGGATCAAGGCAGGGGGCACAAGTGCTGGCTAGACTTAAGGCATGGGCACAAGTGCTGGCTAGGCTTAAGGCGTACAGCTAACTCTTTGCACTCTTTGCATAAAGGGTTAGGCACCCATAGGGGTGAAGAGCTAGCTTTCACCCCTCTACTCTGTACTTGGACATTTAGGACTAGATCCTTTGTTGTACAGTGCGGAGCCTCTCCATAACCCCACGCTCCAAGCGACCAGGCAATTCTTGTCTGTCCTCCGTAAATGGGTAATGCCTTCTTCCCCAATTACAGTCGTGCATGCGCATTCAGACGGGACAAGAGCGAAGAGCGTAAAGCTGGCCCTATGTGCATAACCAAGATGAAGCTGAAGACAAAAACAAACAAGCATTCAAGGGGCTCAAAAGTGCGGGCTAGGCTTAAGGCCTTGGCACAAGTGCGGGCTAGGCTTAAGGCCGGGGCACAAGTGCGGGCTAGGCTTAAGGCCGGGGCACAAGTGCGGGCTAGGCTGAAGGCAGGGGCACAAGTGCGGGCTAGGCTTAAGGCCGGGGCACAAGTGCGGGCTAGGCTTAAGGCCGGGGCACAAGTGCGGGCTAGGCTGAAGGCAGGGGCACAAGTGCGGGCTAGGCTTAAGGCCGGGGCACAAGTGCGGGCTAGGCTTAAGGCCGGGGCACAGGTGCGGGGCTAGGCTTAAGCCCGGGGCACAGGTGCAGGCTAGGCTTAAGGCCGGGGCACAGGTGCGGGCTAGGCTTAAGGCGGGGCACAGGTGCGTGCTAGGCTTAAGGCCAGGGCACAGGTGCGGGCCAGGCTTAAGGCCGGGGCACAGGTGCGGGCCAGGCTTAAGGCTGGGGCACAGGTGCGGGCTAGGCTTAAGGCCGGGGCACAGGTGCGGGCTAGGCTTAAGGCCGGGGCACAGGTGCGGGCTAGGCTTAAGGCCGGGGCACAAGTGCGGGCTAGGCTTAAGGCCGGGGCACAAGTGGGGGCTAGGCTTAAGGCCGGGGCACAAGTGCGGGCTAGGCTTAAGGCCGGGGCACAAGTGCGGGCTAGGCTTAAGGCCGGGGCACAAGTGCGGGCTAGGCTTAAGGCCGGGGCACAAGTGCGGGCTAGGCTTAAGGCCGGGGCACAAGTGCAGGCTAGGCTTAAGGCCGGGGCAAATGTGCGGGCTAGGCTTAAGGCCGGGGCACAAGTGCGGGCTAGGCTTAAGGCAGGGGCACATGGGCGGGCTTGGCTTAAGGAAGGGGCACAAGGGCGGGCTTGGCTAAAGGCAGGGGCACAAGGGTGGGCTTGGCTTAAGGCCGGGGCACAAGTGCGGGCTAGGCTTAAGGCCGGGGCACAAGTGCGTGCTAGGCTTAAGGCCTGGGCACAAGTGCGGGCTAGGCTTAAGGCCTGGGCACAAGTGCGGGCTAGGCTTAAGGCCTGGGCACAAGGGCGGGCTAGGCTTAAGGCCTGGGCACAAGGGCGGGCTAGGCTTAAGGCCTGAGCACAAGGGCGGGCTAGGCTTAAGGCAGGGGCACATGGGCGGGCTTGGCTTAAGGAAGGGGCACAAGGGCGGGCTTGGCTTAAGGCAGGGGCACAAGGGCGGGCTTGGCTTAAGGCCGGGGCACAAGTGCGGGCTAGGCTTAAGGCCGGGGCACAAGTGCGGGCTAGGCTTAAGGCCTGGGCACAAGTGCGGGCTAGGCTTAAGGCCGGGGCACAAGTGAGGGCTAGGCTTAAGGCCGGGGCACAAGTGCGGGCTTGGCTTAAGGCCTGGGCACAAGTGCGGGCTAGGCTTAAGGCCTGTGCACAAGTGCGGGCTAGGCTTAAGGCCTGGGCACAAGGGCGGGCTAGGCTTAAGGCCTGGGCACAAGGGCGGGCTAGGCTTAAGGCAGGGGCACATGGGCGGGCTTGGCTTAAGGCAGGGGCACAAGGGCGGGCTAGGCTTAAGGCAGGGGGCACAAGGGCGGGCTTGGCTTAAGGCAGAGGCACAAGGGCGGGCTTGGCTTAAGGCCAGGGCACAAGTGCGGGCTAGGCCTAAGGCCTGGGCACAAGTGCGGGCTAGGCTTAAGGCCGGGGCACAAGTGCGGGCTAGGCTTAAGGCCTGGGCACAAGTGCGGGCTAGGCTTAAGGCCTGGGCACAAGGGCGGGCTAGGCTTAAGGCCTGGGCACAAGGGCGGGCTAGGCTTAAGGCAGGGGCACATGGGCGGGCTTGGCTTAAGGCAGGGGCACAAGGGCGGGCTTGGCTTAAGGCAGGGGGCACAAGGGCGGGCTTGGCTTAAGGCAGAGGCACAAGGGCGGGCTTGGCTTAAGGCCAGGGCACAAGTGCGGGCTAGGCCTAAGGCCTGGGCACAAGTGCGGGCTAGGCTTAAGGCCTGGGCACAAGTGCGGGCTAGGCTTAAGGCCTGGGCACAAGTGTGGGCTAGGCTTAAGGCCGGGGCACAAGTGCGGGCTAGGCTTAAGGCCGGGGCACAAGTGCAGTGCTGGCTAGGATCAAGGCAGGGGGCACAAGTGCTGGCTAGGCTTAAGGCATACAGCTAACTCTTTGCACTCTTTGCATAAAGGGTTAGGCACCCATAGGGGTGAAGAGCTAGCTTTCACCCCTCTACTCTGTACTTGGACATTTAGGACTAGATCCTTTGTTGTACAGTGCGGAGCCTCTCCATAACCCCATGCTCCAAGCGACCAGGCAATTCTTGTCTGTCCTCCGTAAATGGGTAATGCCTTCTTCCCAATTACAGTCGTGCATGCGCATTCAGACGGGACAAGAGCGAAGAATGTAAAGCTGGCCCTATGTGCATAACCAACATGAAGCTGAAGACAAAAACAAACAAACAAGCATTCAAGGGGCTCAAAAGTGCGGGCTAGGCTTAAGGCCTGGGCACAAGTGCGGGCTAGGCTTAAGGCCGGGGCACAAGTGCGGGCTAGGCTTAAGGCCGGGGCACAAGTGCGGGCTTGGCTTAAGGCCGGGGCACAAGTGCGGGTTAGGCTTAAGGCCGGGGCACAAGTGCGGGCTAGGCTTAAGGCCGGGGCAGAAGTGCGGGCTAGGCTTAAGTCCGGGGCACAAGTGCGGGCTAGGCTTAAGGCCTGGGCACAAGTGCGGGCTAGGCTTAAGGCCGGGGCACAAGTGCGGGCTACGCCTAAGGCCTGGGCACAAGTGCGGGCTAGGCTTAAGGCCTGGGCACAAGTGCGGGCTAGGCTTAAGGCCTGGGCACAAGTGCGGGCTAGGCTTAAGGCCGGGGCACAAGTGCGGGCTAGGCTTAAGGCCTGGGCACAAGTGCAGAGCTGGCTAGGATCAAGGCAGGGGGCATAATTGCGGGCTAGGCTTAAGGCCGGGGCACAAGTGCGGGCTAGGCTTAAGGCCTGGGCACAAGTGCGGGCTAGGCTTAAGGCCTGGGCACAAGTGCGGGCTAGGCTTAAGGCCTGGGCACAAGGGCGGGCTAGGCTTAAGGCCTGAGCACAAGGGCGGGCTAGGCTTAAGGCAGGGGCACATGGGCGGGCTTGGCTTAAGGAAGGGGCACAAGGGCGGGCTTGGCTTAAGGCAGTGGCACAAGGGCGGGCTTGGCTTAAGGCCGGGGCACAAGTGCGGGCTAGGCTTAAGGCCGGGGCACAAGTGCTTGCTAGGCTTAAGGCCTGTGCACAAGTGCGGGCTAGGCTTAAGGCCGGGACACAAGTGCGGGCTAGGCTTAAGGCCGGGGCACAAGTGCGGGCTAGGCTTAAAGCCGGGGCACGAGTGCGGGCTAGGCTTAAGGCCGGGGCACAAGTGCGGGCTAGGCTTAAGGCCGGGGCACAAGTGCGGGCTAGGCTTAAGGCCGGGGCACAAGTACGGGCTAGGCTTAAGGCCGGGGCACAGGTGCGGGCTAGGCTTAAGCCCGGGGCACAGGTGCGGGCTAGGCTTAAGCCCGGGGCACAGGTGCGGGCTAGGCTTAAGGCCGGGGCACAGGTGCGGGCTAGGCTTAAGGCGGGGCACAGGTGCGTGCTAGGCTTAAGGCCAGGGCACAGGTGCGGGCCAGGCTTAAGACCGGGGCACAGGTGCGGGCTAGGCTTAAGGCCGGGGCACAGGTGCGGGCTAGGCTTAAGGCCGGGGCACAGGTGCGGGCTAGGCTTAAGGCCGGGGCACAGGTGCGGGCTAGGCTTAAGGCCGGGGCATAGGTGCGGGCTAGGCTTAAGGCCGGGGCACAGGTGCGGGCTAGGCTTAAGGCCGGGGCACAGGTGCGGGCTAGGCTTAAGGCCAGGGCACAGGTGCGGGCTAGGCTTAAGGCCGGGGCACAGGTGCGGGCTAGGCTTAAGGCCTGGGCACAAGTGCAGGCTAGGCTTAAGGCCTGAGCAAAAGTGCAGGCTAGGCTTAAGGCCGGGGCACAGGTGCAGGCTAGGCTTAAGGCCGGGACACAGGTGCGGGCTAGGCTTAAGGCCAGGGCACAAGTGCGGGCTAGGCTTAAGGCCGGGGCAGAAGTGCGGGCTAGGCTTAAGGCCGGGGCACAAGTGCGGGCTAGGCATAAGGCAGCGGCACAAGTGCTGGTTAGGCATAAGGCAAGGGCACAAGTGCGGGCTAGGCATAAGGCAGGGGCACAAGTGCGGGCTAGGCATAAGGCAGGGGCACAAGTGCGGGCTAGGCATAAGGCAGGGACACAAGTGCGGGCTAAACATAAGGCAGGGGCACAAGTGCAGGCTAGGCTTTAGGCCTGGGCACAAGTGCGGGCTAGGCTTAAGGCCTGGGCACAAGTGCGAGCTAGGCTTAAGGCCTGAGAAAAAGTGCGGGCTAGGCTTAAGGCCTGGGCACAAGTGCGGGCTAGGCTTAAGGCCGGGGCACAAGTGCGGGCTAGGCTTAAGGCTGGGGCACAAGTGCGGGCTAGGCTTAAGGCCGGGGCACAAGTGCGGGCTAGGCTTAAGGCCGGGGCACAAGTGCGGGCTAGGCTTAAGGCCGGGGCACAAGTGCGGGCTAGGCTTAAGGCCGGGGCACAAGTGCGGGCTAGGCTTAAGGCCTGGGCACAAGTGCGGGCTAGGCTTAAGTCCGGGGCACAAGTGCGGGCTAGGCCTAAGGCCTGGGCACAAGTGCGGGCTAGGCTTAAGGCCTGGGCACAAGTGTGGGCTAGGCTTAAGGCCTGGGCACAAGTGCGGGCTAGGCTTAAGGCCGGGGCACAAGTGCGGGCTAGGCTTAAGGCCGGGACACAAGTGCGGGCTAGGCTTAAGGCCAGGGCACAAGTGCGGGCTAGGTTTAAGGCAGGGGGCACAAGTGCGGGCTAGGCTTAAGGCCGGGGCACAAGTGCGGGCTAGGCTTAAGGCCGGGGCACAAGTGCGGGCTAGGCTTAAGGCCGGGGCACAAGTGCGGGCTAGGCTTAAGGCCTGGGCACAAGTGCAGTGCGGGCTAGGCTTAAGGCCTGGGCACAAGTGCAGTGCTGGCTAGGATCAAGGCAGGGGGCACAAATGCTGGCTAGGCTTAAGGCATGGGCACAAGTGCCAGCTAGGCTTAAGGCCTGAGCAAAAGTGCAGGCTAGGCTTAAGGCCGGGGCACAGGTGCAGGCTAGGCTTAAGGCCCGGGCACAGGTGCGGGCTAGGCTTATGGCCGGGGCACAGGTGCGGGCTAGGCTTAAGGCCAGGGCACAAGTGCGGGCTAGGCTTAAGGCCAGGGCACAGGTGCAGTCAAGGCTTAAGGCCGGGGCACAGGTGCGGGCTAGGCTTAAGGCCGGGGCACAGGTGTGGGCTAGGCTTAAGGCCGAGGCACAGGTGTGGGCTAGGCTTAAGGCCAAGGCACAGGTGCGGGCTAGGCTTCAGGCCGGGGCACAGGTGCAGGCTAGGCTTAAGGCCCGGGCACAGGTGCGGGCTAGGCTTATGGCCGGGGCACAGGTGCGGGCTAGGCTTAAGGCCAGGGCACAAGTGCGGGCTAGGCTTAAGGCCAGGGCACAGGTGCAGTCAAGGCTTAAGGCCGGGGCACAGGTGCGGGCTAGGCTTAAGGCCGGGGCACAGGTGTGGGCTAGGCTTAAGGCCGAGGCACAGGTGTGGGCTAGGCTTAAGGCCAAGGCACAGGTGCGGGCTAGGCTTCAGGCCGGGGCACAAGTGCGGGCTAGGCTTAAGGCCGGGGCACAAGTGCGGGCTAGGCTTAAGGCCGGGGCACAAGTGCAGTGCGGGCTAGGCTTAAGGCCTGGGCGCAAGTGCAGTGCTGGCTAGGATCAAGGCAGGGGGCACAAATGCTGGCTAGGCTTAAGGCATGGGCACAAGTGCCAGCTAGGCTTAAGGCCTGGGCACAAGTGCAGGCTAGGCTTAAGGCCTGAGCAAAAGTGCAGGCAGGGCTTAAGGCCGGGGAACAGGTGCAGGCTAGGCTTAAGGCCGGGGCACAGGTGCGGGCTAGGCTTAAGGCCGGGGCACAGGTGCGGGCTAGGCTTAAGGCCGGGGCACAAGTGCAGTGCGGGCTAGGCTTAAGGCCGGGGCACAAGTGCAGTGCGGGCTAGGCTTAAGGCCGGGGCACAAGTGCGGGCTAGGCTTAAGGCCGGGGCACAAGTGCGGGCTAGGCTTAAGGCCGGGGCACAAGTGCGGGCTAGGCTTAAGGCCGGGGCACAAGTGCGGGCTAGGCTTAAGGCCTGGGCACAAGTGCAGTGCGGGCTAGGCTTAAGGCCTGGGCGCAAGTGCAGTGCTGGCTAGGATCAAGGCAGGGGGCACAAATGCTGGCTAGGCTTAAGGCATGGGCACAAGTGCCAGCTAGGCTTAAGGCCTGGGCACAAGTGCAGGCTAGGCTTAAGGCCTGAGCAAAAGTGCAGGCTAGGCTTAAGGCCGGGGCACAGGTGCAGGCTAGGCTTAAGGCCGGGGCACAGGTGCGGGCTAGGCTTAAGGCCGGGGCACAGGTGCGGGCTAGGCTTAAGGCCGGGGCTCAAGTGCGGGCTAGGCTTAAGGCCGGGGCACAAGTGCGGGCTAGGCTTAAGGCCGGGGCACAAGTGCGGGCTAGGCATAAGGCAGCGGCACAAGTGCTGGTTAGGTATAAGGCAAGGGCACAAGTGCGGGCTAGGCGTAAGGCAGGGGCACAAGTGCGGGCTAGGCGTAAGGCAGGGGCACAAGTGCGGGCTAGGCATAAGGCAGGGGCACAAGTGCGGGCTAGGCATAAGGCAGGGGCACAAGTGCGGGCTAGGCATAAGGCAGCGGCACAAGTGCGGGCTAAACATAAGGCAGGGGCACAAGTGCAGGCTAGGCTTTAGGCCTGGGCACAATTGCGGGCTAGGCTTAAGGCCGGGGCACAAGTGTGGGCTAGGCTTAAGGCCGGGGCACAAGTGCGGGCTAGGCTTAAGGCCTGGGCACAAGTTCGGGCTAGGCTAAAGGCCTGGGCACAAGTGCGGGCTAGGCTTAAGGCCTGGGCACAAGTGCGGGCTAGGTTTAAGGCATGGGCACAAGTGCAGTGCGGGCTAGGCTTAAGGCCTGGGCACAAGTGCAGTGCTGGCTAGGATCAAGGCAGGGGGCACAAATGCTGGCTAGGCTTAAGGCATGGGCACAAGTGCCAGCTAGGCTTAAGGCCTGGGCACAAGTGCAGGCTAGGCTTAAGGCCTGAGCAAAAGTGCAGGCTAGGCATAAGGCCTGGGCACAAGTGCGGGCTAGGCTTAAGGCATGGGCACAAGTGCAGTGCTGGCTAGGCTTAAGGCCTGGGCACAAGTGCAGTGCTGGCTAGGATCAAGGCAGGGGCACAAGGGCGGGCCTGGCTTAAGGCAGTGGCACAAGGGCGGGCTTGGCTTAAGGCCAGGGCACAAGTGCGGGCTAGGCCTAAGGCCTGGGCACAAGTGCGGGCTTGGCTTAAGGCCTGGGCACAAGTGCGGGCTAGGCTTAAGGCCTGGGCACAAGTGTGGGCTAGGCTTAAGGCCGGGGCACAAGTGCAGTGCTGGCTAGGATCAAGGCAGGGGGCACAAGTGCTGGCTAGGCTTAAGGCATGGGCACAAGTGCTGGCTAGGCTTAAGGCATGGGCACAAGTGCTGGCTAGGCTTAAGGCATACAGCTAACTCTTTGCACTCTTTGCATAAAGGGTTAGGCACCCATAGGGGTGAAGAGCTAGCTTTCACCCCTCTACTCTGTACTTGGACATTTAGGACTAGATCCTTTGTTGTACAGTGCGGAGCCTCTCCATAACCCCATGCTCCAAGCGACCAGGCAATTCTTGTCTGTCCTCCGTAAATGGGTTATGCCTTCTTCCCAATTACAGTCGTGCATGCGCATTCAGACGGGACAAGAGCGAAGAATGTAAAGCTGGCCCTATGTGCATAACCAACATGAAGCTGAAGACAAAAACAAACAAACAAGCATTCAAGGGGCTCAAAATTGCGGGCTAGGCTTAAGGCCGGGGCACAAGTGCGGGCTAGGCTTAAGGCCGGGGCACAAGTGCGGGCTAGGCTTAAGGCCGGGGCAGAAGTGCGGGCTAGGCTTAAGGCCGGGGCACAAGTGCGGGCTAGGCTTAAGGCCTGGGCACAAGTGCGGGCTAGGCTTAAGGCCGGGGCACAAGTGCGGGCTAGGCCTAAGGCCTGGGCACAAGTGCGGGCTAGGCTTAAGGCCTGGGCACAAGTGCGGGCTAGGCTTAAGGCCTGGGCACAAGTGCGGGCTAGGCTTAAGGCCGGGGCACAAGTGCGGGCTAGGCTTAAGGCCGGGACACAAGTGCGGGCAAGGCTTAAGGCCGGGGCACAAGTGCGGGCTAGGTTTAAGGCCGGGGCACAAGTGCGGGCTAGGCTTAAGGCCGGGGCACAAGTGCGGGCTAGGCTTAAGGCAGGGGGCACAAATGCTGGCTAGGCTTAAGGCATGGGCACAAGTGCCAGCTAGGCTTAAGGCCTGGGCACAAGTGCAGGCTAGGCTTAAGGCCTGAGCAAAAGTGCAGGCTAGGCTTAAGGCCGGGGCACAGGTGCAGGCTAGGCTTAAGGCCGGGGCACAGGTGCGGGCTAGGCTTAAGGCCGGGGCACAAGTGCGGGCTAGGTTTAAGGCCGGGGCACAAGTGCGGGCTAGGCTTAAGGCCGGGGCACAAGTGCGGGCTAGGCTTAAGGCCGGGGCACAAGTGCGAGCTAGGCTTAAGGCCGGGGCACAAGTGCGGGCTAGGCTTAAGGCCTGGGCACAAGTGCAGTGCGGGCTAGGCTTAAGGCCTGGGCACAAGTGCAGTGCTGGCTAGGATCAAGGCAGGGGGCACAAATGCTGGCTAGGCTTAAGGCATGGGCACAAGTGCCAGCTAGGCTTAAGGCCTGGGCACAAGTGCAGGCTAGGCTTAAGGCCGGGGCACAGGTGCAGGCTAGGCTTAAGGCCGGGGCACAGGTGCAGGCTAGGCTTAAGGCCGGGGCACAGGTGCGGGCTAGGCTTAAGGCCGGGGCACAGGTGCGGGCTAGGCTTAAGGCCGGGGCACAAGTGCAGTGCGGGCTAGGCTTAAGGCCGGGGCACAAGTGCAGTGCGGGCTAGGCTTAAGGCCGGGGCACAAGTGCGGGCTAGGCTTAAGGCCGGGGCACAAGTGCGGGCTAGGCTTAAGGCCGGGACACAAGTGCGGGCTAGGCTTAAGGCCGGGGCACAAGTGCGGGCTAGGCTTATGGCCTGGGCACAAGTGCAGTGCGGGCTAGGCTTAAGGCCTGGGTGCAAGTGCAGTGCTGGCTAGGATCAAGGCAGGGGGCACAAATGCTGGCTAGGCTTAAGGCATGGGCACAAGTGCCAGCTAGGCTTAAGGCCTGGGCACAAGTGCAGGCTAGGCTTAAGGCCTGAGCAAAAGTGCAGGCTAGGCTTAAGGCCGGGGCACAGGTGCAGGCTAGGCTTAAGGCCGGGGCACAGGTGCGGGCTAGGCTTAAGGCCGGGGCACAGGTGCGGGCTAGGCATAAGGCAGCGGCACAAGTGCGGGCTAAACATAAGGCAGGGGCACAAGTGCAGGCTAGGCTTTAGGCCGGGGCACAAGTGCGGGCTAGGCTTAAGGCCAGGGCACAGGTGCGGGCTAGGCTTAAGGCCGGGGCACAGGTGCGGGCTAGGCTTAAGGCCAGGGCACAGGTGCGGGCTAGGCTTAAGGCCGGGGCACAGGTGCGGGCTAGGCTTAAGGCTGGGGCACAAGTGCAGGCTGGGCTTAAGGCCTGAGCAAAAGTGCAGGCTAGGCTTAAGGCCGGGGCACAGCTGCAGGCTAGGCTTAAGGCCGGGGCACAGGTGCGGGCTAGGCTTAAGGCCAGGGCACAAGTGCGGGCTAGGCTTAAGGCCGGGGCACAAGTGCGGGCTAGGCTTAAGGCCGGGGCACAAGTGCGGGCTAGGCATAAGGCAGCGGCACAAGTGCTGGTTAGGCATAAGGCAAGGGCACAAGTGCGGGCTAGGCATAAGGCAGGGGCACAAGTGCGGGCTAGGCATAAGGCAGGGGCACAAGTGCGGGCTAGGCATAAGGCAGGGACACAAGTGCGGGCTAAACATAAGGCAGGGGCACAAGTGCAGGCTAGGCTTTAGGCCTGGGCACAAGTGCGGGCTAGGCTTAAGGCCTGGGCACAAGTGCGAGCTAGGCTTAAGGCCTGAGAAAAAGTGCGGGCTAGGCTTAAGGCCTGGGCACAAGTGCGGGCTAGGCTTAAGGCCGGGGCACAAGTGCGGGCTAGGCTTAAGGCTGGGGCACAAGTGCGGGCTAGGCTTAAGGCCGGGGCACAAGTGCGGGCTAGGCTTAAGGCCGGGGCACAAGTGCGGGCTAGGCTTAAGGCCGGGGCACAAGTGCGGGCTAGGCTTAAGGCCGGGGCACAAGTGCGGGCTAGGCTTAAGGCCTGGGCACAAGTGCGGGCTAGGCTTAAGTCCGGGGCACAAGTGCGGGCTAGGCCTAAGGCCTGGGCACAAGTGCGGGCTAGGCTTAAGGTCTGGGCACAAGTGCGGGCTAGGCTTAAGGCCTGGGCACAAGTGCGGGCTAGGCTTAAGGCCGGGGCACAAGTGCGGGCTAGGCTTAAGGCCGGGACACAAGTGCGGGCTAGGCTTAAGGCCGGGGCACAAGTGCGGGCTAGGTTTAAGGCCGGGGCACAAGTGCGGGCTAGGCTTAATCCCGGGGCACAAGTGCGGGCTAGGCTTAAGGCCGGGGCACAAGTGCGGGCTAGGCTTAAGGCCGGGGCACAAGTGCGGGCTAGGCTTAAGGCCGGGGCACAAGTGCGGGCTAGGCTTAAGGCCGGGGCACAAGTGCGGGCTAGGCTTAAGGCCTGGGCACAAGTGCAGTGCGGGCTAGGCTTAAGGCCTGGGCGCAAGTGCAGTGCTGGCTAGGATCAAGGCAGGGGGCACAAATGCTGGCTAGGCTTAAGGCATGGGCACAAGTGCCAGCTAGGCTTAAGGCCTGGGCACAAGTGCAGGCTAGGCTTAAGGCCTGAGCAAAAGTGCAGGCTAGGCTTAAGGCCGGGGCACAGGTGCAGGCTAGGCTTAAGGCCGGGGCACAGGTGCGGGCTAGGCTTAAGGCCGGGGCACAGGTGCGGGCTAGGCTTAAGGCCGGGGCTCAAGTGCGGGCTAGGCTTAAGGCCGGGGCACAAGTGCGGGCTAGGCTTAAGGCCGGGGCACAAGTGCGGGCTAGGCATAAGGCAGCGGCACAAGTGCTGGTTAGGTATAAGGCAAGGGCACAAGTGCGGGCTAGGCGTAAGGCAGGGGCACAAGTGCGGGCTAGGCGTAAGGCAGGGGCACAAGTGCGGGCTAGGCATAAGGCAGGGGCACAAGTGCGGGCTAGGCATAAGGCAGGGGCACAAGTGCGGGCTAGGCATAAGGCAGCGGCACAAGTGCGGGCTAAACATAAGGCAGGGGCACAAGTGCAGGCTAGGCTTTAGGCCTGGGCACAATTGCGGGCTAGGCTTAAGGCCGGGGCACAAGTGTGGGCTAGGCTTAAGGCCGGGGCACAAGTGCGGGCTAGGCTTAAGGCCTGGGCACAAGTTCGGGCTAGGCTAAAGGCCTGGGCACAAGTGCGGGCTAGGCTTAAGGCCTGGGCACAAGTGCGGGCTAGGTTTAAGGCATGGGCACAAGTGCAGTGCGGGCTAGGCTTAAGGCCTGGGCACAAGTGCAGTGCTGGCTAGGATCAAGGCAGGGGGCACAAATGCTGGCTAGGCTTAAGGCATGGGCACAAGTGCCAGCTAGGCTTAAGGCCTGGGCACAAGTGCAGGCTAGGCTTAAGGCCTGAGCAAAAGTGCAGGCTAGGCATAAGGCCTGGGCACAAGTGCGGGCTAGGCTTAAGGCATGGGCACAAGTGCAGTGCTGGCTAGGCTTAAGGCCTGGGCACAAGTGCAGTGCTGGCTAGGATCAAGGCAGGGGCACAAGGGCGGGCCTGGCTTAAGGCAGTGGCACAAGGGCGGGCTTGGCTTAAGGCCAGGGCACAAGTGCGGGCTAGGCCTAAGGCCTGGGCACAAGTGCGGGCTTGGCTTAAGGCCTGGGCACAAGTGCGGGCTAGGCTTAAGGCCTGGGCACAAGTGTGGGCTAGGCTTAAGGCCGGGGCACAAGTGCGGGCTAGGCTTAAGGCCGGTGCACAAGTGCAGTGCTGGCTAGGATCAAGGCAGGGGGCACAAGTGCTGGCTAGGCTTAAGGCATGGGCACAAGTGCTGGCTAGGCTTAAGGCATGGGCACAAGTGCTGGCTAGGCTTAAGGCATACAGCTAACTCTTTGCACTCTTTGCATAAAGGGTTAGGCACCCATAGGGGTGAAGAGCTAGCTTTCACCCCTCTACTCTGTACTTGGACATTTAGGACTAGATCCTTTGTTGTACAGTGCGGAGCCTCTCCATAACCCCATGCTCCAAGCGACCAGGCAATTCTTGTCTGTCCTCCGTAAATGGGTAATGCCTTCTTCCCAATTACAGTCGTGCATGCGCATTCAGACGGGACAAGAGCGAAGAATGTAAAGCTGGCCCTATGTGCATAACCAACATGAAGCTGAAGACAAAAACAAACAAACAAGCATTCAAGGGGCTCAAAATTGCGGGCTAGGCTTAAGGCCGGGGCACAAGTGCGGGCTAGGCTTAAGGCCGGGGCACAAGTGCGGGCTAGGCTTAAGGCCGGGGCAGAAGTGCGGGCTAGGCTTAAGGCCGGGGCACAAGTGCGGGCTAGGCTTAAGGCCTGGGCACAAGTGCGGGCTAGGCTTAAGGCCGGGGCACAAGTGCGGGCTAGGCCTAAGGCCTGGGCACAAGTGCGGGCTAGGCTTAAGGCCTGGGCACAAGTGCGGGCTAGGCTTAAGGCCTGGGCACAAGTGCGGGCTAGGCTTAAGGCCGGGGCACAAGTGCGGGCTAGGCTTAAGGCCGGGACACAAGTGCGGGCAAGGCTTAAGGCCGGGGCACAAGTGCGGGCTAGGTTTAAGGCCGGGGCACAAGTGCGGGCTAGGCTTAAGGCCGGGGCACAAGTGCGGGCTAGGCTTAAGGCCGGGGCACAAGTGCGGGCTAGGCTTAAGGCCGGGGCACAAGTTCGGGCTAGGCTTAAGGCCTGGGCACAAGTGCAGTGCGGGCTAGGCTTAAGGCCTGGGCACAAGTGCAGAGCTGGCTAGAATCAAGGCAGGGGGCACAAATGCTGGCTAGGCTTAAGGCATGGGCACAAGTGCCAGCTAGGCTTAAGGCCTGGGCACAAGTGCAGGCTAGGCTTAAGGCCTGAGCAAAAGTGCAGGCTAGGCTTAAGGCCGGGGCACAGGTGCAGGCTAGGCTTAAGGCCGGGGCACAGGTGCGGGCTAGGCTTAAGGCCGGGGCACAAGTGCGGGCTAGGTTTAAGGCCGGGGCACAAGTGCGGGCTAGGCTTAAGGCTGGGGCACAAGTGCGGGCTAGGCTTAAGGCCTGGGCACAAGTGCAGTGCTGGCTAGGATCAAGGCAGGGGGCACAAATGCTGGCTAGGCTTAAGGCATGGGCACAAGTGCCAGCTAGGCTTAAGGCCTGGGCACAAGTGCAGGCTAGGCTTAAGGCCTGAGCAAAAGTGCAGGCTAGGCTTAAGGCCGGGGCACAGGTGCAGGCTAGGCTTAAGGCCGGGGCACAGGTGCGGGCTAGGCTTAAGGCCGGGGCACAGGTGCGGGCTAGGCTTAAGGCCGGGGCACAAGTGCAGTGCGGGCTAGGCTTAAGGCCGGGGCACAAGTGCAGTGCGGGCTAGGCTTAAGGCCGGGGCACAAGTGCGGGCTAGGCTTAAGGCCGGGGCACAAGTGCGGGCTAGGCTTAAGGCCGGGACACAAGTGCGGGCTAGGCTTAAGGCCGGGGCACAAGTGCGGGCTAGGCTTATGGCCTGGGCACAAGTGCAGTGCGGGCTAGGCTTAAGGCCTGGGTGCAAGTGCAGTGCTGGCTAGGATCAAGGCAGGGGGCACAAATGCTGGCTAGGCTTAAGGCATGGGCACAAGTGCCAGCTAGGCTTAAGGCCTGGGCACAAGTGCAGGCTAGGCTTAAGGCCTGAGCAAAAGTGCAGGCTAGGCTTAAGGCCGGGGCACAGGTGCAGGCTAGGCTTAAGGCCGGGGCACAGGTGCGGGCTAGGCTTAAGGCCGGGGCACAGGTGCAGGCTAGGCATAAGGCAGCGGCACAAGTGCGGGCTAAACATAAGGCAGGGGCACAAGTGCAGGCTAGGCTTTAGGCCGGGGCACAAGTGCGGGCTAGGCTTAAGGCCAGGGCACAGGTGCGGGCTAGGCTTAAGGCCGGGGCACAGGTGCGGGCTAGGCTTAAGGCCAGGGCACAGGTGCGGGCTAGGCTTAAGGCCGGGGCACAGGTGCGGGCTAGGCTTAAGGCCTGGGCACAAGTGCAGGCTAGGCTTAAGGCCTGAGCAAAAGTGCAGGCTAGGCTTAAGGCCGGGGCACAGCTGCAGGCTAGGCTTAAGGCCGGGGCACAGGTGCGGGCTAGGCTTAAGGCCAGGGCACAAGTGCGGGCTAGGCTTAAGGCCGGGGCACAAGTGCGGGCTAGGCTTAAGGCCGGGGCACAAGTGCGGGCTAGGCATAAGGCAGCGGCACAAGTGCTGGTTAGGCATAAGGCAAGGGCACAAGTGCGGGCTAGGCATAAGGCAGGGGCACAAGTGCGGGCTAGGCATAAGGCAGGGGCACAAGTGCGGGCTAGGCATAAGGCAGGGACACAAGTGCGGGCTAAACATAAGGCAGGGGCACAAGTGCAGGCTAGGCTTTAGGCCTGGGCACAAGTGCGGGCTAGGCTTAAGGCCTGGGCACAAGTGCGAGCTAGGCTTAAGGCCTGAGAAAAAGTGCGGGCTAGGCTTAAGGCCTGGGCACAAGTGCGGGCTAGGCTTAAGGCCGGGGCACAAGTGCGGGCTAGGCTTAAGGCTGGGGCACAAGTGCGGGCTAGGCTTAAGGCCGGGGCACAAGTGCGGGCTAGGCTTAAGGCTGGGGCACAAGTGCGGGCTAGGCTTAAGGCCGGGGCACAAGTGCGGGCTAGGCTTAAGGCCGGGGCACAAGTGCGGGCTAGGCTTAAGGCCGGGGCACAAGTGCGGGCTAGGCTTAAGGCCGGGGCACAAGTGCGGGCTAGGCTTAAGGCCTGGGCACAAGTGCGGGCTAGGCTTAAGTCCGGGGCACAAGTGCGGGCTAGGCCTAAGGCCTGGGCACAAGTGCGGGCTAGGCTTAAGGCCTGGGCACAAGTGCGGGCTAGGCTTAAGGCCTGGGCACAAGTGCGGGCTAGGCTTAAGGCCGGGGCACAAGTGCAGGCTAGGCTTAAGGCCGGGACACAAGTGCGGGCTAGGCTTAAGGCCGGGTCACAAGTGCGGGCTAGGTTTAAGGCCGGGGCACAAGTGCGGGCTAGGCTTAAGGCCGGGGCACAAGTGCGGGCTAGGCTTAAGGCCGGGGCACAAGTGCGGGCTAGGCTTAAGGCCGGGGCACAAGTGCGGGCTAGGCTTAAGGCCTGGGCACAAGTGCAGTGCGGGCTAGGCTTAAGGCCTGGGCACAAGTGCAGTGCTGGCTAGGATCAAGGCAGGGGGCACAAATGCTGGCTAGGCTTAAGGCATGGGCACAAGTGCCAGCTAGGCTTAAGGCCTGAGCAAGAGTGCAGGCTAGGCTTAAGGCCGGGGCACAGGTGCAGGCTAGGCTTAAGGCCGGGGCACAGGTGCGGGCTAGGCTTATGGCCGGGGCACAGGTGCGGGCTAGGCTTAAGGCCGGGGCACAAGTGCGGGCTAGGCTTAAGGCCGGGGCACAAGTGCAGTGCGGGCTAGGCTTAAGGCCTGGGCGCAAGTGCAGTGCTGGCTAGGATCAAGGCAGGGGGCACAAATGCTGGCTAGGCTTAAGGCATGGGCACAAGTGCCAGCTAGGCATAAGGCCTGGGCACAAGTGCAGGCTAGGCTTAAGGCCTGAGCAAAAGTGCAGGCAGGGCTTAAGGCCAGGGCACAGATGCAGGCTAGGCTTAAGGCCGGGGCACAGGTGCGGGCTAGGCTTAAGGCCGGGGCACAGGTGCGGGCTAGGCTTAAGGCCGGGGCACAAGTGCAGTGCGGGCTAGGCTTAAGGCCGGGGCACAAGTGCAGTGCGGGCTAGGCTTAAGGCCGGAGCACAAGTGCGGGCTAGGCTTAAGGCCGGGGCACAAGTGCGGGCTAGGCTTAAGGCCGGGGCACAAGTGCAGGCTAGGCTTAAGGCCGGGGCACAAGTGCGGGCTAGGCTTAAGGCCTGGGCACAAGTGCAGTGCGGGCTAGGCTTAAGGCCTGGGCGCAAGTGCAGTGCTGGCTAGGATCAAGGCAGGGGGCACAAATGCTGGCTAGGCTTAAGGCATGGGCACAAGTGCCAGCTAGGCTTAAGGCCTGGGCACAAGTGCAGGCTAGGCTTAAGGCCTGAGCAAAAGTGCAGGCTAGGCTTAAGGCCGGGGCACAGGTGCAGGCTAGGCTTAAGGCCGGGGCACAGGTGCGGGCTAGGCTTAAGGCCGGGGCACAGGTGCGGGCTAGGCTTAAGGCCGGGGCTCAAGTGCGGGCAAGGCTTAAGGCCGGGGCACAAGTGCGGGCTAGGCTTAAGGCCGGGGCACAAGTGCGGGCTAGGCATAAGGCAGCGGCACAAGTGCTGGTTAGGTATAAGGCAAGGGCACAAGTGCGGGCTAGGCGTAAGGCAGGGGCACAAGTGCGGGCTAGGCGTAAGGCAGGGGCACAAGTGCGGGCTAGGCATAAGGCAGGGGCACAAGTGCGGGCTAGGCATAAGGCAGGGGCACAAGTGCGGGCTAGGCATAAGGCAGCGGCACAAGTGCGGGCTAAACATAAGGCAGGGGCACAAGTGCAGGCTAGGCTTTAGACCTGGGCACAATTGCGGGCTAGGCTTAAGGCCGGGGCACAAGTGTGGGCTAGGCTTAAGGCCGGGGCACAAGTGCGGGCTAGGCTTAAGGCCTGGGCAAAAGTTCGGGCTAGGCTTAAGGCCTGGGCACAAGTGCGGGCTAGGCTTAAGGCCTGGGCACAAGTGCGGGCTAGGCTTAAGGCCTGGGCACAAGTGCAGTGCGGGCTAGGCTTAAGGCCTGGGCACAAGTGCAGTGCTGGCTAGGATCAAGGCAGGGGGCACAAATGCTGGCTAGGCTTAAGGCATGGGCACAAGTGCCAGCTAGGCTTAAGGCCTGGGCACAAGTGCAGGCTAGGCTTAAGGCCTGAGCAAAAGTGCAGGCTAGGCATAAGGCCTGGGCACAAGTGCGGGCTAGGCTTAAGGCATGGGCACAAGTGCAGTGCTGGCTAGGCTTAAGGCCTGGGCACAAGTGCAGTGCTGGCTAGGATCAAGGCAGGGGCACAAGGGCGGGCCTGGCTTAAGGCAGGGGCACAAGGGTGGGCTTGGCTTAAGGCCAGGGCACAAGTGCAGTGCTGGCTAGGATCAAGGCAGGGGGCACAAGTGCTGGCTAGGCTTAAGGCATGGGCACAAGTGCTGGCTAGGCTTAAGGCATGGGCACAAGTGCTGGCTAGGCTTAAGGCATACAGCTAACTCTTTGCACTCTTTGCATAAAGGGTTAGGCACCCATAGGGGTGAAGAGCTAGCTTTCACCCCTCTACTCTGTACTTGGACATTTAGGACTAGATCCTTTGTTGTACAGTGCGGAGCCTCTCCATAACCCCATGCTCCAAGCGACCAGGCAATTCTTGTCTGTCCTCCGTAAATGGGTAATGCCTTCTTCCCAATTACAGTCGTGCATGCGCATTCAGACGGGACAAGAGCGAAGAATGTAAAGCTGGCCCTATGTGCATAACCAACATGAAGCTGAAGACAAAAACAAACAAACAAGCATTCAAGGGGCTCAAAATTGCGGGCTAGGCTTAAGGCCTGGGCACAAGTGCGGGCTAGGCTTAAGGCCGGGGCACAAGTGCGGGCTAGGCTTAAGGCCGGGGCACAAGTGCGGGCTAGGCTTAAGGCCGGGGCACAAGTGCGGGCTAGGCTTAAGGCCGGGGCACAAGTGCGGGCTAGGCTTAAGGCCGGGGCAGAAGTGCGGGCTAGGCTTAAGGCCGGGGCACAAGTGCGGGCTAGGCTTAAGGCCTGGGCACAAGTGCGGGCTAGGCTTAAGGCCGGGGCACAAGTGCGGGCTAGGCCTAAGGCCTGGGCACAAGTGCGGGCTAGGCTTAAGGCCTGGGCACAAGTGCGGGCTAGGCTTAAGGCCTGGGCACAAGTGCGGGCTAGGCTTAAGGCCGGGGCACAAGTGCGGGCTAGGCTTAAGGCCGGGACACAAGTGCGGGCAAGGCTTAAGGCCGGGGCACAGGTGCGGGCTAGGCTTAAGGCCGGGGCACAGGTGCAGGCTAGGCATAAGGCAGCGGCACAAGTGCGGGCTAAACATAAGGCAGGGGCACAAGTGCAGGCTAGGCTTTAGGCCGGGGCACAAGTGCGGGCTAGGCTTAAGGCCAGGGCACAGGTGCGGGCTAGGCTTAAGGCCGGGGCACAGGTGCGGGCTAGGCTTAAGGCCAGGGCACAGGTGCGGGCTAGGCTTAAGGCCGGGGCACAGGTGCGGGCTAGGCTTAAGGCCTGGGCACAAGTGCAGGCTAGGCTTAAGGCCTGAGCAAAAGTGCAGGCTAGGCTTAAGGCCGGGGCACAGCTGCAGGCTAGGCTTAAGGCCGGGGCACAGGTGCGGGCTAGGCTTAAGGCCAGGGCACAAGTGCGGGCTAGGCTTAAGGCCGGGGCACAAGTGCGGGCTAGGCTTAAGGCCGGGGCACAAGTGCGGGCTAGGCATAAGGCAGCGGCACAAGTGCTGGTTAGGCATAAGGCAAGGGCACAAGTGCGGGCTAGGCATAAGGCAGGGGCACAAGTGCGGGCTAGGCATAAGGCAGGGGCACAAGTGCGGGCTAGGCATAAGGCAGGGACACAAGTGCGGGCTAAACATAAGGCAGGGGCACAAGTGCAGGCTAGGCTTTAGGCCTGGGCACAAGTGCGGGCTAGGCTTAAGGCCTGGGCACAAGTGCGAGCTAGGCTTAAGGCCTGAGAAAAAGTGCGGGCTAGGCTTAAGGCCTGGGCACAAGTGCGGGCTAGGCTTAAGGCCGGGGCACAAGTGCGGGCTAGGCTTAAGGCTGGGGCACAAGTGCGGGCTAGGCTTAAGGCCGGGGCACAAGTGCGGGCTAGGCTTAAGGCTGGGGCACAAGTGCGGGCTAGGCTTAAGGCCGGGGCACAAGTGCGGGCTAGGCTTAAGGCCGGGGCACAAGTGCGGGCTAGGCTTAAGGCCGGGGCACAAGTGCGGGCTAGGCTTAAGGCCGGGGCACAAGTGCGGGCTAGGCTTAAGGCCTGGGCACAAGTGCGGGCTAGGCTTAAGTCCGGGGCACAAGTGCGGGCTAGGCCTAAGGCCTGGGCACAAGTGCGGGCTAGGCTTAAGGCCTGGGCACAAGTGCGGGCTAGGCTTAAGGCCTGGGCACAAGTGCGGGCTAGGCTTAAGGCCGGGGCACAAGTGCAGGCTAGGCTTAAGGCCGGGACACAAGTGCGGGCTAGGCTTAAGGCCGGGTCACAAGTGCGGGCTAGGTTTAAGGCCGGGGCACAAGTGCGGGCTAGGCTTAAGGCCGGGGCACAAGTGCGGGCTAGGCTTAAGGCCGGGGCACAAGTGCGGGCTAGGCTTAAGGCCGGGGCACAAGTGCGGGCTAGGCTTAAGGCCTGGGCACAAGTGCAGTGCGGGCTAGGCTTAAGGCCTGGGCACAAGTGCAGTGCGGGCTAGGCTTAAGGCCTGGGCACAAGTGCAGAGCTGGCTAGAATCAAGGCAGGGGGCACAAATGCTGGCTAGGCTTAAGGCATGGGCACAAGTGCCAGCTAGGCTTAAGGCCTGGGCACAAGTGCAGGCTAGGCTTAAGGCCTGAGCAAAAGTGCAGGCTAGGCTTAAGGCCGGGGCACAGGTGCAGGCTAGGCTTAAGGCCGGGGCACAGGTGCGGGCTAGGCTTAAGGCCGGGGCACAAGTGCGGGCTAGGTTTAAGGCCGGGGCACAAGTGCGGGCTAGGCTTAAGGCTGGGGCACAAGTGCGGGCTAGGCTTAAGGCCTGGGCACAAGTGCAGTGCTGGCTAGGATCAAGGCAGGGGGCACAAATGCTGGCTAGGCTTAAGGCATGGGCACAAGTGCCAGCTAGGCTTAAGGCCTGGGCACAAGTGCAGGCTAGGCTTAAGGCCTGAGCAAAAGTGCAGGCTAGGCTTAAGGCCGGGGCACAGGTGCAGGCTAGGCTTAAGGCCGGGGCACAGGTGCGGGCTAGGCTTAAGGCCGGGGCACAGGTGCGGGCTAGGCTTAAGGCCGGGGCACAAGTGCAGTGCGGGCTAGGCTTAAGGCCGGGGCACAAGTGCAGTGCGGGCTAGGCTTAAGGCCGGGGCACAAGTGCGGGCTAGGCTTAAGGCCGGGGCACAAGTGCGGGCTAGGCTTAAGGCCGGGACACAAGTGCGGGCTAGGCTTAAGGCCGGGGCACAAGTGCGGGCTAGGCTTATGGCCTGGGCACAAGTGCAGTGCGGGCTAGGCTTAAGGCCTGGGTGCAAGTGCAGTGCTGGCTAGGATCAAGGCAGGGGGCACAAATGCTGGCTAGGCTTAAGGCATGGGCACAAGTGCCAGCTAGGCTTAAGGCCTGGGCACAAGTGCAGGCTAGGCTTAAGGCCTGAGCAAAAGTGCAGGCTAGGCTTAAGGCCGGGGCACAGGTGCAGGCTAGGCTTAAGGCCGGGGCACAGGTGCGGGCTAGGCTTAAGGCCGGGGCACAGGTGCAGGCTAGGCATAAGGCAGCGGCACAAGTGCGGGCTAAACATAAGGCAGGGGCACAAGTGCAGGCTAGGCTTTAGGCCGGGGCACAAGTGCGGGCTAGGCTTAAGGCCAGGGCACAGGTGCGGGCTAGGCTTAAGGCCGGGGCACAGGTGCGGGCTAGGCTTAAGGCCAGGGCACAGGTGCGGGCTAGGCTTAAGGCCGGGGCACAGGTGCGGGCTAGGCTTAAGGCCTGGGCACAAGTGCAGGCTAGGCTTAAGGCCTGAGCAAAAGTGCAGGCTAGGCTTAAGGCCGGGGCACAGCTGCAGGCTAGGCTTAAGGCCGGGGCACAGGTGCGGGCTAGGCTTAAGGCCAGGGCACAAGTGCGGGCTAGGCTTAAGGCCGGGGCACAAGTGCGGGCTAGGCTTAAGGCCGGGGCACAAGTGCGGGCTAGGCATAAGGCAGCGGCACAAGTGCTGGTTAGGCATAAGGCAAGGGCACAAGTGCGGGCTAGGCATAAGGCAGGGGCACAAGTGCGAGCTAGGCATAAGGCAGGGGCACAAGTGCGGGCTAGGCATAAGGCAGGGACACAAGTGCGGGCTAAACATAAGGCAGGGGCACAAGTGCAGGCTAGGCTTTAGGCCTGGGCACAAGTGCGGGCTAGGCTTAAGGCCTGGGCACAAGTGCGAGCTAGGCTTAAGGCCTGAGAAAAAGTGCGGGCTAGGCTTAAGGCCTGGGCACAAGTGCGGGCTAGGCTTAAGGCCGGGGCACAAGTGCGGGCTAGGCTTAAGGCTGGGGCACAAGTGCGGGCTAGGCTTAAGGCCGGGGCACAAGTGCGGGCTAGGCTTAAGGCTGGGGCACAAGTGCGGGCTAGGCTTAAGGCCGGGGCACAAGTGCGGGCTAGGCTTAAGGCCGGGGCACAAGTGCGGGCTAGGCTTAAGGCCGGGGCACAAGTGCGGGCTAGGCTTAAGGCCGGGGCACAAGTGCGGGCTAGGCTTAAGGCCTGGGCACAAGTGCGGGCTAGGCTTAAGTCCGGGGCACAAGTGCGGGCTAGGCCTAAGGCCTGGGCACAAGTGCGGGCTAGGCTTAAGGCCTGGGCACAAGTGCGGGCTAGGCTTAAGGCCTGGGCACAAGTGCGGGCTAGGCTTAAGGCCGGGGCACAAGTGCAGGCTAGGCTTAAGGCCGGGACACAAGTGCGGGCTAGGCTTAAGGCCGGGTCACAAGTGCGGGCTAGGTTTAAGGCCGGGGCACAAGTGCGGGCTAGGCTTAAGGCCGGGGCACAAGTGCGGGCTAGGCTTAAGGCCGGGGCACAAGTGCGGGCTAGGCTTAAGGCCGGGGCACAAGTGCGGGCTAGGCTTAAGGCCTGGGCACAAGTGCAGTGCGGGCTAGGCTTAAGGCCTGGGCACAAGTGCAGTGCTGGCTAGGATCAAGGCAGGGGGCACAAATGCTGGCTAGGCTTAAGGCATGGGCACAAGTGCCAGCTAGGCTTAAGGCCTGAGCAAGAGTGCAGGCTAGGCTTAAGGCCGGGGCACAGGTGCAGGCTAGGCTTAAGGCCGGGGCACAGGTGCGGGCTAGGCTTATGGCCGGGGCACAGGTGCGGGCTAGGCTTAAGGCCGGGGCACAAGTGCGGGCTAGGCTTAAGGCCGGGGCACAAGTGCAGTGCGGGCTAGGCTTAAGGCCTGGGCGCAAGTGCAGTGCTGGCTAGGATCAAGGCAGGGGGCACAAATGCTGGCTAGGCTTAAGGCATGGGCACAAGTGCCAGCTAGGCATAAGGCCTGGGCACAAGTGCAGGCTAGGCTTAAGGCCTGAGCAAAAGTGCAGGCAGGGCTTAAGGCCAGGGCACAGATGCAGGCTAGGCTTAAGGCCGGGGCACAGGTGCGGGCTAGGCTTAAGGCCGGGGCACAGGTGCGGGCTAGGCTTAAGGCCGGGGCACAAGTGCAGTGCGGGCTAGGCTTAAGGCCGGGGCACAAGTGCAGTGCGGGCTAGGCTTAAGGCCGGAGCACAAGTGCGGGCTAGGCTTAAGGCCGGGGCACAAGTGCGGGCTAGGCTTAAGGCCGGGGCACAAGTGCAGGCTAGGCTTAAGGCCGGGGCACAAGTGCGGGCTAGGCTTAAGGCCTGGGCACAAGTGCAGTGCGGGCTAGGCTTAAGGCCTGGGCGCAAGTGCAGTGCTGGCTAGGATCAAGGCAGGGGGCACAAATGCTGGCTAGGCTTAAGGCATGGGCACAAGTGCCAGCTAGGCTTAAGGCCTGGGCACAAGTGCAGGCTAGGCTTAAGGCTTGAGCAAAAGTGCAGGCTAGGCTTAAGGCCGGGGCACAGGTGCAGGCTAGGCTTAAGGCCGGGGCACAGGTGCGGGCTAGGCTTAAGGCCGGGGCACAGGTGCGGGCTAGGCTTAAGGCCGGGGCTCAAGTGCGGGCAAGGCTTAAGGCCGGGGCACAAGTGCGGGCTAGGCTTAAGGCCGGGGCACAAGTGCGGGCTAGGCATAAGGCAGCGGCACAAGTGCTGGTTAGGTATAAGGCAAGGGCACAAGTGCGGGCTAGGCGTAAGGCAGGGGCACAAGTGCGGGCTAGGCGTAAGGCAGGGGCACAAGTGCGGGCTAGGCATAAGGCAGGGGCACAAGTGCGGGCTAGGCATAAGGCAGGGGCACAAGTGCGGGCTAGGCATAAGGCAGCGGCACAAGTGCGGGCTAAACATAAGGCAGGGGCACAAGTGCAGGCTAGGCTTTAGACCTGGGCACAATTGCGGGCTAGGCTTAAGGCCGGGGCACAAGTGTGGGCTAGGCTTAAGGCCGGGGCACAAGTGCGGGCTAGGCTTAAGGCCTGGGCAAAAGTTCGGGCTAGGCTTAAGGCCTGGGCACAAGTGCGGGCTAGGCTTAAGGCCTGGGCACAAGTGCGGGCTAGGCTTAAGGCCTGGGCACAAGTGCAGTGCGGGCTAGGCTTAAGGCCTGGGCACAAGTGCAGTGCTGGCTAGGATCAAGGCAGGGGGCACAAATGCTGGCTAGGCTTAAGGCATGGGCACAAGTGCCAGCTAGGCTTAAGGCCTGGGCACAAGTGCAGGCTAGGCTTAAGGCCTGAGCAAAAGTGCAGGCTAGGCATAAGGCCTGGGCACAAGTGCGGGCTAGGCTTAAGGCATGGGCACAAGTGCAGTGCTGGCTAGGCTTAAGGCCTGGGCACAAGTGCAGTGCTGGCTAGGATCAAGGCAGGGGCACAAGGGCGGGCCTGGCTTAAGGCAGGGGCACAAGGGTGGGCTTGGCTTAAGGCCAGGGCACAAGTGCAGTGCTGGCTAGGATCAAGGCAGGGGGCACAAGTGCTGGCTAGGCTTAAGGCATGGGCACAAGTGCTGGCTAGGCTTAAGGCATGGGCACAAGTGCTGGCTAGGCTTAAGGCATACAGCTAACTCTTTGCACTCTTTGCATAAAGGGTTAGGCACCCATAGGGGTGAAGAGCTAGCTTTCACCCCTCTACTCTGTACTTGGACATTTAGGACTAGATCCTTTGTTGTACAGTGCGGAGCCTCTCCATAACCCCATGCTCCAAGCGACCAGGCAATTCTTGTCTGTCCTCCGTAAATGGGTAATGCCTTCTTCCCAATTACAGTCGTGCATGCGCATTCAGACGGGACAAGAGCGAAGAATGTAAAGCTGGCCCTATGTGCATAACCAACATGAAGCTGAAGACAAAAACAAACAAACAAGCATTCAAGGGGCTCAAAATTGCGGGCTAGGCTTAAGGCCTGGGCACAAGTGCGGGCTAGGCTTAAGGCCGGGGCACAAGTGCGGGCTAGGCTTAAGGCCGGGGCACAAGTGCGGGCTAGGCTTAAGGCCGGGGCACAAGTGCGGGCTAGGCTTAAGGCCGGGGCACAAGTGCGGGCTAGGCTTAAGGCCGGGGCAGAAGTGCGGGCTAGGCTTAAGGCCGGGGCACAAGTGCGGGCTAGGCTTAAGGCCTGGGCACAAGTGCGGGCTAGGCTTAAGGCCGGGGCACAAGTGCGGGCTAGGCCTAAGGCCTGGGCACAAGTGCGGGCTAGGCTTAAGGCCTGGGCACAAGTGCGGGCTAGGCTTAAGGCCTGGGCACAAGTGCGGGCTAGGCTTAAGGCCGGGGCACAAGTGCGGGCTAGGCTTAAGGCCGGGACACAAGTGCGGGCAAGGCTTAAGGCCGGGGCACAGGTGCGGGCTAGGCTTAAGGCCGGGGCACAGGTGCAGGCTAGGCATAAGGCAGCGGCACAAGTGCGGGCTAAACATAAGGCAGGGGCACAAGTGCAGGCTAGGCTTTAGGCCGGGGCACAAGTGCGGGCTAGGCTTAAGGCCAGGGCACAGGTGCGGGCTAGGCTTAAGGCCGGGGCACAGGTGCGGGCTAGGCTTAAGGCCAGGGCACAGGTGCGGGCTAGGCTTAAGGCCGGGGCACAGGTGCGGGCTAGGCTTAAGGCCTGGGCACAAGTGCAGGCTAGGCTTAAGGCCTGAGCAAAAGTGCAGGCTAGGCTTAAGGCCGGGGCACAGCTGCAGGCTAGGCTTAAGGCCGGGGCACAGGTGCGGGCTAGGCTTAAGGCCAGGGCACAAGTGCGGGCTAGGCTTAAGGCCGGGGCACAAGTGCGGGCTAGGCTTAAGGCCGGGGCACAAGTGCGGGCTAGGCATAAGGCAGCGGCACAAGTGCTGGTTAGGCATAAGGCAAGGGCACAAGTGCGGGCTAGGCATAAGGCAGGGGCACAAGTGCGGGCTAGGCATAAGGCAGGGGCACAAGTGCGGGCTAGGCATAAGGCAGGGACACAAGTGCGGGCTAAACATAAGGCAGGGGCACAAGTGCAGGCTAGGCTTTAGGCCTGGGCACAAGTGCGGGCTAGGCTTAAGGCCTGGGCACAAGTGCGAGCTAGGCTTAAGGCCTGAGAAAAAGTGCGGGCTAGGCTTAAGGCCTGGGCACAAGTGCGGGCTAGGCTTAAGGCCGGGGCACAAGTGCGGGCTAGGCTTAAGGCTGGGGCACAAGTGCGGGCTAGGCTTAAGGCCGGGGCACAAGTGCGGGCTAGGCTTAAGGCTGGGGCACAAGTGCGGGCTAGGCTTAAGGCCGGGGCACAAGTGCGGGCTAGGCTTAAGGCCGGGGCACAAGTGCGGGCTAGGCTTAAGGCCGGGGCACAAGTGCGGGCTAGGCTTAAGGCCGGGGCACAAGTGCGGGCTAGGCTTAAGGCCTGGGCACAAGTGCGGGCTAGGCTTAAGTCCGGGGCACAAGTGCGGGCTAGGCCTAAGGCCTGGGCACAAGTGCGGGCTAGGCTTAAGGCCTGGGCACAAGTGCGGGCTAGGCTTAAGGCCTGGGCACAAGTGCGGGCTAGGCTTAAGGCCGGGGCACAAGTGCAGGCTAGGCTTAAGGCCGGGACACAAGTGCGGGCTAGGCTTAAGGCCGGGTCACAAGTGCGGGCTAGGTTTAAGGCCGGGGCACAAGTGCGGGCTAGGCTTAAGGCCGGGGCACAAGTGCGGGCTAGGCTTAAGGCCGGGGCACAAGTGCGGGCTAGGCTTAAGGCCGGGGCACAAGTGCGGGCTAGGCTTAAGGCCTGGGCACAAGTGCAGTGCGGGCTAGGCTTAAGGCCTGGGCGCAAGTGCAGTGCTGGCTAGGATCAAGGCAGGGGGCACAAATGCTGGCTAGGCTTAAGGCATGGGCACAAGTGCCAGCTAGGCTTAAGGCCTGGGCACAAGTGCAGGCTAGGCTTAAGGCTTGAGCAAAAGTGCAGGCTAGGCTTAAGGCCGGGGCACAGGTGCAGGCTAGGCTTAAGGCCGGGGCACAGGTGCGGGCTAGGCTTAAGGCCGGGGCACAGGTGCGGGCTAGGCTTAAGGCCGGGGCTCAAGTGCGGGCAAGGCTTAAGGCCGGGGCACAAGTGCGGGCTAGGCTTAAGGCCGGGGCACAAGTGCGGGCTAGGCATAAGGCAGCGGCACAAGTGCTGGTTAGGTATAAGGCAAGGGCACAAGTGCGGGCTAGGCGTAAGGCAGGGGCACAAGTGCGGGCTAGGCGTAAGGCAGGGGCACAAGTGCGGGCTAGGCATAAGGCAGGGGCACAAGTGCGGGCTAGGCATAAGGCAGGGGCACAAGTGCGGGCTAGGCATAAGGCAGCGGCACAAGTGCGGGCTAAACATAAGGCAGGGGCACAAGTGCAGGCTAGGCTTTAGACCTGGGCACAATTGCGGGCTAGGCTTAAGGCCGGGGCACAAGTGTGGGCTAGGCTTAAGGCCGGGGCACAAGTGCGGGCTAGGCTTAAGGCCTGGGCAAAAGTTCGGGCTAGGCTTAAGGCCTGGGCACAAGTGCGGGCTAGGCTTAAGGCCTGGGCACAAGTGCGGGCTAGGCTTAAGGCCTGGGCACAAGTGCAGTGCGGGCTAGGCTTAAGGCCTGGGCACAAGTGCAGTGCTGGCTAGGATCAAGGCAGGGGGCACAAATGCTGGCTAGGCTTAAGGCATGGGCACAAGTGCCAGCTAGGCTTAAGGCCTGGGCACAAGTGCAGGCTAGGCTTAAGGCCTGAGCAAAAGTGCAGGCTAGGCATAAGGCCTGGGCACAAGTGCGGGCTAGGCTTAAGGCATGGGCACAAGTGCAGTGCTGGCTAGGCTTAAGGCCTGGGCACAAGTGCAGTGCTGGCTAGGATCAAGGCAGGGGCACAAGGGCGGGCCTGGCTTAAGGCAGGGGCACAAGGGTGGGCTTGGCTTAAGGCCAGGGCACAAGTGCAGTGCTGGCTAGGATCAAGGCAGGGGGCACAAGTGCTGGCTAGGCTTAAGGCATGGGCACAAGTGCTGGCTAGGCTTAAGGCATGGGCACAAGTGCTGGCTAGGCTTAAGGCATACAGCTAACTCTTTGCACTCTTTGCATAAAGGGTTAGGCACCCATAGGGGTGAAGAGCTAGCTTTCACCCCTCTACTCTGTACTTGGACATTTAGGACTAGATCCTTTGTTGTACAGTGCGGAGCCTCTCCATAACCCCATGCTCCAAGCGACCAGGCAATTCTTGTCTGTCCTCCGTAAATGGGTAATGCCTTCTTCCCAATTACAGTCGTGCATGCGCATTCAGACGGGACAAGAGCGAAGAATGTAAAGCTGGCCCTATGTGCATAACCAACATGAAGCTGAAGACAAAAACAAACAAACAAGCATTCAAGGGGCTCAAAATTGCGGGCTAGGCTTAAGGCCTGGGCACAAGTGCGGGCTAGGCTTAAGGCCGGGGCACAAGTGCGGGCTAGGCTTAAGGCCGGGGCACAAGTGCGGGCTAGGCTTAAGGCCGGGGCACAAGTGCGGGCTAGGCTTAAGGCCGGGGCACAAGTGCGGGCTAGGCTTAAGGCCGGGGCAGAAGTGCGGGCTAGGCTTAAGGCCGGGGCACAAGTGCGGGCTAGGCTTAAGGCCTGGGCACAAGTGCGGGCTAGGCTTAAGGCCGGGGCACAAGTGCGGGCTAGGCCTAAGGCCTGGGCACAAGTGCGGGCTAGGCTTAAGGCCTGGGCACAAGTGCGGGCTAGGCTTAAGGCCTGGGCACAAGTGCGGGCTAGGCTTAAGGCCGGGGCACAAGTGCGGGCTAGGCTTAAGGCCGGGACACAAGTGCGGGCAAGGCTTAAGGCCGGGGCACAGGTGCGGGCTAGGCTTAAGGCCGGGGCACAGGTGCAGGCTAGGCATAAGGCAGCGGCACAAGTGCGGGCTAAACATAAGGCAGGGGCACAAGTGCAGGCTAGGCTTTAGGCCGGGGCACAAGTGCGGGCTAGGCTTAAGGCCAGGGCACAGGTGCGGGCTAGGCTTAAGGCCGGGGCACAGGTGCGGGCTAGGCTTAAGGCCAGGGCACAGGTGCGGGCTAGGCTTAAGGCCGGGGCACAGGTGCGGGCTAGGCTTAAGGCCTGGGCACAAGTGCAGGCTAGGCTTAAGGCCTGAGCAAAAGTGCAGGCTAGGCTTAAGGCCGGGGCACAGCTGCAGGCTAGGCTTAAGGCCGGGGCACAGGTGCGGGCTAGGCTTAAGGCCAGGGCACAAGTGCGGGCTAGGCTTAAGGCCGGGGCACAAGTGCGGGCTAGGCTTAAGGCCGGGGCACAAGTGCGGGCTAGGCATAAGGCAGCGGCACAAGTGCTGGTTAGGCATAAGGCAAGGGCACAAGTGCGGGCTAGGCATAAGGCAGGGGCACAAGTGCGGGCTAGGCATAAGGCAGGGGCACAAGTGCGGGCTAGGCATAAGGCAGGGACACAAGTGCGGGCTAAACATAAGGCAGGGGCACAAGTGCAGGCTAGGCTTTAGGCCTGGGCACAAGTGCGGGCTAGGCTTAAGGCCTGGGCACAAGTGCGAGCTAGGCTTAAGGCCTGAGAAAAAGTGCGGGCTAGGCTTAAGGCCTGGGCACAAGTGCGGGCTAGGCTTAAGGCCGGGGCACAAGTGCGGGCTAGGCTTAAGGCTGGGGCACAAGTGCGGGCTAGGCTTAAGGCCGGGGCACAAGTGCGGGCTAGGCTTAAGGCTGGGGCACAAGTGCGGGCTAGGCTTAAGGCCGGGGCACAAGTGCGGGCTAGGCTTAAGGCCGGGGCACAAGTGCGGGCTAGGCTTAAGGCCGGGGCACAAGTGCGGGCTAGGCTTAAGGCCGGGGCACAAGTGCGGGCTAGGCTTAAGGCCTGGGCACAAGTGCGGGCTAGGCTTAAGTCCGGGGCACAAGTGCGGGCTAGGCCTAAGGCCTGGGCACAAGTGCGGGCTAGGCTTAAGGCCTGGGCACAAGTGCGGGCTAGGCTTAAGGCCTGGGCACAAGTGCGGGCTAGGCTTAAGGCCGGGGCACAAGTGCAGGCTAGGCTTAAGGCCGGGACACAAGTGCGGGCTAGGCTTAAGGCCGGGTCACAAGTGCGGGCTAGGTTTAAGGCCGGGGCACAAGTGCGGGCTAGGCTTAAGGCCGGGGCACAAGTGCGGGCTAGGCTTAAGGCCGGGGCACAAGTGCGGGCTAGGCTTAAGGCCGGGGCACAAGTGCGGGCTAGGCTTAAGGCCTGGGCACAAGTGCAGTGCGGGCTAGGCTTAAGGCCTGGGCACAAGTGCAGTGCTGGCTAGGATCAAGGCAGGGGGCACAAATGCTGGCTAGGCTTAAGGCATGGGCACAAGTGCCAGCTAGGCTTAAGGCCTGAGCAAGAGTGCAGGCTAGGCTTAAGGCCGGGGCACAGGTGCAGGCTAGGCTTAAGGCCGGGGCACAGGTGCGGGCTAGGCTTATGGCCGGGGCACAGGTGCGGGCTAGGCTTAAGGCCGGGGCACAAGTGCGGGCTAGGCTTAAGGCCGGGGCACAAGTGCAGTGCGGGCTAGGCTTAAGGCCTGGGCGCAAGTGCAGTGCTGGCTAGGATCAAGGCAGGGGGCACAAATGCTGGCTAGGCTTAAGGCATGGGCACAAGTGCCAGCTAGGCATAAGGCCTGGGCACAAGTGCAGGCTAGGCTTAAGGCCTGAGCAAAAGTGCAGGCAGGGCTTAAGGCCAGGGCACAGATGCAGGCTAGGCTTAAGGCCGGGGCACAGGTGCGGGCTAGGCTTAAGGCCGGGGCACAGGTGCGGGCTAGGCTTAAGGCCGGGGCACAAGTGCAGTGCGGGCTAGGCTTAAGGCCGGGGCACAAGTGCAGTGCGGGCTAGGCTTAAGGCCGGAGCACAAGTGCGGGCTAGGCTTAAGGCCGGGGCACAAGTGCGGGCTAGGCTTAAGGCCGGGGCACAAGTGCAGGCTAGGCTTAAGGCCGGGGCACAAGTGCGGGCTAGGCTTAAGGCCTGGGCACAAGTGCAGTGCGGGCTAGGCTTAAGGCCTGGGCGCAAGTGCAGTGCTGGCTAGGATCAAGGCAGGGGGCACAAATGCTGGCTAGGCTTAAGGCATGGGCACAAGTGCCAGCTAGGCTTAAGGCCTGGGCACAAGTGCAGGCTAGGCTTAAGGCCTGAGCAAAAGTGCAGGCTAGGCTTAAGGCCGGGGCACAGGTGCAGGCTAGGCTTAAGGCCGGGGCACAGGTGCGGGCTAGGCTTAAGGCCGGGGCACAGGTGCGGGCTAGGCTTAAGGCCGGGGCTCAAGTGCGGGCAAGGCTTAAGGCCGGGGCACAAGTGCGGGCTAGGCTTAAGGCCGGGGCACAAGTGCGGGCTAGGCATAAGGCAGCGGCACAAGTGCTGGTTAGGTATAAGGCAAGGGCACAAGTGCGGGCTAGGTGTAAGGCAGGGGCACAAGTGCGGGCTAGGCGTAAGGCAGGGGCACAAGTGCGGGCTAGGCATAAGGCAGGGGCACAAGTGCGGGCTAGGCATAAGGCAGGGGCACAAGTGCGGGCTAGGCATAAGGCAGCGGCACAAGTGCGGGCTAAACATAAGGCAGGGGCACAAGTGCAGGCTAGGCTTTAGACCTGGGCACAATTGCGGGCTAGGCTTAAGGCCGGGGCACAAGTGTGGGCTAGGCTTAAGGCCGGGGCACAAGTGCGGGCTAGGCTTAAGGCCTGGGCAAAAGTTCGGGCTAGGCTTAAGGCCTGGGCACAAGTGCGGGCTAGGCTTAAGGCCTGGGCACAAGTGCGGGCTAGGCTTAAGGCCTGGGCACAAGTGCAGTGCGGGCTAGGCTTAAGGCCTGGGCACAAGTGCAGTGCTGGCTAGGATCAAGGCAGGGGGCACAAATGCTGGCTAGGCTTAAGGCATGGGCACAAGTGCCAGCTAGGCTTAAGGCCTGGGCACAAGTGCAGGCTAGGCTTAAGGCCTGAGCAAAAGTGCAGGCTAGGCATAAGGCCTGGGCACAAGTGCGGGCTAGGCTTAAGGCATGGGCACAAGTGCAGTGCTGGCTAGGCTTAAGGCCTGGGCACAAGTGCAGTGCTGGCTAGGATCAAGGCAGGGGCACAAGGGCGGGCCTGGCTTAAGGCAGGGGCACAAGGGTGGGCTTGGCTTAAGGCCAGGGCACAAGTGCAGTGCTGGCTAGGATCAAGGCAGGGGGCACAAGTGCTGGCTAGGCTTAAGGCATGGGCACAAGTGCTGGCTAGGCTTAAGGCATGGGCACAAGTGCTGGCTAGGCTTAAGGCATACAGCTAACTCTTTGCACTCTTTGCATAAAGGGTTAGGCACCCATAGGGGTGAAGAGCTAGCTTTCACCCCTCTACTCTGTACTTGGACATTTAGGACTAGATCCTTTGTTGTACAGTGCGGAGCCTCTCCATAACCCCATGCTCCAAGCGACCAGGCAATTCTTGTCTGTCCTCCGTAAATGGGTAATGCCTTCTTCCCAATTACAGTCGTGCATGCGCATTCAGACGGGACAAGAGCGAAGAATGTAAAGCTGGCCCTATGTGCATAACCAACATGAAGCTGAAGACAAAAACAAACAAACAAGCATTCAAGGGGCTCAAAATTGCGGGCTAGGCTTAAGGCCTGGGCACAAGTGCGGGCTAGGCTTAAGGCCGGGGCACAAGTGCGGGCTAGGCTTAAGGCCGGGGCACAAGTGCGGGCTAGGCTTAAGGCCGGGGCACAAGTGCGGGCTAGGCTTAAGGCCGGGGCACAAGTGCGGGCTAGGCTTAAGGCCGGGGCAGAAGTGCGGGCTAGGCTTAAGGCCGGGGCACAAGTGCGGGCTAGGCTTAAGGCCTGGGCACAAGTGCGGGCTAGGCTTAAGGCCGGGGCACAAGTGCGGGCTAGGCCTAAGGCCTGGGCACAAGTGCGGGCTAGGCTTAAGGCCTGGGCACAAGTGCGGGCTAGGCTTAAGGCCTGGGCACAAGTGCGGGCTAGGCTTAAGGCCGGGGCACAAGTGCGGGCTAGGCTTAAGGCCGGGACACAAGTGCGGGCAAGGCTTAAGGCCGGGGCACAAGTGCGGGCTAGGTTTAAGGCCGGGGCACAAGTGCGGGCTAGGCTTAAGGCCGGGGCACAAGTGCGGGCTAGGCTTAAGGCCGGGGCACAAGTGCGGGCTAGGCTTAAGGCCGGGGCACAAGTGCGGGCTAGGCTTAAGGCCGGGGCACAAGTTCGGGCTAGGCTTAAGGCCTGGGCACAAGTGCAGTGCGGGCTAGGCTTAAGGCCTGGGCACAAGTGCAGAGCTGGCTAGAATCAAGGCAGGGGGCACAAATGCTGGCTAGGCTTAAGGCATGGGCACAAGTGCCAGCTAGGCTTAAGGCCTGGGCACAAGTGCAGGCTAGGCTTAAGGCCTGAGCAAAAGTGCAGGCTAGGCTTAAGGCCGGGGCACAGGTGCAGGCTAGGCTTAAGGCCGGGGCACAGGTGCGGGCTAGGCTTAAGGCCGGGGCACAAGTGCGGGCTAGGTTTAAGGCCGGGGCACAAGTGCGGGCTAGGCTTAAGGCTGGGGCACAAGTGCGGGCTAGGCTTAAGGCCTGGGCACAAGTGCAGTGCTGGCTAGGATCAAGGCAGGGGGCACAAATGCTGGCTAGGCTTAAGGCATGGGCACAAGTGCCAGCTAGGCTTAAGGCCTGGGCACAAGTGCAGGCTAGGCTTAAGGCCTGAGCAAAAGTGCAGGCTAGGCTTAAGGCCGGGGCACAGGTGCAGGCTAGGCTTAAGGCCGGGGCACAGGTGCGGGCTAGGCTTAAGGCCGGGGCACAGGTGCGGGCTAGGCTTAAGGCCGGGGCACAAGTGCAGTGCGGGCTAGGCTTAAGGCCGGGGCACAAGTGCAGTGCGGGCTAGGCTTAAGGCCGGGGCACAAGTGCGGGCTAGGCTTAAGGCCGGGGCACAAGTGCGGGCTAGGCTTAAGGCCGGGACACAAGTGCGGGCTAGGCTTAAGGCCGGGGCACAAGTGCGGGCTAGGCTTATGGCCTGGGCACAAGTGCAGTGCGGGCTAGGCTTAAGGCCTGGGTGCAAGTGCAGTGCTGGCTAGGATCAAGGCAGGGGGCACAAATGCTGGCTAGGCTTAAGGCATGGGCACAAGTGCCAGCTAGGCTTAAGGCCTGGGCACAAGTGCAGGCTAGGCTTAAGGCCTGAGCAAAAGTGCAGGCTAGGCTTAAGGCCGGGGCACAGGTGCAGGCTAGGCTTAAGGCCGGGGCACAGGTGCGGGCTAGGCTTAAGGCCGGGGCACAGGTGCAGGCTAGGCATAAGGCAGCGGCACAAGTGCGGGCTAAACATAAGGCAGGGGCACAAGTGCAGGCTAGGCTTTAGGCCGGGGCACAAGTGCGGGCTAGGCTTAAGGCCAGGGCACAGGTGCGGGCTAGGCTTAAGGCCGGGGCACAGGTGCGGGCTAGGCTTAAGGCCAGGGCACAGGTGCGGGCTAGGCTTAAGGCCGGGGCACAGGTGCGGGCTAGGCTTAAGGCCTGGGCACAAGTGCAGGCTAGGCTTAAGGCCTGAGCAAAAGTGCAGGCTAGGCTTAAGGCCGGGGCACAGCTGCAGGCTAGGCTTAAGGCCGGGGCACAGGTGCGGGCTAGGCTTAAGGCCAGGGCACAAGTGCGGGCTAGGCTTAAGGCCGGGGCACAAGTGCGGGCTAGGCTTAAGGCCGGGGCACAAGTGCGGGCTAGGCATAAGGCAGCGGCACAAGTGCTGGTTAGGCATAAGGCAAGGGCACAAGTGCGGGCTAGGCATAAGGCAGGGGCACAAGTGCGGGCTAGGCATAAGGCAGGGGCACAAGTGCGGGCTAGGCATAAGGCAGGGACACAAGTGCGGGCTAAACATAAGGCAGGGGCACAAGTGCAGGCTAGGCTTTAGGCCTGGGCACAAGTGCGAGCTAGGCTTAAGGCCTGAGAAAAAGTGCGGGCTAGGCTTAAGGCCTGGGCACAAGTGCGGGCTAGGCTTAAGGCAGGGGCACAAGTGCGGGCTAGGCATAAGGCAGGGGCACAAGTGCGGGCTAGGCATAAGGCAGGGACACAAGTGCGGGCTAAACATAAGGCAGGGGCACAAGTGCAGGCTAGGCTTAAGGCCTGGGCACAAGTGCGAGCTAGGCTTAAGGCCTGAGAAAAAGTGCGGGCTAGGCTTAAGGCCTGGGCACAAGTGCGGGCTAGGCTTAAGGCCGGGGCACAAGTGCGGGCTAGGCTTAAGGCTGGGGCACAAGTGCGGGCTAGGCTTAAGGCCGGGGCACAAGTGCGGGCTAGGCTTAAGGCTGGGGCACAAGTGCGGGCTAGGCTTAAGGCCGGGGCACAAGTGCGGGCTAGGCTTAAGGCCGGGGCACAAGTGCGGGCTAGGCTTAAGGCCGGGGCACAAGTGCGGGCTAGGCTTAAGGCCGGGGCACAAGTGCGGGCTAGGCTTAAGGCCTGGGCACAAGTGCGGGCTAGGCTTAAGTCCGGGGCACAAGTGCGGGCTAGGCCTAAGGCCTGGGCACAAGTGCGGGCTAGGCTTAAGGCCTGGGCACAAGTGCGGGCTAGGCTTAAGGCCTGGGCACAAGTGCGGGCTAGGCTTAAGGCCGGGGCACAAGTGCAGGCTAGGCTTAAGGCCGGGACACAAGTGCGGGCTAGGCTTAAGGCCGGGTCACAAGTGCGGGCTAGGTTTAAGGCCGGGGCACAAGTGCGGGCTAGGCTTAAGGCCGGGGCACAAGTGCGGGCTAGGCTTAAGGCCGGGGCACAAGTGCGGGCTAGGCTTAAGGCCGGGGCACAAGTGCGGGCTAGGCTTAAGGCCTGGGCACAAGTGCAGTGCGGGCTAGGCTTAAGGCCTGGGCACAAGTGCAGTGCTGGCTAGGATCAAGGCAGGGGGCACAAATGCTGGCTAGGCTTAAGGCATGGGCACAAGTGCCAGCTAGGCTTAAGGCCTGAGCAAGAGTGCAGGCTAGGCTTAAGGCCGGGGCACAGGTGCAGGCTAGGCTTAAGGCCGGGGCACAGGTGCGGGCTAGGCTTATGGCCGGGGCACAGGTGCGGGCTAGGCTTAAGGCCGGGGCACAAGTGCGGGCTAGGCTTAAGGCCGGGGCACAAGTGCAGTGCGGGCTAGGCTTAAGGCCTGGGCGCAAGTGCAGTGCTGGCTAGGATCAAGGCAGGGGGCACAAATGCTGGCTAGGCTTAAGGCATGGGCACAAGTGCCAGCTAGGCTTAAGGCCTGGGCACAAGTGCAGGCTAGGCTTAAGGCCTGAGCAAAAGTGCAGGCAGGGCTTAAGGCCAGGGCACAGATGCAGGCTAGGCTTAAGGCCGGGGCACAGGTGCGGGCTAGGCTTAAGGCCGGGGCACAGGTGCGGGCTAGGCTTAAGGCCGGGGCACAAGTGCAGTGCGGGCTAGGCTTAAGGCCGGGGCACAAGTGCAGTGCGGGCTAGGCTTAAGGCCGGAGCACAAGTGCGGGCTAGGCTTAAGGCCGGGGCACAAGTGCGGGCTAGGCTTAAGGCCGGGGCACAAGTGCAGGCTAGGCTTAAGGCCGGGGCACAAGTGCGGGCTAGGCTTAAGGCCTGGGCACAAGTGCAGTGCGGGCTAGGCTTAAGGCCTGGGCGCAAGTGCAGTGCTGGCTAGGATCAAGGCAGGGGGCGCAAATGCTGGCTAGGCTTAAGGCATGGGCACAAGTGCCAGCTAGGCTTAAGGCCTGGGCACAAGTGCAGGCTAGGCTTAAGGCCTGAGCAAAAGTGCAGGCTAGGCTTAAGGCCGGGGCACAGGTGCAGGCTAGGCTTAAGGCCGGGGCACAGGTGCGGGCTAGGCTTAAGGCCGGGGCACAGGTGCGGGCTAGGCTTAAGGCCGGGGCTCAAGTGCGGGCAAGGCTTAAGGCCGGGGCACAAGTGCGGGCTAGGCTTAAGGCCGGGGCACAAGTGCGGGCTAGGCATAAGGCAGCGGCACAAGTGCTGGTTAGGTATAAGGCAAGGGCACAAGTGCGGGCTAGGCGTAAGGCAGGGGCACAAGTGCGGGCTAGGCGTAAGGCAGGGGCACAAGTGCGGGCTAGGCATAAGGCAGGGGCACAAGTGCGGGCTAGGCATAAGGCAGGGGCACAAGTGCGGGCTAGGCATAAGGCAGCGGCACAAGTGCGGGCTAAACATAAGGCAGGGGCACAAGTGCAGGCTAGGCTTTAGACCTGGGCACAATTGCGGGCTAGGCTTAAGGCCGGGGCACAAGTGTGGGCTAGGCTTAAGGCCGGGGCACAAGTGCGGGCTAGGCTTAAGGCCTGGGCAAAAGTTCGGGCTAGGCTTAAGGCCTGGGCACAAGTGCGGGCTAGGCTTAAGGCCTGGGCACAAGTGCGGGCTAGGCTTAAGGCCTGGGCACAAGTGCAGTGCGGGCTAGGCTTAAGGCCTGGGCACAAGTGCAGTGCTGGCTAGGATCAAGGCAGGGGGCACAAATGCTGGCTAGGCTTAAGGCATGGGCACAAGTGCCAGCTAGGCTTAAGGCCTGGGCACAAGTGCAGGCTAGGCTTAAGGCCTGAGCAAAAGTGCAGGCTAGGCATAAGGCCTGGGCACAAGTGCGGGCTAGGCTTAAGGCATGGGCACAAGTGCAGTGCTGGCTAGGCTTAAGGCCTGGGCACAAGTGCAGTGCTGGCTAGGATCAAGGCAGGGGCACAAGGGCGGGCCTGGCTTAAGGCAGGGGCACAAGGGTGGGCTTGGCTTAAGGCCAGGGCACAAGTGCAGTGCTGGCTAGGATCAAGGCAGGGGGCACAAGTGCTGGCTAGGCTTAAGGCATGGGCACAAGTGCTGGCTAGGCTTAAGGCATGGGCACAAGTGCTGGCTAGGCTTAAGGCATACAGCTAACTCTTTGCACTCTTTGCATAAAGGGTTAGGCACCCATAGGGGTGAAGAGCTAGCTTTCACCCCTCTACTCTGTACTTGGACATTTAGGACTAGATCCTTTGTTGTACAGTGCGGAGCCTCTCCATAACCCCATGCTCCAAGCGACCAGGCAATTCTTGTCTGTCCTCCGTAAATGGGTAATGCCTTCTTCCCAATTACAGTCGTGCATGCGCATTCAGACGGGACAAGAGCGAAGAATGTAAAGCTGGCCCTATGTGCATAACCAACATGAAGCTGAAGACAAAAACAAACAAACAAGCATTCAAGGGGCTCAAAATTGCGGGCTAGGCTTAAGGCCTGGGCACAAGTGCGGGCTAGGCTTAAGGCCGGGGCACAAGTGCGGGCTAGGCTTAAGGCCGGGGCACAAGTGCGGGCTAGGCTTAAGGCCGGGGCACAAGTGCGGGCTAGGCTTAAGGCCGGGGCACAAGTGCGGGCTAGGCTTAAGGCCGGGGCAGAAGTGCGGGCTAGGCTTAAGGCCGGGGCACAAGTGCGGGCTAGGCTTAAGGCCTGGGCACAAGTGCGGGCTAGGCTTAAGGCCGGGGCACAAGTGCGGGCTAGGCCTAAGGCCTGGGCACAAGTGCGGGCTAGGCTTAAGGCCTGGGCACAAGTGCGGGCTAGGCTTAAGGCCTGGGCACAAGTGCGGGCTAGGCTTAAGGCCGGGGCACAAGTGCGGGCTAGGCTTAAGGCCGGGACACAAGTGCGGGCAAGGCTTAAGGCCGGGGCACAAGTGCGGGCTAGGTTTAAGGCCGGGGCACAAGTGCGGGCTAGGCTTAAGGCCGGGGCACAAGTGCGGGCTAGGCTTAAGGCCGGGGCACAAGTGCGGGCTAGGCTTAAGGCCGGGGCACAAGTTCGGGCTAGGCTTAAGGCCTGGGCACAAGTGCAGTGCGGGCTAGGCTTAAGGCCTGGGCACAAGTGCAGAGCTGGCTAGAATCAAGGCAGGGGGCACAAATGCTGGCTAGGCTTAAGGCATGGGCACAAGTGCCAGCTAGGCTTAAGGCCTGGGCACAAGTGCAGGCTAGGCTTAAGGCCTGAGCAAAAGTGCAGGCTAGGCTTAAGGCCGGGGCACAGGAGCAGGCTAGGCTTAAGGCCGGGGCACAGGTGCGGGCTAGGCTTAAGGCCGGGGCACAAGTGCGGGCTAGGTTTAAGGCCGGGGCACAAGTGCGGGCTAGGCTTAAGGCCGGGGCACAAGTGCGGGCTAGGCTTAAGGCCGGGGCACAAGTGCGGGCTAGGCTTAAGGCCGGGGCACAAGTGCGGGCTAGGCTTAAGGCCTGGGCACAAGTGCAGTGCGGGCTAGGCTTAAGGCCTGGGCACAAGTGCAGTGCTGGCTAGGATCAAGGCAGGGGGCACAAATGCTGGCTAGGCTTAAGGCATGGGCACAAGTGCCAGCTAGGCTTAAGGCCTGGGCACAAGTGCAGGCTAGGCTTAAGGCCTGAGCAAAAGTGCAGGCTAGGCTTAAGGCCGGGGCACAGGTGCAGGCTAGGCTTAAGGCCGGGGCACAAGTGCGGGCTAGGCATAAGGCAGCGGCACAAGTGCTGGTTAGGTATAAGGCAAGGGCACAAGTGCGGGCTAGGCGTAAGGCAGGGGCACAAGTGCGGGCTAGGCGTAAGGCAGGGGCACAAGTGCGGGCTAGGCATAAGGCAGGGGCACAAGTGCGGGCTAGGCATAAGGCAGGGGCACAAGTGCGGGCTAGGCATAAGGCAGCGGCACAAGTGCGGGCTAAACATAAGGCAGGGGCACAAGTGCAGGCTAGGCTTTAGACCTGGGCACAATTGCGGGCTAGGCTTAAGGCCGGGGCACAAGTGTGGGCTAGGCTTAAGGCCGGGGCACAAGTGCGGGCTAGGCTTAAGGCCTGGGCAAAAGTTCGGGCTAGGCTTAAGGCCTGGGCACAAGTGCGGGCTAGGCTTAAGGCCTGGGCACAAGTGCGGGCTAGGCTTAAGGCCTGGGCACAAGTGCAGTGCGGGCTAGGCTTAAGGCCTGGGCACAAGTGCAGTGCTGGCTAGGATCAAGGCAGGGGGCACAAATGCTGGCTAGGCTTAAGGCATGGGCACAAGTGCCAGCTAGGCTTAAGGCCTGGGCACAAGTGCAGGCTAGGCTTAAGGCCTGAGCAAAAGTGCAGGCTAGGCATAAGGCCTGGGCACAAGTGCGGGCTAGGCTTAAGGCATGGGCACAAGTGCAGTGCTGGCTAGGCTTAAGGCCTGGGCACAAGTGCAGTGCTGGCTAGGATCAAGGCAGGGGCACAAGGGCGGGCCTGGCTTAAGGCAGGGGCACAAGGGTGGGCTTGGCTTAAGGCCAGGGCACAAGTGCAGTGCTGGCTAGGATCAAGGCAGGGGGCACAAGTGCTGGCTAGGCTTAAGGCATGGGCACAAGTGCTGGCTAGGCTTAAGGCATGGGCACAAGTGCTGGCTAGGCTTAAGGCATACAGCTAACTCTTTGCACTCTTTGCATAAAGGGTTAGGCACCCATAGGGGTGAAGAGCTAGCTTTCACCCCTCTACTCTGTACTTGGACATTTAGGACTAGATCCTTTGTTGTACAGTGCGGAGCCTCTCCATAACCCCATGCTCCAAGCGACCAGGCAATTCTTGTCTGTCCTCCGTAAATGGGTAATGCCTTCTTCCCAATTACAGTCGTGCATGCGCATTCAGACGGGACAAGAGCGAAGAATGTAAAGCTGGCCCTATGTGCATAACCAACATGAAGCTGAAGACAAAAACAAACAAACAAGCATTCAAGGGGCTCAAAATTGCGGGCTAGGCTTAAGGCCTGGGCACAAGTGCGGGCTAGGCTTAAGGCCGGGGCACAAGTGCGGGCTAGGCTTAAGGCCGGGGCACAAGTGCGGGCTAGGCTTAAGGCCGGGGCACAAGTGCGGGCTAGGCTTAAGGCCGGGGCACAAGTGCGGGCTAGGCTTAAGGCCGGGGCAGAAGTGCGGGCTAGGCTTAAGGCCGGGGCACAAGTGCGGGCTAGGCTTAAGGCCTGGGCACAAGTGCGGGCTAGGCTTAAGGCCGGGGCACAAGTGCGGGCTAGGCCTAAGGCCTGGGCACAAGTGCGGGCTAGGCTTAAGGCCTGGGCACAAGTGCGGGCTAGGCTTAAGGCCTGGGCACAAGTGCGGGCTAGGCTTAAGGCCGGGGCACAAGTGCGGGCTAGGCTTAAGGCCGGGACACAAGTGCGGGCAAGGCTTAAGGCCGGGGCACAAGTGCGGGCTAGGTTTAAGGCCGGGGCACAAGTGCGGGCTAGGCTTAAGGCCGGGGCACAAGTGCGGGCTAGGCTTAAGGCCGGGGCACAAGTGCGGGCTAGGCTTAAGGCCGGGGCACAAGTTCGGGCTAGGCTTAAGGCCTGGGCACAAGTGCAGTGCGGGCTAGGCTTAAGGCCTGGGCACAAGTGCAGAGCTGGCTAGAATCAAGGCAGGGGGCACAAATGCTGGCTAGGCTTAAGGCATGGGCACAAGTGCCAGCTAGGCTTAAGGCCTGGGCACAAGTGCAGGCTAGGCTTAAGGCCTGAGCAAAAGTGCAGGCTAGGCTTAAGGCCGGGGCACAGGAGCAGGCTAGGCTTAAGGCCGGGGCACAGGTGCGGGCTAGGCTTAAGGCCGGGGCACAAGTGCGGGCTAGGTTTAAGGCCGGGGCACAAGTGCGGGCTAGGCTTAAGGCCGGGGCACAAGTGCGGGCTAGGCTTAAGGCCGGGGCACAAGTGCGGGCTAGGCTTAAGGCCGGGGCACAAGTGCGGGCTAGGCTTAAGGCCTGGGCACAAGTGCAGTGCGGGCTAGGCTTAAGGCCTGGGCACAAGTGCAGTGCTGGCTAGGATCAAGGCAGGGGGCACAAATGCTGGCTAGGCTTAAGGCATGGGCACAAGTGCCAGCTAGGCTTAAGGCCTGGGCACAAGTGCAGGCTAGGCTTAAGGCCTGAGCAAAAGTGCAGGCTAGGCTTAAGGCCGGGGCACAGGTGCAGGCTAGGCTTAAGGCCGGGGCACAGGTGCGGGCTAGGCTTAAGGCCGGGGCACAGGTGCGGGCTAGGCTTAAGGCCGGGGCACAAGTGCAGTGCGGGCTAGGCTTAAGGCCGGGGCACAAGTGCAGTGCGGGCTAGGCTTAAGGCCGGGGCACAAGTGCGGGCTAGGCTTAAGGCCGGGGCACAAGTGCGGGCTAGGCTTAAGGCCGGGACACAAGTGCGGGCTAGGCTTAAGGCCGGGGCACAAGTGCGGGCTAGGCTTATGGCCTGGGCACAAGTGCAGTGCGGGCTAGGCTTAAGGCCTGGGTGCAAGTGCAGTGCTGGCTAGGATCAAGGCAGGGGGCACAAATGCTGGCTAGGCTTAAGGCATGGGCACAAGTGCCAGCTAGGCTTAAGGCCTGGGCACAAGTGCAGGCTAGGCTTAAGGCCTGAGCAAAAGTGCAGGCTAGGCTTAAGGCCGGGGCACAGGTGCAGGCTAGGCTTAAGGCCGGGGCACAGGTGCGGGCTAGGCTTAAGGCCGGGGCACAGGTGCGGGCTAGGCATAAGGCAGCGGCACAAGTGCGGGCTAAACATAAGGCAGGGGCACAAGTGCAGGCTAGGCTTTAGGCCGGGGCACAAGTGCGGGCTAGGCTTAAGGCCAGGGCACAGGTGCGGGCTAGGCTTAAAGCCGGGGCACAGGTGCGGGCTAGGCTTAAGGCCAGGGCACAGGTGCGGGCTAGGCTTAAGGCCGGGGCACAGGTGCGGGCTAGGCTTAAGGCCTGGGCACAAGTGCAGGCTAGGCTTAAGGCCTGAGCAAAAGTGCAGGCTAGGCTTAAGGCCGGGGCACAGCTGCAGGCTAGGCTTAAGGCCGGGGCACAGGTGCGGGCTAGGCTTAAGGCCAGGGCACAAGTGCGGGCTAGGCTTAAGGCCGGGGCACAAGTGCGGGCTAGGCTTAAGGCCGGGGCACAAGTGCGGGCTAGGCATAAGGCAGCGGCACAAGTGCTGGTTAGGCATAAGGCAAGGGCACAAGTGCGGGCTAGGCATAAGGCAGGGGCACAAGTGCGGGCTAGGCATAAGGCAGGGGCACAAGTGCGGGCTAGGCATAAGGCAGGGACACAAGTGCGGGCTAAACATAAGGCAGGGGCACAAGTGCAGGCTAGGCTTTAGGCCTGGGCACAAGTGCGGGCTAGGCTTAAGGCCTGGGCACAAGTGCGAGCTAGGCTTAAGGCCTGAGAAAAAGTGCGGGCTAGGCTTAAGGCCTGGGCACAAGTGCGGGCTAGGCTTAAGGCCGGGGCACAAGTGCGGGCTAGGCTTAAGGCTGGGGCACAAGTGCGGGCTAGGCTTAAGGCCGGGGCACAAGTGCGGGCTAGGCTTAAGGCCGGGGCACAAGTGCGGGCTAGGCTTAAGGCCGGGGCACAAGTGCGGGCTAGGCTTAAGGCCGGGGCACAAGTGCGGGCTAGGCTTAGGGCCTGGCCACAAGTGCGGGCTAGGCTTAAGTCCGGGGCACAAGTGCGGGCTAGGCCTAAGGCCTGGGCACAAGTGCGGGCTAGGCTTAAGGCCTGGGCACAAGTGCGGGCTAGGCTTAAGGCCTGGGCACAAGTGCGGGCTAGGCTTAAGGCAGGGGCACAAGTGCGGGCTAGGCTTAAGGCCGGGACACAAGTGCGGGCTAGGCTTAAGGCCGGGGCACAAGTGCGGGCTAGGTTTAAGGCCGGGGCACAAGTGCGGGCTAGGCTTAAGGCCGGGACACAAGTGCGGGCTAGGCTTAAGGCCGGGGCACAAGTGCGGGCTAGGCTTAAGGCCGGGGCACAAGTGCGGGCTAGGCTTAAGGCCTGGGCACAAGTGCAGTGCGGGCTAGGCTTAAGGCCTGGGCACAAGTGCAGTGCTGGCTAGGATCAAGGCAGGGGGCACAAATGCTGGCTAGGCTTAAGGCATGGGCACAAGTGCCAGCTAGGCTTAAGGCCTGAGCAAGAGTGCAGGCTAGGCTTAAGGCCGGGGCACAGGTGCAGGCTAGGCTTAAGGCCGGGGCACAGGTGCGGGCTAGGCTTATGGCCGGGGCACAGGTGCGGGCTAGGCTTAAGGCCGGGGCACAAGTGCGGGCTAGGCTTAAGGCCGGGGCACAAGTGCGGGCTAGGCTTAAGGCCGGGGCACAAGTGCAGTGCGGGCTAGGCTTAAGGCCTGGGCGCAAGTGCAGTGCTGGCTAGGATCAAGGCAGGGGGCACAAATGCTGGCTAGGCTTAAGGCATGGGCACAAGTGCCAGCTAGGCTTAAGGCCTGGGCACAAGTGCAGGCTAGGCTTAAGGCCTGAGCAAAAGTTCAGGCAGGGCTTAAGGCCGGGGCACAGGTGCAGGCTAGGCTTAAGGCCGGGGCACAGGTGCGGGCTAGGCTTAAGGCCGGGGCACAGGTGCGGGCTAGGCTTAAGGCCGGGGCACAAGTGCAGTGCGGGCTAGGCTTAAGGCCGAGGCACAAGTGCAGTGCGGGCTAGGCTTAAGGCCGGGGCACAAGTGCGGGCTAGGCTTAAGGCCGGGGCACAAGTGCGGGCTAGGCTTAAGGCCGGGGCACAAGTGCAGGCTAGGCTTAAGGCCGGGGCACAAGTGCGGGCTAGGCTTAAGGCCTGGGCACAAGTGCAGTGCGGGCTAGGCTTAAGGCCTGGGCGCAAGTGCAGTGCTGGCTAGGATCAAGGCAGGGGGCACAAATGCTGGCTAGGCTTAAGGCATGGGCACAAGTGCCAGCTAGGCTTAAGGCCTGGGCACAAGTGCAGGCTAGGCTTAAGGCCTGAGCAAAAGTGCAGGCTAGGCTTAAGGCCGGGGCACAGGTGCAGGCTAGGCTTAAGGCCGGGGCACAGGTGCGGGCTAGGCTTAAGGCCGGGGCACAGGTGCGGGCTAGGCTTAAGGCCGGGGCTCAAGTGCGGGCAAGGCTTAAGGCCGGGGCACAAGTGCGGGCTAGGCTTAAGGCCGGGGCACAAGTGCGGGCTAGGCATAAGGCAGCGGCACAAGTGCTGGTTAGGTATAAGGCAAGGGCACAAGTGCGGGCTAGGCGTAAGGCAGGGGCACAAGTGCGGGCTAGGCGTAAGGCAGGGGCACAAGTGCGGGCTAGGCATAAGGCAGGGGCACAAGTGCGGGCTAGGCATAAGGCAGGGGCACAAGTGCGGGCTAGGCATAAGGCAGCGGCACAAGTGCGGGCTAAACATAAGGCAGGGGCACAAGTGCAGGCTAGGCTTTAGGCCTGGGCACAATTGCGGGCTAGGCTTAAGGCCGGGGCACAAGTGTGGGCTAGGCTTAAGGCCGGGGCACAAGTGCGGGCTAGGCTTAAGGCCTGGGCAAAAGTTCGGGCTAGGCTTAAGGCCTGGGCACAAGTGCGGGCTAGGCTTAAGGCCTGGGCACAAGTGCGGGCTAGGCTTAAGGCCTGGGCACAAGTGCAGTGCGGGCTAGGCTTAAGGCCTGGGCACAAGTGCAGTGCTGGCTAGGATCAAGGCAGGGGGCACAAATGCTGGCTAGGCTTAAGGCATGGGCACAAGTGCCAGCTAGGCTTAAGGCCTGGGCACAAGTGCAGGCTAGGCTTAAGGCCTGAGCAAAAGTGCAGGCTAGGCATAAGGCCTGGGCACAAGTGCGGGCTAGGCTTAAGGCATGGGCACAAGTGCAGTGCTGGCTAGGCTTAAGGCCTGGGCACAAGTGCAGTGCTGGCTAGGATCAAGGCAGGGGCACAAGGGCGGGCCTGGCTTAAGGCAGGGGCACAAGGGCGGGCTTGGCTTAAGGCCAGGGCACAAGTGCGGGCTAGGCCTAAGGCCTGGGCACAAGTGCAGGCTTGGCTTAAGGCCTGGGCACAAGTGCGGGCTAGGCTTAAGGCCTGGGCACAAGTGTGGGCTAGGCTTAAGGCCGGGGCACAAGTGCGGGCTAGGCTTAAGGCCTGGGCACAAGTGCAGTGCTGGCTAGGATCAAGGCAGGGGGCACAAGTGCTGGCTAGGCTTAAGGCATGGGCACAAGTGCTGGCTAGGCTTAAGGCATGGGCACAAGTGCTGGCTAGGCTTAAGGCATACAGCTAACTCTTTGCACTCTTTGCATAAAGGGTTAGGCACCCATAGGGGTGAAGAGCTAGCTTTCACCCCTCTACTCTGTACTTTGACATTTAGGACTAGATCCTTTGTTGTACAGTGCGGAGCCTCTCCATAACCCCATGCTCCAAGCGACCAGGCAATTCTTGTCTGTCCTCCGTAAATGGGTAATGCCTTCTTCCCAATTACAGTCGTGCATGCGCATTCAGACGGGACAAGAGCGAAGAATGTAAAGCTGGCCCTATGTGCATAACCAACATGAAGCTGAAAACAAAAACAAACAAACAAGCATTCAAGGGGCTCAAAAGTGCGGGCTAGGCTTAAGGCCTGGGCACAAGTGCGGGCTAGGCTTAAGGCCGGGGCACAAGTGCGGGCTAGGCTTAAGGCCGGGGCACAAGTGCGGGCTAGGCTTAAGGCCGGGGCACATGTGCGGGCTAGGCTTAAGGCCGGGGCACAAGTGCGGGCTAGGCTTAAGGCCGGGGCAGAAGTGCGGGCTAGGCTTAAGGCCGGGGCACAAGTGCGGGCTAGGCTTAAGGCCTGGACACAAGTGCGGGCTAGGCTTAAGGCCGGGGCACAAGTGCGGGCTAGGCCTAAGGCCTGGGCACAAGTGCGGGCTAGGCTTAAGGCCTGGGCACAAGTGCGGGCTAGGCTTAAGGCCTGGGCACAAGTGCGGGCTAGGCTTAAGGCCGGGGCACAAGTGCGGGCTAGGCTTAAGGCCGGGACACAAGTGCGGGCAAGGCTTAAGGCCGAGGCACAAGTGCGGGCTAGGTTTAAGGCCGGGGCACAAGTGCGGGCTAGGCTTAAGGCCGGGGCACAAGTGCGGGCTAGGCTTAAGGCCGGGGCACAAGTGCGGGCTAGGCTTAAGGCCGGGGCACAAGTGCGGGCTAGGCTTAAGGCCGGGGCACAAGTTCGGGCTAGGCTTAAGGCCTGGGCACAAGTGCAGTGCGGGCTAGGCTTAAGGCCTGGGCACAAGTGCAGAGCTGGCTAGAATCAAGGCAGGGGGCACAAATGCTGGCTAGGCTTAAGGCATGGGCACAAGTGCCAGCTAGGCTTAAGGCCTGGGCACAAGTGCAGGCTAGGCTTAAGGCCTGAGCAAACGTGCAGGCTAGGCTTAAGGCCGGGGCACAGGTGCAGGCTAGGCTTAAGGCCGGGGCACAGGTGCGGGCTAGGCTTAAGGCCGGGGCACAAGTGCGGGCTAGGTTTAAGGCCGGGACACAAGTGCGGGCTAGGCTTAAGGCCGGGGCACAAGTGCGGGCTAGGCTTAAGGCCGGGGCACAAGTGCGGGCTAGGCTTAAGGCCTGGGCACAAGTGCAGTGCTGGCTAGGATCAAGGCAGGGGGCACAAATGCTGGCTAGGCTTAAGGCATGGGCACAAGTGCCAGCTAGGCTTAAGGCCTGGGCACAAGTGCAGGCTAGGCTTAAGGCCTGAGCAAAAGTGCAGGCTAGGCTTAAGGCCGGGGCACAGGTGCAGGCTAGGCTTAAGGCCGGGGCACAGGTGCGGGCTAGGCTTAAGGCCGGGGCACAGGTGCGGGCTAGGCTTAAGGCCGGGGCACAAGTGCAGTGTGTGCTAGGCTTAAGGCCGGGGCACAAGTGCAGTGCGGGCTAGGCTTAAGGCCGGGGAACAAGTGCGGGCTAGGCTTAAGGCCGGGGCACAAGTGCGGGCTAGGCTTAAGGCCGGGGCACAAGTGCGGGCTAGGCTTATGGCCTGGGCACAAGTGCAGTGCGGTCTAGGCTTAAGGCCTGGGTGCAAGTGCAGTGCTGGCTACGATCAAGGCAGGGGGCACAAATGCTGGCTAGGCTTAAGGCATGGGCACAAGTGCCAGCTAGGCTTAAGGCCTGGGCACAAGTGCAGGCTAGGCTTAAGGCCTGAGCAAAAGTGCAGGCTAGGCTTAAGGCCGGGGCACAGGTGCAGGCTAGGCTTAAGGCCGGGGCACAGGTGCGGGCTAGGCTTAAGGCCGGGGCACAGGTGCGGGCTAGGCATAAGGCAGCGGCACAAGTGCGGGCTAAACATAAGGCAGGGGCACAACTGCAGGCTAGGCTTTAGGCCTGGGCACAAGTGCGGGCTAGGCTTAAGGCCAGGGCACAGGTGCGGGCTAGGCTTAAGGCCGGGGCACAGGTGCGGGCTAGGCTTAAGGCCAGGGCACAGGTGCGGGCTAGGCTTAAGGCCGGGGCACAGGTGCGGGCTAGGCTTAAGGCCTGGGCACAAGTGCAGGCTAGGCTTAAGGCCTGAGCAAAAGTGCAGGCTAGGCTTAAGGCCGGGGCACAGGTGCAGGCTAGGCTTAAGGCCGGGGCACAGGTGCGGGCTAGGCTTAAGGCCAGGGCACAAGTGCGGGCTAGGCTTAAGGCCGGGGCACAAGTGCGGGCTAGGCTTAAGGCCTGGGCACAAGTGCAGTGCGGGCTAGGCTTAAGGCCTGGGTGCAAGTGCAGTGCTGGCTAGGATCAAGGCAGGGGGCACAAATGCTGGCTAGGCTTAAGGCATGGGCACAAGTGCCAGCTAGGCTTAAGGCCTGAGCAAAAGTGCAGGCTAGGCTTAAGGCCGGGGCACAGGTGCAGGCTAGGCTTAAGGCCGGGGCACAGGTGCGGGCTAGGCTTAAGGCCAGGGCACAAGTGCGGGCTAGGCTTAAGGCCGGGGCACAAGTGCGGGCTAGGCTTAAGGCCTGGGCACAAGTGCAGTGCGGGCTAGGCTTAAGGCCTGGGTGCAAGTGCAGTGCTGGCTAGGATCAAGGCAGGGGGCACAAATGCTGGCTAGGCTTATGGCCTGGGCACAAGTGCAGTGCGGGCTAGGCTTAAGGCCTGGGTGCAAGTGCAGTGCTGGCTAGGATCAAGGCAGGGGGCACAAATGCTGGCTAGGCTTAAGGCATGGGCACAAGTGCCAGCTAGGCTTAAGGCCTGAGCAAGAGTGCAGGCTAGGCTTAAGGCCGGGGCACAGGTGCAGGCTAGGCTTAAGGCCGGGGCACAGGTGCGGGCTAGGCTTATGGCCGGGGCACAGGTGCGGGCTAGGCTTAAGGCCAGGGCACAAGTGCGGGCTAGGCTTAAGGCCGGGGCACAAGTGCGGGCTAGGCTTAAGGCCGGGGCACAAGTGCGGGCTAGGCTTAAGGCCGGGGCACAAGTGCAGTGCGGGCTAGGCTTAAGGCCTGGGCGCAAGTGCAGTGCTGGCTAGGATCAAGGCAGGGGGCACAAATGCTGGCTAGGCTTAAGGCATGGGCACAAGTGCCAGCTAGGCTTAAGGCCTGGGCACAAGTGCAGGCTAGGCTTAAGGCCTGAGCAAAAGTGCAGGCAGGGCTTAAGGCCGGGGCACAGGTGCAGGCTAGGCTTAAGGCCGGGGCACAGGTGCGGGCTAGGCTTAAGGCCGGGGCACAGGTGCGGGCTAGGCTTAAGGCCGGGGCACAAGTGCAGTGCGGGCTAGGCTTAAGGCCGAGGCACAAGTGCAGTGCGGGCTAGGCTTAAGGCCGGGGCACAAGTGCGGGCTAGGCTTAAGGCCGGGGCACAAGTGCGGGCTAGGCTTAAGGCCGGGGCACAAGTGCAGGCTAGGCTTAAGGCCGGGGCACAAGTGCGGGCTAGGCTTAAGGCCTGGGCACAAGTGCAGTGCGGGCTAGGCTTAAGGCCTGGGCGCAAGTGCAGTGCTGGCTAGGATCAAGGCAGGGGGCACAAATGCTGGCTAGGCTTAAGGCATGGGCACAAGTGCCAGCTAGGCTTAAGGCCTGGGCACAAGTGCAGGCTAGGCTTAAGGCCTGAGCAAAAGTGCAGGCTAGGCTTAAGGCCGGGGCACAGGTGCAGGCTAGGCTTAAGGCCGGGGCACAGGTGCGGGCTAGGCTTAAGGCCGGGGCACAGGTGCGGGCTAGGCTTAAGGCCGGGGCTCAAGTGCGGGCAAGGCTTAAGGCCGGGGCACAAGTGCGGGCTAGGCTTAAGGCCGGGGCACAAGTGTGGGCTAGGCATAAGGCAGCGGCACAAGTGCTGGTTAGGTATAAGGCAAGGGCACAAGTGCGGGCTAGGCGTAAGGCAGGGGCACAAGTGCGGGCTAGGCGTAAGGCAGGGGCACAAGTGCGGGCTAGGCATAAGGCAGGGGCACAAGTGCGGGCTAGGCATAAGGCAGGGGCACAAGTGCGGGCTAGGCATAAGGCAGCGGCACAAGTGCGGGCTAAACATAAGGCAGGGGCACAAGTGCAGGCTAGGCTTTAGGCCTGGGCACAATTGCGGGCTAGGCTTAAGGCCGGGGCACAAGTGTGGGCTAGGCTTAAGGCCGGGGCACAAGTGCGGGCTAGGCTTAAGGCCTGGGCAAAAGTTCGGGCTAGGCTTAAGGCCTGGGCACAAGTGCGGGCTAGGCTTAAGGCCTGGGCACAAGTGCGGGCTAGGCTTAAGGCCTGGGCACAAGTGCAGTGCGGGCTAGGCTTAAGGCCTGGGCACAAGTGCAGTGCTGGCTAGGATCAAGGCAGGGGGCACAAATGCTGGCTAGGCTTAAGGCATGGGCACAAGTGCCAGCTAGGCTTAAGGCCTGGGCACAAGTGCAGGCTAGGCTTAAGGCCTGAGCAAAAGTGCAGGCTAGGCATAAGGCCTGGGCACAAGTGCGGGCTAGGCTTAAGGCATGGGCACAAGTGCAGTGCTGGCTAGGCTTAAGGCCTGGGCACAAGTGCAGTGCTGGCTAGGATCAAGGCAGGGGCACAAGGGCGGGCCTGGCTTAAGGCAGGGGCACAAGGGCGGGCTTGGCTTAAGGCCAGGGCACAAGTGCGGGCTAGGCCTAAGGCCTGGGCACAAGTGCAGGCTTGGCTTAAGGCCTGGGCACAAGTGCGGGCTAGGCTTAAGGCCTGGGCACAAGTGTGGGCTAGGCTTAAGGCCGGGGCACAAGTGCGGGCTAGGCTTAAGGCCTGGGCACAAGTGCAGTGCTGGCTAGGATCAAGGCAGGGGGCACAAGTGCTGGCTAGGCTTAAGGCATGGGCACAAGTGCTGGCTAGGCTTAAGGCATGGGCACAAGTGCTGGCTAGGCTTAAGGCATACAGCTAACTCTTTGCACTCTTTGCATAAAGGGTTAGGCACCCATAGGGGTGAAGAGCTAGCTTTCACCCCTCTACTCTGTACTTTGACATTTAGGACTAGATCCTTTGTTGTACAGTGCGGAGCCTCTCCATAACCCCATGCTCCAAGCGACCAGGCAATTCTTGTCTGTCCTCCGTAAATGGGTAATGCCTTCTTCCCAATTACAGTCGTGCATGCGCATTCAGACGGGACAAGAGCGAAGAATGTAAAGCTGGCCCTATGTGCATAACCAACATGAAGCTGAAAACAAAAACAAACAAACAAGCATTCAAGGGGCTCAAAAGTGCGGGCTAGGCTTAAGGCCTGGGCACAAGTGCGGGCTAGGCTTAAGGCCGGGGCACAAGTGCGGGCTAGGCTTAAGGCCGGGGCACAAGTGCGGGCTAGGCTTAAGGCCGGGGCACATGTGCGGGCTAGGCTTAAGGCCGGGGCACAAGTGCGGGCTAGGCTTAAGGCCGGGGCAGAAGTGCGGGCTAGGCTTAAGGCCGGGGCACAAGTGCGGGCTAGGCTTAAGGCCTGGACACAAGTGCGGGCTAGGCTTAAGGCCGGGGCACAAGTGCGGGCTAGGCCTAAGGCCTGGGCACAAGTGCGGGCTAGGCTTAAGGCCTGGGCACAAGTGCGGGCTAGGCTTAAGGCCTGGGCACAAGTGCGGGCTAGGCTTAAGGCCGGGGCACAAGTGCGGGCTAGGCTTAAGGCCGGGACACAAGTGCGGGCAAGGCTTAAGGCCGAGGCACAAGTGCGGGCTAGGTTTAAGGCCGGGGCACAAGTGCGGGCTAGGCTTAAGGCCGGGGCACAAGTGCGGGCTAGGCTTAAGGCCGGGGCACAAGTGCGGGCTAGGCTTAAGGCCGGGGCACAAGTTCGGGCTAGGCTTAAGGCCTGGGCACAAGTGCAGTGCGGGCTAGGCTTAAGGCCTGGGCACAAGTGCAGAGCTGGCTAGAATCAAGGCAGGGGGCACAAATGCTGGCTAGGCTTAAGGCATGGGCACAAGTGCCAGCTAGGCTTAAGGCCTGGGCACAAGTGCAGGCTAGGCTTAAGGCCTGAGCAAACGTGCAGGCTAGGCTTAAGGCCGGGGCACAGGTGCAGGCTAGGCTTAAGGCCGGGGCACAGGTGCGGGCTAGGCTTAAGGCCGGGGCACAAGTGCGGGCTAGGTTTAAGGCCGGGACACAAGTGCGGGCTAGGCTTAAGGCCGGGGCACAAGTGCGGGCTAGGCTTAAGGCCGGGGCACAAGTGCGGGCTAGGCTTAAGGCCTGGGCACAAGTGCAGTGCTGGCTAGGATCAAGGCAGGGGGCACAAATGCTGGCTAGGCTTAAGGCATGGGCACAAGTGCCAGCTAGGCTTAAGGCCTGGGCACAAGTGCAGGCTAGGCTTAAGGCCTGAGCAAAAGTGCAGGCTAGGCTTAAGGCCGGGGCACAGGTGCAGGCTAGGCTTAAGGCCGGGGCACAGGTGCGGGCTAGGCTTAAGGCCGGGGCACAGGTGCGGGCTAGGCTTAAGGCCGGGGCACAAGTGCAGTGTGTGCTAGGCTTAAGGCCGGGGCACAAGTGCAGTGCGGGCTAGGCTTAAGGCCGGGGAACAAGTGCGGGCTAGGCTTAAGGCCGGGGCACAAGTGCGGGCTAGGCTTAAGGCCGGGGCACAAGTGCGGGCTAGGCTTATGGCCTGGGCACAAGTGCAGTGCGGGCTAGGCTTAAGGCCTGGGTGCAAGTGCAGTGCTGGCTACGATCAAGGCAGGGGGCACAAATGCTGGCTAGGCTTAAGGCATGGGCACAAGTGCCAGCTAGGCTTAAGGCCTGGGCACAAGTGCAGGCTAGGCTTAAGGCCTGAGCAAAAGTGCAGGCTAGGCTTAAGGCCGGGGCACAGGTGCAGGCTAGGCTTAAGGCCGGGGCACAGGTGCGGGCTAGGCTTAAGGCCGGGGCACAGGTGCGGGCTAGGCATAAGGCAGCGGCACAAGTGCGGGCTAAACATAAGGCAGGGGCACAACTGCAGGCTAGGCTTTAGGCCTGGGCACAAGTGCGGGCTAGGCTTAAGGCCAGGGCACAGGTGCGGGCTAGGCTTAAGGCCGGGGCACAGGTGCGGGCTAGGCTTAAGGCCAGGGCACAGGTGCGGGCTAGGCTTAAGGCCGGGGCACAGGTGCGGGCTAGGCTTAAGGCCTGGGCACAAGTGCAGGCTAGGCTTAAGGCCTGAGCAAAAGTGCAGGCTAGGCTTAAGGCCGGGGCACAGGTGCAGGCTAGGCTTAAGGCCGGGGCACAGGTGCGGGCTAGGCTTAAGGCCAGGGCACAAGTGCGGGCTAGGCTTAAGGCCGGGGCACAAGTGCGGGCTAGGCTTAAGGCCGGGGCACAAGTGCGGGCTAGGCATAAGGCAGTGGCACAAGTGCTGGTTAGGCATAAGGCAAGGGCACAAGTGCGGGCTAGGCATAAGGCAGGGGCACAAGTGCGGGCTAGGCATAAGGCAGGGGCACAAGTGCGGGCTAGGCATAAGGCAGGGACACAAGTGCGGGCTAAACATAAGGCAGCGGCACAAGTGCAGGCTAGGCTTTAGGCCTGGGCACAAGTGCGGGCTAGGCTTAAGGCCTGGGCACAAGTGCGAGCTAGGCTTAAGGCCTGAGAAAAAGTGCGGGCTAGGCTTAAGGCCTGGGCACAAGTGCGGGCTAGGCATAAGGCAGCGGCACAAGTGCGGGCTAAACATAAGGCAGGGGCACAAGTGCAGGCTAGGCTTTAGGCCTGGGCACAATTGCGGGCTAGGCTTAAGGCCGGGGCACAAGTGTGGGCTAGGCTTAAGGCCGGGGCACAAGTGCGGGCTAGGCTTAAGGCCTGGGCACAAGTTCGGGCTAGGCTTAAGGCCGGGGCACAAGTGCGGGCTAGGCTTAAGGCCTGGGCACAAGTGCGGGCTAGGCTTAAGGCCGGGGCACAAGTGCGGGCTAGGCCTAAGGCCTGGGCACAAGTGCGGGCTAGGCTTAAGGCCTGGGCACAAGTGCGGGCTAGGCTTAAGGCCTGGGCACAAGTGCGGGCTAGGCTTAAGGCCGGGGCACAAGTGCGGGCTAGGCATAAGGCCGGGACACAAGTGCGGGCAAGGCTTAAGGCCGGGGCACAAGTGCGGGCTAGGTTTAAGGCCGGGGCACAAGTGCGGGCTAGGCTTAAGGCCGGGGCACAAGTGCGGGCTAGGCTTAAGGCCGGGGCACAAGTGCGGGCTAGGCTTAAGGCCGGGGCACAAGTTCGGGCTAGGCTTAAGGCCTGGGCACAAGTGCAGTGCGGGCTAGGCTTAAGGCCTGGGCACAAGTGCAGAGCTGGCTAGAATCAAGGCAGGGGGCACAAATGCTGGCTAGGCTTAAGGCATGGGCACAAGTGCCAGCTAGGCTTAAGGCCTGGGCACAAGTGCAGGCTAGGCTTAAGGCCTGAGCAAAAGTGCAGGCTAGGCTTAAGGCCGGGGCACAGGTGCAGGCTAGGCTTAAGGCCGGGGCACAGGTGCGGGCTAGGCTTAAGGCCGGGGCACAAGTGCGGGCTAGGTTTAAGGCCGGGGCACAAGTGCGGGCTAGGCTTAAGGCCGGGGCACAAGTGCGGGCTAGGCTTAAGGCCGGGGCACAAGTGCGGGCTAGGCTTAAGGCCGGGGCACAAGTGCGGGCTAGGCTTAAGGCCTGGGCACAAGTGCAGTGCGGGCTAGGCTTAAGGCCTGGGCACAAGTGCAGTGCTGGCTAGGATCAAGGCAGGGGGCACAAATGCTGGCTAGGCTTAAGGCATGGGCACAAGTGCCAGCTAGGCTTAAGGCCTGGGCACAAGTGCAGGCTAGGCTTAAGGCCTGAGCAAAAGTGCAGGCTAGGCTTAAGGCCGGGGCACAGGTGCAGGCTAGGCTTAAGGCCGGGGCACAGGTGCGGGCTAGGCTTAAGGCCGGGGCACAGGTGCGGGCTAGGCTTAAGGCCGGGGCACAAGTGCAGTGCGGGCTAGGCTTAAGGCCGGGGCACAAGTGCAGTGCGGGCTAGGCTTAAGGCCGGGGCACAAGTGCGGGCTAGGCTTAAGGCCGGGGCACAAGTGCGGGCTAGGCTTAAGGCCGGGACACAAGTGCGGGCTAGGCTTAAGGCCGGGGCACAAGTGCGGGCTAGGCTTATGGCCTGGGCACAAGTGCAGTGCGGGCTAGGCTTAAGGCCTGGGTGCAAGTGCAGTGCTGGCTAGGATCAAGGCAGGGGGCACAAATGCTGGCTAGGCTTAAGGCATGGGCACAAGTGCCAGCTAGGCTTAAGGCCTGGGCACAAGTGCAGGCTAGGCTTAAGGCCTGAGCAAAAGTGCAGGCTAGGCTTAAGGCCGGGGCACAGGTGCAGGCTAGGCTTAAGGCCGGGGCACAGGTGCGGGCTAGGCTTAAGGCCGGGGCACAGGTGCGGGCTAGGCATAAGGCAGCGGCACAAGTGCGGGCTAAACATAAGGCAGGGGCACAAGTGCAGGCTAGGCTTTAGGCCGGGGCACAAGTGCGGGCTAGGCTTAAGGCCAGGGCACAGGTGCGGGCTAGGCTTAAGGCCGGGGCACAGGTGCGGGCTAGGCTTAAGGCCAGGGCACAGGTGCGGGCTAGGCTTAAGGCCGGGGCACAGGTGCGGGCTAGGCTTAAGGCCTGGGCACAAGTGCAGGCTAGGCTTAAGGCCTGAGCAAAAGTGCAGGCTAGGCTTAAGGCCGGGGCACAGCTGCAGGCTAGGCTTAAGGCCGGGGCACAGGTGCGGGCTAGGCTTAAGGCCAGGGCACAAGTGCGGGCTAGGCTTAAGGCCGGGGCACAAGTGCGGGCTAGGCTTAAGGCCGGGGCACAAGTGCGGGCTAGGCATAAGGCAGCGGCACAAGTGCTGGTTAGGCATAAGGCAAGGGCACAAGTGCGGGCTAGGCATAAGGCAGGGGCACAAGTGCGGGCTAGGCATAAGGCAGGGGCACAAGTGCGGGCTAGGCATAAGGCAGGGACACAAGTGCGGGCTAAACATAAGGCAGGGGCACAAGTGCAGGCTAGGCTTTAGGCCTGGGCACAAGTGCGGGCTAGGCTTAAGGCCTGGGCACAAGTGCGAGCTAGGCTTAAGGCCTGAGAAAAAGTGCGGGCTAGGCTTAAGGCCTGGGCACAAGTGCGGGCTAGGCTTAAGGCCGGGGCACAAGTGCGGGCTAGGCTTAAGGCTGGGGCACAAGTGCGGGCTAGGCTTAAGGCCGGGGCACAAGTGCGGGCGAGGCTTAAGGCCGGGGCACAAGTGCGGGCTAGGCTTAAGGCCGGGGCACAAGTGCGGGCTAGGCTTAAGGCCGGGGCACAAGTGCGGGCTAGGCTTAAGGCCTGGGCACAAGTGCGGGCTAGGCTTAAGTCCGGGGCACAAGTGCGGGCTAGGCCTAAGGCCTGGGCACAAGTGCGGGCTAGGCTTAAGGCCTGGGCACAAGTGCGGGCTAGGCTTAAGGCCTGGGCACAAGTGCGGGCTAGGCTTAAGGCAGGGGCACAAGTGCGGGCTAGGCTTAAGGCCGGGACACAAGTGCGGGCTAGGCTTAAGGCCGGGGCACAAGTGCGGGCTAGGTTTAAGGCCGGGGCACAAGTGCGGGCTAGGCTTAAGGCCGGGACACAAGTGCGGGCTAGGCTTAAGGCCGGGGCACAAGTGCGGGCTAGGCTTAAGGCCGGGGCACAAGTGCGGGCTAGGCTTAAGGCCTGGGCACAAGTGCAGTGCGGGCTAGGCTTAAGGCCTGGGCACAAGTGCAGTGCTGGCTAGGATCAAGGCAGGGGGCACAAATGCTGGCTAGGCTTAAGGCATGGGCACAAGTGCCAGCTAGGCTTAAGGCCTGAGCAAGAGTGCAGGCTAGGCTTAAGGCCGGGGCACAGGTGCAGGCTAGGCTTAAGGCCGGGGCACAGGTGCGGGCTAGGCTTATGGCCGGGGCACAGGTGCGGGCTAGGCTTAAGGCCAGGGCACAAGTGCGGGCTAGGCTTAAGGCCGGGGCACAAGTGCGGGCTAGGCTTAAGGCCGGGGCACAAGTGCGGGCTAGGCTTAAGGCCGGGGCACAAGTGCAGTGCGGGCTAGGCTTAAGGCCGGGGCGCAAGTGCAGTGCTGGCTAGGATCAAGGCAGGGGGCACAAATGCTGGCTAGGCTTAAGGCATGGGCACAAGTGCCAGCTAGGCTTAAGGCCTGGGCACAAGTGCAGGCTAGGCTTAAGGCCTGAGCAAAAGTGCAGGCTAGGCTTAAGGCCGGGGCACAGGTGCAGGCTAGGCTTAAGGCCGGGGCACAGGTGCGGGCTAGGCTTAAGGCCGGGGCACAGGTGCGGGCTAGGCTTAAGGCCGGGGCTCAAGTGCGGGCAAGGCTTAAGGCCGGGGCACAAGTGCGGGCTAGGCTTAAGGCCGGGGCACAAGTGCGGGCTAGGCATAAGGCAGCGGCACAAGTGCTGGTTAGGTATAAGGCAAGGGCACAAGTGCGGGCTAGGCGTAAGGCAGGGGCACAAGTGCGGGCTAGGCATAAGGCAGGGGCACAAGTGCGGGCTAGGCATAAGGCAGGGGCACAAGTGCGGGCTAGGCATAAGGCAGCGGCACAAGTGCGGGCTAAACATAAGGCAGGGGCACAAGTGCAGGCTAGGCTTTAGGCCTGGGCACAATTGCGGGCTAGGCTTAAGGCCGGGGCACAAGTGTGGGCTAGGCTTAAGGCCGGGGCACAAGTGCGGGCTAGGCTTAAGGCCTGGGCAAAAGTTCGGGCTAGGCTTAAGGCCTGGGCACAAGTGCGGGCTAGGCTTAAGGCCTGGGCACAAGTGCGGGCTAGGCTTAAGGCCTGGGCACAAGTGCAGTGCGGGCTAGGCTTAAGGCCTGGGCACAAGTGCAGTGCTGGCTAGGATCAAGGCAGGGGGCACAAATGCTGGCTAGGCTTAAGGCATGGGCACAAGTGCCAGCTAGGCTTAAGGCCTGGGCACAAGTGCAGGCTAGGCTTAAGGCCTGAGCAAAAGTGCAGGCTAGGCATAAGGCCTGGGCACAAGTGCGGGCTAGGCTTAAGGCATGGGCACAAGTGCAGTGCTGGCTAGGCTTAAGGCCTGGGCACAAGTGCAGTGCTGGCTAGGATCAAGGCAGGGGCACAAGGGCGGGCCTGGCTTAAGGCAGGGGCACAAGGGCGGGCTTGGCTTAAGGCCAGGGCACAAGTGCGGGCTAGGCCTAAGGCCTGGGCACAAGTGCAGGCTTGGCTTAAGGCCTGGGCACAAGTGCGGGCTAGGCTTAAGGCCTGGGCACAAGTGTGGGCTAGGCTTAAGGCCGGGGCACAAGTGCGGGCTAGGCTTAAGGCCTGGGCACAAGTGCAGTGCTGGCTAGGATCAAGGCAGGGGGCACAAGTGCTGGCTAGGCTTAAGGCATGGGCACAAGTGCTGGCTAGGCTTAAGGCATGGGCACAAGTGCTGGCTAGGCTTAAGGCATACAGCTAACTCTTTGCACTCTTTGCATAAAGGGTTAGGCACCCATAGGGGTGAAGAGCTAGCTTTCACCCCTCTACTCTGTACTTTGACATTTAGGACTAGATCCTTTGTTGTACAGTGCGGAGCCTCTCCATAACCCCATGCTCCAAGCGACCAGGCAATTCTTGTCTGTCCTCCGTAAATGGGTAATGCCTTCTTCCCAATTACAGTCGTGCATGCGCATTCAGACGGGACAAGAGCGAAGAATGTAAAGCTGGCCCTATGTGCATAACCAACATGAAGCTGAAAACAAAAACAAACAAACAAGCATTCAAGGGGCTCAAAAGTGCGGGCTAGGCTTAAGGCCTGGGCACAAGTGCGGGCTAGGCTTAAGGCCGGGGCACAAGTGCGGGCTAGGCTTAAGGCCGGGGCACAAGTGCGGGCTAGGCTTAAGGCCGGGGCACAAGTGCGGGCTAGGCTTAAGGCCGGGGCACAAGTGCGGGCTAGGCTTAAGGCCGGGGCAGAAGTGCGGGCTAGGCTTAAGGCCGGGGCACAAGTGCGGGCTAGGCTTAAGGCCTGGACACAAGTGCGGGCTAGGCTTAAGGCCGGGGCACAAGTGCGGGCTAGGCCTAAGGCCTGGGCACAAGTGCGGGCTAGGCTTAAGGCCTGGGCACAAGTGCGGGCTAGGCTTAAGGCCTGGGCACAAGTGCGGGCTAGGCTTAAGGCCTGGGCACAAGTTCGGGCTAGGCTTAAGGCCGGGGCACAAGTGCGGGCTAGGCTTAAGGCCTGGGCACAAGTGCGGGCTAGGCTTAAGGCCGGGGCACAAGTGCGGGCTAGGCCTAAGGCCTGGGCACAAGTGCGGGCTAGGCTTAAGGCCTGGGCACAAGTGCGGGCTAGGCTTAAGGCCTGGGCACAAGTGCGGGCTAGGCTTAAGGCCGGGGCACAAGTGCGGGCTAGGCTTAAGGCCGGGACACAAGTGCGGGCAAGGCTTAAGGCCGGGGCACAAGTGCGGGCTAGGTTTAAGGCCGGGGCACAAGTGCGGGCTAGGCTTAAGGCCGGGGCACAAGTGCGGGCTAGGCTTAAGGCCGGGGCACAAGTGCGGGCTAGGCTTAAGGCCGGGGCACAAGTTCGGGCTAGGCTTAAGGCCTGGGCACAAGTGCAGTGCGGGCTAGGCTTAAGGCCTGGGCACAAGTGCAGAGCTGGCTAGAATCAAGGCAGGGGGCACAAATGCTGGCTAGGCTTAAGGCATGGGCACAAGTGCCAGCTAGGCTTAAGGCCTGGGCACAAGTGCAGGCTAGGCTTAAGGCCTGAGCAAAAGTGCAGGCTAGGCTTAAGGCCGGGGCACAGGTGCAGGCTAGGCTTAAGGCCGGGGCACAGGTGCGGGCTAGGCTTAAGGCCGGGGCACAAGTGCGGGCTAGGTTTAAGGCCGGGGCACAAGTGCGGGCTAGGCTTAAGGCCGGGGCACAAGTGCGGGCTAGGCTTAAGGCCGGGGCACAAGTGCGGGCTAGGCTTAAGGCCGGGGCACAAGTGCGGGCTAGGCTTAAGGCCTGGGCACAAGTGCAGTGCGGGCTAGGCTTAAGGCCTGGGCACAAGTGCAGTGCTGGCTAGGATCAAGGCAGGGGGCACAAATGCTGGCTAGGCTTAAGGCATGGGCACAAGTGCCAGCTAGGCTTAAGGCCTGGGCACAAGTGCAGGCTAGGCTTAAGGCCTGAGCAAAAGTGCAGGCTAGGCTTAAGGCCGGGGCACAGGTGCAGGCTAGGCTTAAGGCCGGGGCACAGGTGCGGGCTAGGCTTAAGGCCGGGGCACAGGTGCGGGCTAGGCTTAAGGCCGGGGCACAAGTGCAGTGCGGGCTAGGCTTAAGGCCGGGGCACAAGTGCAGTGCGGGCTAGGCTTAAGGCCGGGGCACAAGTGCGGGCTAGGCTTAAGGCCGGGGCACAAGTGCGGGCTAGGCTTAAGGCCGGGACACAAGTGCGGGCTAGGCTTAAGGCCGGGGCACAAGTGCGGGCTAGGCTTATGGCCTGGGCACAAGTGCAGTGCGGGCTAGGCTTAAGGCCTGGGTGCAAGTGCAGTGCTGGCTAGGATCAAGGCAGGGGGCACAAATGCTGGCTAGGCTTAAGGCATGGGCACAAGTGCCAGCTAGGCTTAAGGCCTGGGCACAAGTGCAGGCTAGGCTTAAGGCCTGAGCAAAAGTGCAGGCTAGGCTTAAGGCCGGGGCACAGGTGCAGGCTAGGCTTAAGGCCGGGGCACAGGTGCGGGCTAGGCTTAAGGCCGGGGCACAGGTGCGGGCTAGGCATAAGGCAGCGGCACAAGTGCGGGCTAAACATAAGGCAGGGGCACAAGTGCAGGCTAGGCTTTAGGCCGGGGCACAAGTGCGGGCTAGGCTTAAGGCCAGGGCACAGGTGCGGGCTAGGCTTAAGGCCGGGGCACAGGTGCGGGCTAGGCTTAAGGCCAGGGCACAGGTGCGGGCTAGGCTTAAGGCCGGGGCACAGGTGCGGGCTAGGCTTAAGGCCTGGGCACAAGTGCAGGCTAGGCTTAAGGCCTGAGCAAAAGTGCAGGCTAGGCTTAAGGCCGGGGCACAGCTGCAGGCTAGGCTTAAGGCCGGGGCACAGGTGCGGGCTAGGCTTAAGGCCAGGGCACAAGTGCGGGCTAGGCTTAAGGCCGGGGCACAAGTGCGGGCTAGGCTTAAGGCCGGGGCACAAGTGCGGGCTAGGCATAAGGCAGCGGCACAAGTGCTGGTTAGGCATAAGGCAAGGGCACAAGTGCGGGCTAGGCATAAGGCAGGGGCACAAGTGCGGGCTAGGCATAAGGCAGGGGCACAAGTGCGGGCTAGGCATAAGGCAGGGACACAAGTGCGGGCTAAACATAAGGCAGGGGCACAAGTGCAGGCTAGGCTTTAGGCCTGGGCACAAGTGCGGGCTAGGCTTAAGGCCTGGGCACAAGTGCGAGCTAGGCTTAAGGCCTGAGAAAAAGTGCGGGCTAGGCTTAAGGCCTGGGCACAAGTGCGGGCTAGGCTTAAGGCCGGGGCACAAGTGCGGGCTAGGCTTAAGGCTGGGGCACAAGTGCGGGCTAGGCTTAAGGCCGGGGCACAAGTGCGGGCGAGGCTTAAGGCCGGGGCACAAGTGCGGGCTAGGCTTAAGGCCGGGGCACAAGTGCGGGCTAGGCTTAAGGCCGGGGCACAAGTGCGGGCTAGGCTTAAGGCCTGGGCACAAGTGCGGGCTAGGCTTAAGTCCGGGGCACAAGTGCGGGCTAGGCCTAAGGCCTGGGCACAAGTGCGGGCTAGGCTTAAGGCCTGGGCACAAGTGCGGGCTAGGCTTAAGGCCTGGGCACAAGTGCGGGCTAGGCTTAAGGCAGGGGCACAAGTGCGGGCTAGGCTTAAGGCCGGGACACAAGTGCGGGCTAGGCTTAAGGCCGGGGCACAAGTGCGGGCTAGGTTTAAGGCCGGGGCACAAGTGCGGGCTAGGCTTAAGGCCGGGACACAAGTGCGGGCTAGGCTTAAGGCCGGGGCACAAGTGCGGGCTAGGCTTAAGGCCGGGGCACAAGTGCGGGCTAGGCTTAAGGCCTGGGCACAAGTGCAGTGCGGGCTAGGCTTAAGGCCTGGGCACAAGTGCAGTGCTGGCTAGGATCAAGGCAGGGGGCACAAATGCTGGCTAGGCTTAAGGCATGGGCACAAGTGCCAGCTAGGCTTAAGGCCTGAGCAAGAGTGCAGGCTAGGCTTAAGGCCGGGGCACAGGTGCAGGCTAGGCTTAAGGCCGGGGCACAGGTGCGGGCTAGGCTTATGGCCGGGGCACAGGTGCGGGCTAGGCTTAAGGCCAGGGCACAAGTGCGGGCTAGGCTTAAGGCCGGGGCACAAGTGCGGGCTAGGCTTAAGGCCGGGGCACAAGTGCGGGCTAGGCTTAAGGCCGGGGCACAAGTGCAGTGCGGGCTAGGCTTAAGGCCGGGGCGCAAGTGCAGTGCTGGCTAGGATCAAGGCAGGGGGCACAAATGCTGGCTAGGCTTAAGGCATGGGCACAAGTGCCAGCTAGGCTTAAGGCCTGGGCACAAGTGCAGGCTAGGCTTAAGGCCTGAGCAAAAGTGCAGGCTAGGCTTAAGGCCGGGGCACAGGTGCAGGCTAGGCTTAAGGCCGGGGCACAGGTGCGGGCTAGGCTTAAGGCCGGGGCACAGGTGCGGGCTAGGCTTAAGGCCGGGGCTCAAGTGCGGGCAAGGCTTAAGGCCGGGGCACAAGTGCGGGCTAGGCTTAAGGCCGGGGCACAAGTGCGGGCTAGGCATAAGGCAGCGGCACAAGTGCTGGTTAGGTATAAGGCAAGGGCACAAGTGCGGGCTAGGCGTAAGGCAGGGGCACAAGTGCGGGCTAGGCATAAGGCAGGGGCACAAGTGCGGGCTAGGCATAAGGCAGGGGCACAAGTGCGGGCTAGGCATAAGGCAGCGGCACAAGTGCGGGCTAAACATAAGGCAGGGGCACAAGTGCAGGCTAGGCTTTAGGCCTGGGCACAATTGCGGGCTAGGCTTAAGGCCGGGGCACAAGTGTGGGCTAGGCTTAAGGCCGGGGCACAAGTGCGGGCTAGGCTTAACCCTCCGTCACATACAACTGATCTGACAGGCGCTTCTCTTTTACTTTAATTTCTCCTTCCTCACCAGATTGTGAGGAAACCCCCTCCCTCCAGGTAGTCTCCTGTCTCTTGAAGGTCTGTGAAACCTGATATCACAGTTGGATTTCAGAGCTTCAGGGGAGAGGATATAGCTGCACAGATCTCTCAGGCTCATTGTATGTGAATACGTCACATTCAGTAAGGTTGGTATTTAATGTTTTTATTCATCACAATAGTTTATTTAGCTTGTTTTATGAATGTATAGCACAAAATGTGAGGATATTTCATAGAAATAAGGGAGATTTTATAAAAGAAAGTGTGCTGCTCAGGCATATACAGTAGTTCCCTAACATATTCCTTCTCTTGCTTCAGATTATCTGCTGAAATGGAGAGGAAAATGTACAATTTATCCAAACAACTTGATGTTGAAGAAGTAACAAACATGCTGTTAGATGATAGAGACCTCACACTGAATGAGGATTTAGGAGAGGAAAGTGAGATTGATTCTCATGATGAGGTGGAAGAATGTGTCCTGGATTCTGAAACAGAGCAAGATGGTGACAGTGGTGAGGATGAAGAAGTTGGATCATATTATATTGGAAAAGATAAAATACTAAATGGAACAAGAAGCCATTCCAGAAAAAACGTAGGGAACCTTTAAACATTATTACTCACCTTCCTGCAGTAATAGGAACTGCACGTAATGCAAAAACTGCAGTTGAATGCTGGAACAGTATATTTACAGATGACATTCTGGACTCTATTGTCACATATACCAACCAATATACAGACATTATAAAGGACAAGTACATCTGCAACAGAACCATCAAGCCCACAGATGAAATAGAACTGCGTGCTTTTTTTGGATTACTGTACCTTGCAGGAGCTTATAGGGCAAATAGACAAAGTTTGGAGGAACTTTGGGGTAAAGATGGGGATGGAGTTGAAAAATTTAGCCTTGTTATGTCCATAAACAGATTCAAGATTCTAATTCGTTGCCTTCGGTTTGACGACAGAACTACCCGAACCGAACGCAAAACACATGACCGACTTGCTCTAATTCGTGATGTATTTCAAAGATTTGTTGTAAACTGTAAACAAAGTTATTACCCTGGAGAGAATCTCACTATTGACGAAATGCTCCCTGGTTTTCGTGGTAGATGTGCCTTTCGTCAATATATTCCATCAAAGCCAAACAAATATGGAATAAAAATGTATGCCCTTGTTGATGCCAATAAGACCTACACTTACAACCTGGAAGTTTATGCAGGAAAACAACCAGAAGGTCCTTACTGTGTGAGCAACAAACCCATTGATGTTGTAAAAAGACTGGCTGAACCCTTATTTGGATCGGGTCGCAATATTACAGCTGACAATTGGTTTACAAGTTGTGATCTGATTGATTATCTGAAAATTCAGAAGCTGTCATATGTGGGAACTGTAAGAAAAAACAAAAGGGAATTGCCGCCACAGTTTGTAAGTGTGAAAGAGAGACAACAGTACAGCAGTATGTTTGCATTCCATAATGGAAAGGCTTTAGTTTCCTATGTACCACATGCCAAAAAAATCGTACTTCTTCTATCAACACTTCATGATGATGCTGCCATCGATCCTGGGACTGGGGCAGAAAAAACCCCGGAGATAATTACATTTTACAATGCCACCAAAGGGGGTGTGGATACAGCAGATCAGATGTGCTCCACTTTCAACGTCAGCAGAAACATCAAACGCTGGCCATGGCCAATGGTCATATTTTTTGCTATGTTGAATTTGGGTGGTATAAATTCACAAGTAATTTATCTTGAAAACAAGCTTGAACCACTCCGTAGACGATTGTATCTGAAAAAATTGGCCCATGAACTAGTACTTGGAGAGCTACGCAGAAGCGTGAAAACAATCGGTATCCCCTCTCGCCTTCAAGTTCAGCTCAAAAGGTTCCGCCCAGAAGATGATGGTGAAAAGTCACCATCTGCACCACCTCACAAAAGAAGGAGATGCACCACCTGCCAAACGGAAAGCGGAACCAGAAGGCTTTCAAATTATGAATGTCTCAAATGTCATAAAGCAATTTGCCTGACACATGCAAAAATGGTGTGTAATTCTTGCTATTTGCTCTGCAAGTGTGACTTTTCTGGGGAAACCTCAGCATCTACTTCTGATTGAATATGTTTTTAATAGTACTTAAGGTACCTTAAAATTAAGTTTGTGTTCAAAAATTTTCTTTGTACATTTTTTTGAGAGAGTCGAACTGGGGACTATTTGGCGGGAGTTTTGAAAAGTTTGTATTTCATAGTTATTAGTTTTATGTTAAGTAAATGTTTTTTTTTGCAACTGATTATGTGTAGTCTCTTTTATTACATCCCTATGAAGGTCACTGATCACTTTTAGAGCACTGAAATTGTAAACATTAGATATTATAGGTATTTTTCCAGCAGGCGCCTGACAGGCACATTGTATGTGAACTCGTTAGTCCGAATATTGTATGTGACGGAGGGTTAAGGCCTGGGCAAAAGTTCGGGCTAGGCTTAAGGCCTGGGCACAAGTGCGGGCTAGGCTTAAGGCCTGGGCACAAGTGCGGGCTAGGCTTAAGGCCTGGGCACAAGTGCAGTGCGGGCTAGGCTTAAGGCCTGGGCACAAGTGCAGTGCTGGCTAGGATCAAGGCAGGGGGCACAAATGCTGGCTAGGCTTAAGGCATGGGCACAAGTGCCAGCTAGGCTTAAGGCCTGGGCACAAGTGCAGGCTAGGCTTAAGGCCTGAGCAAAAGTGCAGGCTAGGCATAAGGCCTGGGCACAAGTGCGGGCTAGGCTTAAGGCATGGGCACAAGTGCAGTGCTGGCTAGGCTTAAGGCCTGGGCACAAGTGCAGTGCTGGCTAGGATCAAGGCAGGGGCACAAGGGCGGGCCTGGCTTAAGGCAGGGGCACAAGGGCGGGCTTGGCTTAAGGCCAGGGCACAAGTGCGGGCTAGGCCTAAGGCCTGGGCACAAGTGCAGGCTTGGCTTAAGGCCTGGGCACAAGTGCGGGCTAGGCTTAAGGCCTGGGCACAAGTGTGGGCTAGGCTTAAGGCCGGGGCACAAGTGCGGGCTAGGCTTAAGGCCTGGGCACAAGTGCAGTGCTGGCTAGGATCAAGGCAGGGGGCACAAGTGCTGGCTAGGCTTAAGGCATGGGCACAAGTGCTGGCTAGGCTTAAGGCATGGGCACAAGTGCTGGCTAGGCTTAAGGCATACAGCTAACTCTTTGCACTCTTTGCATAAAGGGTTAGGCACCCATAGGGGTGAAGAGCTAGCTTTCACCCCTCTACTCTGTACTTTGACATTTAGGACTAGATCCTTTGTTGTACAGTGCGGAGCCTCTCCATAACCCCATGCTCCAAGCGACCAGGCAATTCTTGTCTGTCCTCCGTAAATGGGTAATGCCTTCTTCCCAATTACAGTCGTGCATGCGCATTCAGACGGGACAAGAGCGAAGAATGTAAAGCTGGCCCTATGTGCATAACCAACATGAAGCTGAAAACAAAAACAAACAAACAAGCATTCAAGGGGCTCAAAAGTGCGGGCTAGGCTTAAGGCCTGGGCACAAGTGCGGGCTAGGCTTAAGGCCGGGGCACAAGTGCGGGCTAGGCTTAAGGCCGGGGCACAAGTGCGGGCTAGGCTTAAGGCCGGGGCACAAGTGCGGGCTAGGCTTAAGGCCGGGGCACAAGTGCGGGCTAGGCTTAAGGCCGGGGCAGAAGTGCGGGCTAGGCTTAAGGCCGGGGCACAAGTGCGGGCTAGGCTTAAGGCCTGGACACAAGTGCGGGCTAGGCTTAAGGCCGGGGCACAAGTGCGGGCTAGGCCTAAGGCCTGGGCACAAGTGCGGGCTAGGCTTAAGGCCTGGGCACAAGTGCGGGCTAGGCTTAAGGCCTGGGCACAAGTGCGGGCTAGGCTTAAGGCCGGGGCACAAGTGCGGGCTAGGCTTAAGGCCGGGACACAAGTGCGGGCAAGGCTTAAGGCCGAGGCACAAGTGCGGGCTAGGTTTAAGGCCGGGGCACAAGTGCGGGCTAGGCTTAAGGCCGGGGCACAAGTGCGGGCTAGACTTAAGGCCGGGGCACAAGTGCGGGCTAGGCTTAAGGCCGGGGCACAAGTTCGGGCTAGGCTTAAGGCCTGGGCACAAGTGCAGTGCGGGCTAGGCTTAAGGCCTGGGCACAAGTGCAGAGCTGGCTAGAATCAAGGCAGGGGGCACAAATGCTGGCTAGGCTTAAGGCATGGGCACAAGTGCCAGCTAGGCTTAAGGCCTGGGCACAAGTGCAGGCTAGGCTTAAGGCCTGAGCAAACGTGCAGGCTAGGCTTAAGGCCGGGGCACAGGTGTAGGCTAGGCTTAAGGCCGGGGCACAGGTGCGGGCTAGGCTTAAGGCCGGGGCACAAGTGCGGGCTAGGTTTAAGGCCGGGACACAAGTGCGGGCTAGGCTTAAGGCCGGGGCACAAGTGCGGGCTAGGCTTAAGGCCGGGGCACAAGTGCGGGCTAGGCTTAAGGCCGGGGCACAAGTGCGGGCTAGGCTTAAGGCCTGGGCACAAGTGCGGGCTAGGCTTAAGTCCGGGGCACAAGTGCGGGCTAGGCCTAAGGCCTGGGCACAAGTGCGGGCTAGGCTTAAGGCCTGGGCACAAGTGCGGGCTAGGCTTAAGGCCTGGGCACAAGTGCGGGCTAGGCTTAAGGCAGGGGCACAAGTGCGGGCTAGGCTTAAGGCCGGGACACAAGTGCGGGCTAGGCTTAAGGCCGGGGCACAAGTACGGGCTAGGTTTAAGGCCGGGGCACAAGTGCGGGCTAGGCTTAAGGCCGGGACACAAGTGCGGGCTAGGCTTAAGGCCGGGGCACAAGTGCGGGCTAGGCTTAAGGCCGGGGCACAAGTGCGGGCTAGGCTTAAGGCCTGGGCACAAGTGCAGTGCGGGCTAGGCTTAAGGCCTGGGCACAAGTGCAGTGCTGGCTAGGATCAAGGCAGGGGGCACAAATGCTGGCTAGGCTTAAGGCATGGGCACAAGTGCCAGCTAGGCTTAAGGCCTGAGCAAGAGTGCAGGCTAGGCTTAAGGCCGGGGCACAGGTGCAGGCTAGGCTTAAGGCCGGGGCACAGGTGCGGGCTAGGCTTATGGCCGGGGCACAGGTGCGGGCTAGGCTTAAGGCCAGGGCACAAGTGCGGGCTAGGCTTAAGGCCGGGGCACAAGTGCGGGCTAGGCTTAAGGCCGGGGCACAAGTGCGGGCTAGGCTTAAGGCCGGGGCACAAGTGCAGTGCGGGCTAGGCTTAAGGCCTGGGCGCAAGTGCAGTGCTGGCTAGGATCAAGGCAGGGGGCACAAATGCTGGCTAGGCTTAAGGCATGGGCACAAGTGCCAGCTAGGCTTAAGGCCTGGGCACAAGTGCAGGCTAGGCTTAAGGCCTGAGCAAAAGTGCAGGCTAGGCTTAAGGCCGGGGCACAGGTGCAGGCTAGGCTTAAGGCCGGGGCACAGGTGCGGGCTAGGCTTAAGGCCGGGGCACAGGTGCGGGCTAGGCTTAAGGCCGGGGCTCAAGTGCGGGCAAGGCTTAAGGCCGGGGCACAAGTGCGGGCTAGGCTTAAGGCCGGGGCACAAGTGCGGGCTAGGCATAAGGCAGCGGCACAAGTGCTGGTTAGGTATAAGGCAAGGGCACAAGTGCGGGCTAGGCGTAAGGCAGGGGCACAAGTGCGGGCTAGGCATAAGGCAGGGGCACAAGTGCGGGCTAGGCATAAGGCAGGGGCACAAGTGCGGGCTAGGCATAAGGCAGCGGCACAAGTGCGGGCTAAACATAAGGCAGGGGCACAAGTGCAGGCTAGGCTTTAGGCCTGGGCACAATTGCGGGCTAGGCTTAAGGCCGGGGCACAAGTGTGGGCTAGGCTTAAGGCCGGGGCACAAGTGCGGGCTAGGCTTAAGGCCTGGGCAAAAGTTCGGGCTAGGCTTAAGGCCTGGGCACAAGTGCGGGCTAGGCTTAAGGCCTGGGCACAAGTGCGGGCTAGGCTTAAGGCCTGGGCACAAGTGCAGTGCGGGCTAGGCTTAAGGCCTGGGCACAAGTGCAGTGCTGGCTAGGATCAAGGCAGGGGGCACAAATGCTGGCTAGGCTTAAGGCATGGGCACAAGTGCCAGCTAGGCTTAAGGCCTGGGCACAAGTGCAGGCTAGGCTTAAGGCCTGAGCAAAAGTGCAGGCTAGGCATAAGGCCTGGGCACAAGTGCGGGCTAGGCTTAAGGCATGGGCACAAGTGCAGTGCTGGCTAGGCTTAAGGCCTGGGCACAAGTGCAGTGCTGGCTAGGATCAAGGCAGGGGCACAAGGGCGGGCCTGGCTTAAGGCAGGGGCACAAGGGCGGGCTTGGCTTAAGGCCAGGGCACAAGTGCGGGCTAGGCCTAAGGCCTGGGCACAAGTGCAGGCTTGGCTTAAGGCCTGGGCACAAGTGCGGGCTAGGCTTAAGGCCTGGGCACAAGTGTGGGCTAGGCTTAAGGCCGGGGCACAAGTGCGGGCTAGGCTTAAGGCCTGGGCACAAGTGCAGTGCTGGCTAGGATCAAGGCAGGGGGCACAAGTGCTGGCTAGGCTTAAGGCATGGGCACAAGTGCTGGCTAGGCTTAAGGCATGGGCACAAGTGCTGGCTAGGCTTAAGGCATACAGCTAACTCTTTGCACTCTTTGCATAAAGGGTTAGGCACCCATAGGGGTGAAGAGCTAGCTTTCACCCCTCTACTCTGTACTTTGACATTTAGGACTAGATCCTTTGTTGTACAGTGCGGAGCCTCTCCATAACCCCATGCTCCAAGCGACCAGGCAATTCTTGTCTGTCCTCCGTAAATGGGTAATGCCTTCTTCCCAATTACAGTCGTGCATGCGCATTCAGACGGGACAAGAGCGAAGAATGTAAAGCTGGCCCTATGTGCATAACCAACATGAAGCTGAAAACAAAAACAAACAAACAAGCATTCAAGGGGCTCAAAAGTGCGGGCTAGGCTTAAGGCCTGGGCACAAGTGCGGGCTAGGCTTAAGGCCGGGGCACAAGTGCGGGCTAGGCTTAAGGCCGGGGCACAAGTGCGGGCTAGGCTTAAGGCCGGGGCACAAGTGCGGGCTAGGCTTAAGGCCGGGGCACAAGTGCGGGCTAGGCTTAAGGCCGGGGCAGAAGTGCGGGCTAGGCTTAAGGCCGGGGCACAAGTGCGGGCTAGGCTTAAGGCCTGGACACAAGTGCGGGCTAGGCTTAAGGCCGGGGCACAAGTGCGGGCTAGGCCTAAGGCCTGGGCACAAGTGCGGGCTAGGCTTAAGGCCTGGGCACAAGTGCGGGCTAGGCTTAAGGCCTGGGCACAAGTGCGGGCTAGGCTTAAGGCCGGGGCACAAGTGCGGGCTAGGCTTAAGGCCGGGACACAAGTGCGGGCAAGGCTTAAGGCCGAGGCACAAGTGCGGGCTAGGTTTAAGGCCGGGGCACAAGTGCGGGCTAGGCTTAAGGCCGGGGCACAAGTGCGGGCTAGGCTTAAGGCCGGGGCACAAGTGCGGGCTAGGCTTAAGGCCGGGGCAGAAGTGCGGGCTAGGCTTAAGGCCGGGGCACAAGTGCGGGCTAGGCTTAAGGCCTGGACACAAGTGCGGGCTAGGCTTAAGGCCGGGGCACAAGTGCGGGCTAGGCCTAAGGCCTGGGCACAAGTGCGGGCTAGGCTTAAGGCCTGGGCACAAGTGCGGGCTAGGCTTAAGGCCTGGGCACAAGTGCGGGCTAGGCTTAAGGCCGGGGCACAAGTGCGGGCTAGGCTTAAGGCCGGGACACAAGTGCGGGCAAGGCTTAAGGCCGAGGCACAAGTGCGGGCTAGGTTTAAGGCCGGGGCACAAGTGCGGGCTAGGCTTAAGGCCGGGGCACAAGTGCGGGCTAGGCTTAAGGCCGGGGCACAAGTGCGGGCTAGGCTTAAGGCCGGGGCACAAGTTCGGGCTAGGCTTAAGGCCTGGGCACAAGTGCAGTGCGGGCTAGGCTTAAGGCCTGGGCACAAGTGCAGAGCTGGCTAGAATCAAGGCAGGGGGCACAAATGCTGGCTAGGCTTAAGGCATGGGCACAAGTGCCAGCTAGGCTTAAGGCCTGGGCACAAGTGCAGGCTAGGCTTAAGGCCTGAGCAAACGTGCAGGCTAGGCTTAAGGCCGGGGCACAGGTGCAGGCTAGGCTTAAGGCCGGGGCACAGGTGCGGGCTAGGCTTAAGGCCGGGGCACAAGTGCGGGCTAGGTTTAAGGCCGGGACACAAGTGCGGGCTAGGCTTAAGGCCGGGGCACAAGTGCGGGCTAGGCTTAAGGCCGGGGCACAAGTGCGGGCTAGGCTTAAGGCCTGGGCACAAGTGCAGTGCTGGCTAGGATCAAGGCAGGGGGCACAAATGCTGGCTAGGCTTAAGGCATGGGCACAAGTGCCAGCTAGGCTTAAGGCCTGGGCACAAGTGCAGGCTAGGCTTAAGGCCTGAGCAAAAGTGCAGGCTAGGCTTAAGGCCGGGGCACAGGTGCAGGCTAGGCTTAAGGCCGGGGCACAGGTGCGGGCTAGGCTTAAGGCCGGGGCACAGGTGCGGGCTAGGCTTAAGGCCGGGGCACAAGTGCAGTGTGTGCTAGGCTTAAGGCCGGGGCACAAGTGCAGTGCGGGCTAGGCTTAAGGCCGGGGAACAAGTGCGGGCTAGGCTTAAGGCCGGGGCACAAGTGCGGGCTAGGCTTAAGGCCGGGGCACAAGTGCGGGCTAGGCTTATGGCCTGGGCACAAGTGCAGTGCGGGCTAGGCTTAAGGCCTGGGTGCAAGTGCAGTGCTGGCTACGATCAAGGCAGGGGGCACAAATGCTGGCTAGGCTTAAGGCATGGGCACAAGTGCCAGCTAGGCTTAAGGCCTGGGCACAAGTGCAGGCTAGGCTTAAGGCCTGAGCAAAAGTGCAGGCTAGGCTTAAGGCCGGGGCACAGGTGCAGGCTAGGCTTAAGGCCGGGGCACAGGTGCGGGCTAGGCTTAAGGCCGGGGCACAGGTGCGGGCTAGGCATAAGGCAGCGGCACAAGTGCGGGCTAAACATAAGGCAGGGGCACAAGTGCAGGCTAGGCTTTAGGCCGGGGCACAAGTGCGGGCTAGGCTTAAGGCCAGGGCACAGGTGCGGGCTAGGCTTAAGGCCGGGGCACAGGTGCGGGCTAGGCTTAAGGCCAGGGCACAGGTGCGGGCTAGGCTTAAGGCCGGGGCACAGGTGCGGGCTAGGCTTAAGGCCTGGGCACAAGTGCAGGCTAGGCTTAAGGCCTGAGCAAAAGTGCAGGCTAGGCTTAAGGCCGGGGCACAGCTGCAGGCTAGGCTTAAGGCCGGGGCACAGGTGCGGGCTAGGCTTAAGGCCAGGGCACAAGTGCGGGCTAGGCTTAAGGCCGGGGCACAAGTGCGGGCTAGGCTTAAGGCCGGGGCACAAGTGCGGGCTAGGCATAAGGCAGCGGCACAAGTGCTGGTTAGGCATAAGGCAAGGGCACAAGTGCGGGCTAGGCATAAGGCAGGGGCACAAGTGCGGGCTAGGCATAAGGCAGGGGCACAAGTGCGGGCTAGGCATAAGGCAGGGACACAAGTGCGGGCTAAACATAAGGCAGGGGCACAAGTGCAGGCTAGGCTTTAGGCCTGGGCACAAGTGCGGGCTAGGCTTAAGGCCTGGGCACAAGTGCGAGCTAGGCTTAAGGCCTGAGAAAAAGTGCGGGCTAGGCTTAAGGCCTGGGCACAAGTGCGGGCTAGGCTTAAGGCCGGGGCACAAGTGCGGGCTAGGCTTAAGGCTGGGGCACAAGTGCGGGCTAGGCTTAAGGCCGGGGCACAAGTGCGGGCTAGGCTTAAGGCCGGGGCACAAGTGCGGGCTAGGCTTAAGGCCGGGGCACAAGTGCGGGCTAGGCTTAAGGCCGGGGCACAAGTGCGGGCTAGGCTTAAGGCCTGGGCACAAGTGCGGGCTAGGCTTAAGTCCGGGGCACAAGTGCGGGCTAGGCCTAAGGCCTGGGCACAAGTGCGGGCTAGGCTTAAGGCCTGGGCACAAGTGCGGGCTAGGCTTAAGGCCTGGGCACAAGTGCGGGCTAGGCTTAAGGCAGGGGCACAAGTGCGGGCTAGGCTTAAGGCCGGGACACAAGTGCGGGCTAGGCTTAAGGCCGGGGCACAAGTGCGGGCTAGGTTTAAGGCCGGGGCACAAGTGCGGGCTAGGCTTAAGGCCGGGACACAAGTGCGGGCTAGGCTTAAGGCCGGGGCACAAGTGCGGGCTAGGCTTAAGGCCGGGGCACAAGTGCGGGCTAGGCTTAAGGCCTGGGCACAAGTGCAGTGCGGGCTAGGCTTAAGGCCTGGGCACAAGTGCAGTGCTGGCTAGGATCAAGGCAGGGGGCACAAATGCTGGCTAGGCTTAAGGCATGGGCACAAGTGCCAGCTAGGCTTAAGGCCTGAGCAAGAGTGCAGGCTAGGCTTAAGGCCGGGGCACAGGTGCAGGCTAGGCTTAAGGCCGGGGCACAGGTGCGGGCTAGGCTTATGGCCGGGGCACAGGTGCGGGCTAGGCTTAAGGCCAGGGCACAAGTGCGGGCTAGGCTTAAGGCCGGGGCACAAGTGCGGGCTAGGCTTAAGGCCGGGGCACAAGTGCGGGCTAGGCTTAAGGCCGGGGCACAAGTGCAGTGCGGGCTAGGCTTAAGGCCTGGGCGCAAGTGCAGTGCTGGCTAGGATCAAGGCAGGGGGCACAAATGCTGGCTAGGCTTAAGGCATGGGCACAAGTGCCAGCTAGGCTTAAGGCCTGGGCACAAGTGCAGGCTAGGCTTAAGGCCTGAGCAAAAGTGCAGGCAGGGCTTAAGGCCGGGGCACAGGTGCAGGCTAGGCTTAAGGCCGGGGCACAGGTGCGGGCTAGGCTTAAGGCCGCGGCACAGGTGCGGGCTAGGCTTAAGGCCGGGGCACAAGTGCAGTGTGGGCTAGGCTTAAGGCCGAGGCACAAGTGCAGTGCGGGCTAGGCTTAAGGCCAGGGCACAAGTGCGGGCTAGGCTTAAGGCCGGGGCACAAGTGCGGGCTAGGCTTAAGGCCGGGGCACAAGTGCAGGCTAGGCTTAAGGCCGGGGCACAAGTGCGGGCTAGGCTTAAGGCCTGGGCACAAGTGCAGTGCGGGCTAGGCTTAAGGCCTGGGCGCAAGTGCAGTGCTGGCTAGGATCAAGGCAGGGGGCACAAATGCTGGCTAGGCTTAAGGCATGGGCACAAGTGCCAGCTAGGCTTAAGGCCTGGGCACAAGTGCAGGCTAGGCTTAAGGCCTGAGCAAAAGTGCAGGCTAGGCTTAAGGCCGGGGCACAGGTGCAGGCTAGGCTTAAGGCCGGGGCACAGGTGCGGGCTAGGCTTAAGGCCGGGGCACAGGTGCGGGCTAGGCATAAGGCAGCGGCACAAGTGCGGGCTAAACATAAGGCAGGGGCACAAGTGCAGGCTAGGCTTTAGGCCGGGGCACAAGTGCGGGCTAGGCTTAAGGCCAGGGCACAGGTGCGGGCTAGGCTTAAAGCCGGGGCACAGGTGCGGGCTAGGCTTAAGGCCAGGGCACAGGTGCGGGCTAGGCTTAAGGCCGGGGCACAGGTGCGGGCTAGGCTTAAGGCCTGGGCACAAGTGCAGGCTAGGCTTAAGGCCTGAGCAAAAGTGCAGGCTAGGCTTAAGGCCGGGGCACAGCTGCAGGCTAGGCTTAAGGCCGGGGCACAGGTGCGGGCTAGGCTTAAGGCCAGGGCACAAGTGCGGGCTAGGCTTAAGGCCGGGGCACAAGTGCGGGCTAGGCTTAAGGCCGGGGCACAAGTGCGGGCTAGGCATAAGGCAGCGGCACAAGTGCTGGTTAGGCATAAGGCAAGGGCACAAGTGCGGGCTAGGCATAAGGCAGGGGCACAAGTGCGGGCTAGGCATAAGGCAGGGGCACAAGTGCGGGCTAGGCATAAGGCAGGGACACAAGCGCGGGCTAAACATAAGGCAGGGGCACAAGTGCAGGCTAGGCTTTAGGCCTGGGCACAAGTGCGGGCTAGGCTTAAGGCCTGGGCACAAGTGCGAGCTAGGCTTAAGGCCTGAGAAAAAGTGCGGGCTAGGCTTAAGGCCTGGGCACAAGTGCGGGCTAGGCTTAAGGCCGGGGCACAAGTGCGGGCTAGGCTTAAGGCTGGGGCACAAGTGCGGGCTAGGCTTAAGGCCGGGGCACAAGTGCGGGCTAGGCTTAAGGCCGGGGCACAAGTGCGGGCTAGGCTTAAGGCCGGGGCACAAGTGCGGGCTAGGCTTAAGGCCGGGGCACAAGTGCGGGCTAGGCTTAAGGCCTGGCCACAAGTGCGGGCTAGGCTTAAGTCCGGGGCACAAGTGCGGGCTAGGCCTAAGGCCTGGGCACAAGTGCGGGCTAGGCTTAAGGCCTGGGCACAAGTGCGGGCTAGGCTTAAGGCCTGGGCACAAGTGCGGGCTAGGCTTAAGGCAGGGGCACAAGTGCGGGCTAGGCTTAAGGCCGGGACACAAGTGCGGGCTAGGCTTAAGGCCGGGGCACAAGTGCGGGCTAGGTTTAAGGCCGGGGCACAAGTGCGGGCTAGGCTTAAGGCCGGGACACAAGTGCGGGCTAGGCTTAAGGCCGGGGCACAAGTGCGGGCTAGGCTTAAGGCCGGGGCACAAGTGCGGGCTAGGCTTAAGGCCTGGGCACAAGTGCAGTGCGGGCTAGGCTTAAGGCCTGGGCACAAGTGCAGTGCTGGCTAGGATCAAGGCAGGGGGCACAAATGCTGGCTAGGCTTAAGGCATGGGCACAAGTGCCAGCTAGGCTTAAGGCCTGAGCAAGAGTGCAGGCTAGGCTTAAGGCCGGGGCACAGGTGCAGGCTAGGCTTAAGGCCGGGGCACAGGTGCGGGCTAGGCTTATGGCCGGGGCACAGGTGCGGGCTAGGCTTAAGGCCAGGGCACAAGTGCGGGCTAGGCTTAAGGCCGGGGCACAAGTGCGGGCTAGGCTTAAGGCCGGGGCACAAGTGCGGGCTAGGCTTAAGGCCGGGGCACAAGTGCAGTGCGGGCTAGGCTTAAGGCCTGGGCGCAAGTGCAGTGCTGGCTAGGATCAAGGCAGGGGGCACAAATGCTGGCTAGGCTTAAGGCATGGGCACAAGTGCCAGCTAGGCTTAAGGCCTGGGCACAAGTGCAGGCTAGGCTTAAGGCCTGAGCAAAAGTGCAGGCTAGGCTTAAGGCCGGGGCACAGGTGCAGGCTAGGCTTAAGGCCGGGGCACAGGTGCGGGCTAGGCTTAAGGCCGGGGCACAGGTGCGGGCTAGGCTTAAGGCCGGGGCTCAAGTGCGGGCAAGGCTTAAGGCCGGGGCACAAGTGCGGGCTAGGCTTAAGGCCGGGGCACAAGTGCGGGCTAGGCATAAGGCAGCGGCACAAGTGCTGGTTAGGTATAAGGCAAGGGCACAAGTGCGGGCTAGGCGTAAGGCAGGGGCACAAGTGCGGGCTAGGCATAAGGCAGGGGCACAAGTGCGGGCTAGGCATAAGGCAGGGGCACAAGTGCGGGCTAGGCATAAGGCAGCGGCACAAGTGCGGGCTAAACATAAGGCAGGGGCACAAGTGCAGGCTAGGCTTTAGGCCTGGGCACAATTGCGGGCTAGGCTTAAGGCCGGGGCACAAGTGTGGGCTAGGCTTAAGGCCGGGGCACAAGTGCGGGCTAGGCTTAAGGCCTGGGCAAAAGTTCGGGCTAGGCTTAAGGCCTGGGCACAAGTGCGGGCTAGGCTTAAGGCCTGGGCACAAGTGCGGGCTAGGCTTAAGGCCTGGGCACAAGTGCAGTGCGGGCTAGGCTTAAGGCCTGGGCACAAGTGCAGTGCTGGCTAGGATCAAGGCAGGGGGCACAAATGCTGGCTAGGCTTAAGGCATGGGCACAAGTGCCAGCTAGGCTTAAGGCCTGGGCACAAGTGCAGGCTAGGCTTAAGGCCTGAGCAAAAGTGCAGGCTAGGCATATAGCCTGGGCACAAGTGCGGGCTAGGCTTAAGGCATGGGCACAAGTGCAGTGCTGGCTAGGCTTAAGGCCTGGGCACAAGTGCAGTGCTGGCTAGGATCAAGGCAGGGGCACAAGGGCGGGCCTGGCTTAAGGCAGGGGCACAAGGGCGGGCTTGGCTTAAGGCCAGGGCACAAGTGCGGGCTAGGCCTAAGGCCTGGGCACAAGTGCAGGCTTGGCTTAAGGCCTGGGCACAAGTGCGGGCTAGGCTTAAGGCCTGGGCACAAGTGTGGGCTAGGCTTAAGGCCGGGGCACAAGTGCGGGCTAGGCTTAAGGCCTGGGCACAAGTGCAGTGCTGGCTAGGATCAAGGCAGGGGGCACAAGTGCTGGCTAGGCTTAAGGCATGGGCACAAGTGCTGGCTAGGCTTAAGGCATGGGCACAAGTGCTGGCTAGGCTTAAGGCATACAGCTAACTCTTTGCACTCTTTGCATAAAGGGTTAGGCACCCATAGGGGTGAAGAGCTAGCTTTCACCCCTCTACTCTGTACTTTGACATTTAGGACTAGATCCTTTGTTGTACAGTGCGGAGCCTCTCCATAACCCCATGCTCCAAGCGACCAGGCAATTCTTGTCTGTCCTCCGTAAATGGGTAATGCCTTCTTCCCAATTACAGTCGTGCATGCGCATTCAGACGGGACAAGAGCGAAGAATGTAAAGCTGGCCCTATGTGCATAACCAACATGAAGCTGAAAACAAAAACAAACAAACAAGCATTCAAGGGGCTCAAAAGTGCGGGCTAGGCTTAAGGCCTGGGCACAAGTGCGGGCTAGGCTTAAGGCCGGGGCACAAGTGCGGGCTAGGCTTAAGGCCGGGGCACAAGTGCGGGCTAGGCTTAAGGCCGGGGCACAAGTGCGGGCTAGGCTTAAGGCCGGGGCACAAGTGCGGGCTAGGCTTAAGGCCGGGGCAGAAGTGCGGGCTAGGCTTAAGGCCGGGGCACAAGTGCGGGCTAGGCTTAAGGCCTGGACACAAGTGCGGGCTAGGCTTAAGGCCGGGGCACAAGTGCGGGCTAGGCCTAAGGCCTGGGCACAAGTGCGGGCTAGGCTTAAGGCCTGGGCACAAGTGCGGGCTAGGCTTAAGGCCTGGGCACAAGTGCGGGCTAGGCTTAAGGCCGGGGCACAAGTGCGGGCTAGGCTTAAGGCCGGGACACAAGTGCGGGCAAGGCTTAAGGCCGAGGCACAAGTGCGGGCTAGGTTTAAGGCCGGGGCACAAGTGCGGGCTAGGCTTAAGGCCGGGGCACAAGTGCGGGCTAGGCTTAAGGCCGGGGCACAAGTGCGGGCTAGGCTTAAGGCCGGGGCACAAGTTCGGGCTAGGCTTAAGGCCTGGGCACAAGTGCAGTGCGGGCTAGGCTTAAGGCCTGGGCACAAGTGCAGAGCTGGCTAGAATCAAGGCAGGGGGCACAAATGCTGGCTAGGCTTAAGGCATGGGCACAAGTGCCAGCTAGGCTTAAGGCCTGGGCACAAGTGCAGGCTAGGCTTAAGGCCTGAGCAAACGTGCAGGCTAGGCTTAAGGCCGGGGCACAGGTGCAGGCTAGGCTTAAGGCCGGGGCACAGGTGCGGGCTAGGCTTAAGGCCGGGGCACAAGTGCGGGCTAGGTTTAAGGCCGGGACACAAGTGCGGGCTAGGCTTAAGGCCGGGGCACAAGTGCGGGCTAGGCTTAAGGCCGGGGCACAAGTGCGGGCTAGGCTTAAGGCCGGGGCACAAGTGCGGGCTAGGCTTAAGGCCTGGGCACAAGTGCGGGCTAGGCTTAAGTCCGGGGCACAAGTGCGGGCTAGGCCTAAGGCCTGGGCACAAGTGCGGGCTAGGCTTAAGGCCTGGGCACAAGTGCGGGCTAGGCTTAAGGCCTGGGCACAAGTGCGGGCTAGGCTTAAGGCAGGGGCACAAGTGCGGGCTAGGCTTAAGGCCGGGACACAAGTGCGGGCTAGGCTTAAGGCCGGGGCACAAGTGCGGGCTAGGTTTAAGGCCGGGGCACAAGTGCGGGCTAGGCTTAAGGCCGGGACACAAGTGCGGGCTAGGCTTAAGGCCGGGGCACAAGTGCGGGCTAGGCTTAAGGCCGGGGCACAAGTGCGGGCTAGGCTTAAGGCCTGGGCACAAGTGCAGTGCGGGCTAGGCTTAAGGCCTGGGCACAAGTGCAGTGCTGGCCAGGATCAAGGCAGGGGGCACAAATGCTGGCTAGGCTTAAGGCATGGGCACAAGTGCCAGCTAGGCTTAAGGCCTGAGCAAGAGTGCAGGCTAGGCTTAAGGCCGGGGCACAGGTGCAGGCTAGGCTTAAGGCCGGGGCACAGGTGCGGGCTAGGCTTATGGCCGGGGCACAGGTGCGGGCTAGGCTTAAGGCCAGGGCACAAGTGCGGGCTAGGCTTAAGGCCGGGGCACAAGTGCGGGCTAGGCTTAAGGCCGGGGCACAAGTGCGGGCTAGGCTTAAGGCCGGGGCACAAGTGCAGTGCGGGCTAGGCTTAAGGCCTGGGCGCAAGTGCAGTGCTGGCTAGGATCAAGGCAGGGGGCACAAATGCTGGCTAGGCTTAAGGCATGGGCACAAGTGCCAGCTAGGCTTAAGGCCTGGGCACAAGTGCAGGCTAGGCTTAAGGCCTGAGCAAAAGTGCAGGCTAGGCTTAAGGCCGGGGCACAGGTGCAGGCTAGGCTTAAGGCCGGGGCACAGGTGCGGGCTAGGCTTAAGGCCGGGGCACAGGTGCGGGCTAGGCTTAAGGCCGGGGCTCAAGTGCGGGCAAGGCTTAAGGCCGGGGCACAAGTGCGGGCTAGGCTTAAGGCCGGGGCACAAGTGCGGGCTAGGCATAAGGCAGCGGCACAAGTGCTGGTTAGGTATAAGGCAAGGGCACAAGTGCGGGCTAGGCGTAAGGCAGGGGCACAAGTGCGGGCTAGGCATAAGGCAGGGGCACAAGTGCGGGCTAGGCATAAGGCAGGGGCACAAGTGCGGGCTAGGCATAAGGCAGCGGCACAAGTGCGGGCTAAACATAAGGCAGGGGCACAAGTGCAGGCTAGGCTTTAGGCCTGGGCACAATTGCGGGCTAGGCTTAAGGCCGGGGCACAAGTGTGGGCTAGGCTTAAGGCCGGGGCACAAGTGCGGGCTAGGCTTAAGGCCTGGGCAAAAGTTCGGGCTAGGCTTAAGGCCTGGGCACAAGTGCGGGCTAGGCTTAAGGCCTGGGCACAAGTGCGGGCTAGGCTTAAGGCCTGGGCACAAGTGCAGTGCGGGCTAGGCTTAAGGCCTGGGCACAAGTGCAGTGCTGGCTAGGATCAAGGCAGGGGGCACAAATGCTGGCTAGGCTTAAGGCATGGGCACAAGTGCCAGCTAGGCTTAAGGCCTGGGCACAAGTGCAGGCTAGGCTTAAGGCCTGAGCAAAAGTGCAGGCTAGGCATAAGGCCTGGGCACAAGTGCGGGCTAGGCTTAAGGCATGGGCACAAGTGCAGTGCTGGCTAGGCTTAAGGCCTGGGCACAAGTGCAGTGCTGGCTAGGATCAAGGCAGGGGCACAAGGGCGGGCCTGGCTTAAGGCAGGGGCACAAGGGCGGGCTTGGCTTAAGGCCAGGGCACAAGTGCGGGCTAGGCCTAAGGCCTGGGCACAAGTGCAGGCTTGGCTTAAGGCCTGGGCACAAGTGCGGGCTAGGCTTAAGGCCTGGGCACAAGTGTGGGCTAGGCTTAAGGCCGGGGCACAAGTGCGGGCTAGGCTTAAGGCCTGGGCACAAGTGCAGTGCTGGCTAGGATCAAGGCAGGGGGCACAAGTGCTGGCTAGGCTTAAGGCATGGGCACAAGTGCTGGCTAGGCTTAAGGCATGGGCACAAGTGCTGGCTAGGCTTAAGGCATACAGCTAACTCTTTGCACTCTTTGCATAAAGGGTTAGGCACCCATAGGGGTGAAGAGCTAGCTTTCACCCCTCTACTCTGTACTTTGACATTTAGGACTAGATCCTTTGTTGTACAGTGCGGAGCCTCTCCATAACCCCATGCTCCAAGCGACCAGGCAATTCTTGTCTGTCCTCCGTAAATGGGTAATGCCTTCTTCCCAATTACAGTCGTGCATGCGCATTCAGACGGGACAAGAGCGAAGAATGTAAAGCTGGCCCTATGTGCATAACCAACATGAAGCTGAAAACAAAAACAAACAAACAAGCATTCAAGGGGCTCAAAAGTGCGGGCTAGGCTTAAGGCCTGGGCACAAGTGCGGGCTAGGCTTAAGGCCGGGGCACAAGTGCGGGCTAGGCTTAAGGCCGGGGCACAAGTGCGGGCTAGGCTTAAGGCCGGGGCACAAGTGCGGGCTAGGCTTAAGGCCGGGGCACAAGTGCGGGCTAGGCTTAAGGCCGGGGCAGAAGTGCGGGCTAGGCTTAAGGCCGGGGCACAAGTGCGGGCTAGGCTTAAGGCCTGGACACAAGTGCGGGCTAGGCTTAAGGCCGGGGCACAAGTGCGGGCTAGGCCTAAGGCCTGGGCACAAGTGCGGGCTAGGCTTAAGGCCTGGGCACAAGTGCGGGCTAGGCTTAAGGCCTGGGCACAAGTGCGGGCTAGGCTTAAGGCCGGGGCACAAGTGCGGGCTAGGCTTAAGGCCGGGACACAAGTGCGGGCAAGGCTTAAGGCCGAGGCACAAGTGCGGGCTAGGTTTAAGGCCGGGGCACAAGTGCGGGCTAGGCTTAAGGCCGGGGCACAAGTGCGGGCTAGGCTTAAGGCCGGGGCACAAGTGCGGGCTAGGCTTAAGGCCGGGGCACAAGTTCGGGCTAGGCTTAAGGCCTGGGCACAAGTGCAGTGCGGGCTAGGCTTAAGGCCTGGGCACAAGTGCAGAGCTGGCTAGAATCAAGGCAGGGGGCACAAATGCTGGCTAGGCTTAAGGCATGGGCACAAGTGCCAGCTAGGCTTAAGGCCTGGGCACAAGTGCAGGCTAGGCTTAAGGCCTGAGCAAACGTGCAGGCTAGGCTTAAGGCCGGGGCACAGGTGCAGGCTAGGCTTAAGGCCGGGGCACAGGTGCGGGCTAGGCTTAAGGCCGGGGCACAAGTGCGGGCTAGGTTTAAGGCCGGGACACAAGTGCGGGCTAGGCTTAAGGCCGGGGCACAAGTGCGGGCTAGGCTTAAGGCCGGGGCACAAGTGCGGGCTAGGCTTAAGGCCGGGGCACAAGTGCGGGCTAGGCTTAAGGCCTGGGCACAAGTGCGGGCTAGGCTTAAGTCCGGGGCACAAGTGCGGGCTAGGCCTAAGGCCTGGGCACAAGTGCGGGCTAGGCTTAAGGCCTGGGCACAAGTGCGGGCTAGGCTTAAGGCCTGGGCACAAGTGCGGGCTAGGCTTAAGGCAGGGGCACAAGTGCGGGCTAGGCTTAAGGCCGGGACACAAGTGCGGGCTAGGCTTAAGGCCGGGGCACAAGTGCGGGCTAGGTTTAAGGCCGGGGCACAAGTGCGGGCTAGGCTTAAGGCCGGGACACAAGTGCGGGCTAGGCTTAAGGCCGGGGCACAAGTGCGGGCTAGGCTTAAGGCCGGGGCACAAGTGCGGGCTAGGCTTAAGGCCTGGGCACAAGTGCAGTGCGGGCTAGGCTTAAGGCCTGGGCACAAGTGCAGTGCTGGCTAGGATCAAGGCAGGGGGCACAAATGCTGGCTAGGCTTAAGGCATGGGCACAAGTGCCAGCTAGGCTTAAGGCCTGAGCAAGAGTGCAGGCTAGGCTTAAGGCCGGGGCACAGGTGCAGGCTAGGCTTAAGGCCGGGGCACAGGTGCGGGCTAGGCTTATGGCCGGGGCACAGGTGCGGGCTAGGCTTAAGGCCAGGGCACAAGTGCGGGCTAGGCTTAAGGCCGGGGCACAAGTGCGGGCTAGGCTTAAGGCCGGGGCACAAGTGCGGGCTAGGCTTAAGGCCGGGGCACAAGTGCAGTGCGGGCTAGGCTTAAGGCCTGGGCGCAAGTGCAGTGCTGGCTAGGATCAAGGCAGGGGGCACAAATGCTGGCTAGGCTTAAGGCATGGGCACAAGTGCCAGCTAGGCTTAAGGCCTGGGCACAAGTGCAGGCTAGGCTTAAGGCCTGAGCAAAAGTGCAGGCTAGGCTTAAGGCCGGGGCACAGGTGCAGGCTAGGCTTAAGGCCGGGGCACAGGTGCGGGCTAGGCTTAAGGCCGGGGCACAGGTGCGGGCTAGGCTTAAGGCCGGGGCTCAAGTGCGGGCAAGGCTTAAGGCCGGGGCACAAGTGCGGGCTAGGCTTAAGGCCGGGGCACAAGTGCGGGCTAGGCATAAGGCAGCGGCACAAGTGCTGGTTAGGTATAAGGCAAGGGCACAAGTGCGGGCTAGGCGTAAGGCAGGGGCACAAGTGCGGGCTAGGCATAAGGCAGGGGCACAAGTGCGGGCTAGGCATAAGGCAGGGGCACAAGTGCGGGCTAGGCATAAGGCAGCGGCACAAGTGCGGGCTAAACATAAGGCAGGGGCACAAGTGCAGGCTAGGCTTTAGGCCTGGGCACAATTGCGGGCTAGGCTTAAGGCCGGGGCACAAGTGTGGGCTAGGCTTAAGGCCGGGGCACAAGTGCGGGCTAGGCTTAAGGCCTGGGCAAAAGTTCGGGCTAGGCTTAAGGCCTGGGCACAAGTGCGGGCTAGGCTTAAGGCCTGGGCACAAGTGCGGGCTAGGCTTAAGGCCTGGGCACAAGTGCAGTGCGGGCTAGGCTTAAGGCCTGGGCACAAGTGCAGTGCTGGCTAGGATCAAGGCAGGGGGCACAAATGCTGGCTAGGCTTAAGGCATGGGCACAAGTGCCAGCTAGGCTTAAGGCCTGGGCACAAGTGCAGGCTAGGCTTAAGGCCTGAGCAAAAGTGCAGGCTAGGCATAAGGCCTGGGCACAAGTGCGGGCTAGGCTTAAGGCATGGGCACAAGTGCAGTGCTGGCTAGGCTTAAGGCCTGGGCACAAGTGCAGTGCTGGCTAGGATCAAGGCAGGGGCACAAGGGCGGGCCTGGCTTAAGGCAGGGGCACAAGGGCGGGCTTGGCTTAAGGCCAGGGCACAAGTGCGGGCTAGGCCTAAGGCCTGGGCACAAGTGCAGGCTTGGCTTAAGGCCTGGGCACAAGTGCGGGCTAGGCTTAAGGCCTGGGCACAAGTGTGGGCTAGGCTTAAGGCCGGGGCACAAGTGCGGGCTAGGCTTAAGGCCTGGGCACAAGTGCAGTGCTGGCTAGGATCAAGGCAGGGGGCACAAGTGCTGGCTAGGCTTAAGGCATGGGCACAAGTGCTGGCTAGGCTTAAGGCATGGGCACAAGTGCTGGCTAGGCTTAAGGCATACAGCTAACTCTTTGCACTCTTTGCATAAAGGGTTAGGCACCCATAGGGGTGAAGAGCTAGCTTTCACCCCTCTACTCTGTACTTTGACATTTAGGACTAGATCCTTTGTTGTACAGTGCGGAGCCTCTCCATAACCCCATGCTCCAAGCGACCAGGCAATTCTTGTCTGTCCTCCGTAAATGGGTAATGCCTTCTTCCCAATTACAGTCGTGCATGCGCATTCAGACGGGACAAGAGCGAAGAATGTAAAGCTGGCCCTATGTGCATAACCAACATGAAGCTGAAAACAAAAACAAACAAACAAGCATTCAAGGGGCTCAAAAGTGCGGGCTAGGCTTAAGGCCTGGGCACAAGTGCGGGCTAGGCTTAAGGCCGGGGCACAAGTGCGGGCTAGGCTTAAGGCCGGGGCACAAGTGCGGGCTAGGCTTAAGGCCGGGGCACAAGTGCGGGCTAGGCTTAAGGCCGGGGCACAAGTGCGGGCTAGGCTTAAGGCCGGGGCAGAAGTGCGGGCTAGGCTTAAGGCCGGGGCACAAGTGCGGGCTAGGCTTAAGGCCTGGACACAAGTGCGGGCTAGGCTTAAGGCCGGGGCACAAGTGCGGGCTAGGCCTAAGGCCTGGGCACAAGTGCGGGCTAGGCTTAAGGCCTGGGCACAAGTGCGGGCTAGGCTTAAGGCCTGGGCACAAGTGCGGGCTAGGCTTAAGGCCGGGGCACAAGTGCGGGCTAGGCTTAAGGCCGGGACACAAGTGCGGGCAAGGCTTAAGGCCGAGGCACAAGTGCGGGCTAGGTTTAAGGCCGGGGCACAAGTGCGGGCTAGGCTTAAGGCCGGGGCACAAGTGCGGGCTAGGCTTAAGGCCGGGGCACAAGTGCGGGCTAGGCTTAAGGCCGGGGCACAAGTTCGGGCTAGGCTTAAGGCCTGGGCACAAGTGCAGTGCGGGCTAGGCTTAAGGCCTGGGCACAAGTGCAGAGCTGGCTAGAATCAAGGCAGGGGGCACAAATGCTGGCTAGGCTTAAGGCATGGGCACAAGTGCCAGCTAGGCTTAAGGCCTGGGCACAAGTGCAGGCTAGGCTTAAGGCCTGAGCAAACGTGCAGGCTAGGCTTAAGGCCGGGGCACAGGTGCAGGCTAGGCTTAAGGCCGGGGCACAGGTGCGGGCTAGGCTTAAGGCCGGGGCACAAGTGCGGGCTAGGTTTAAGGCCGGGACACAAGTGCGGGCTAGGCTTAAGGCCGGGGCACAAGTGCGGGCTAGGCTTAAGGCCGGGGCACAAGTGCGGGCTAGGCTTAAGGCCTGGGCACAAGTGCAGTGCTGGCTAGGATCAAGGCAGGGGGCACAAGTGCAGGCTAGGCTTAAGGCCTGAGCAAAAGTGCAGGCTAGGCTTAAGGCCGGGGCACAGGTGCAGGCTAGGCTTAAGGCCGGGGCACAGGTGCGGGCTAGGCTTAAGGCCGGGGCACAGGTGCGGGCTAGGCTTAAGGCCGGGGCACAAGTGCAGTGTGTGCTAGGCTTAAGGCCGGGGCACAAGTGCAGTGCGGGCTAGGCTTAAGGCCGGGGAACAAGTGCGGGCTAGGCTTAAGGCCGGGGCACAAGTGCGGGCTAGGCTTAAGGCCGGGGCACAAGTGCGGGCTAGGCTTATGGCCTGGGCACAAGTGCAGTGCGGGCTAGGCTTAAGGCCTGGGTGCAAGTGCAGTGCTGGCTACGATCAAGGCAGGGGGCACAAATGCTGGCTAGGCTTAAGGCATGGGCACAAGTGCCAGCTAGGCTTAAGGCCTGGGCACAAGTGCAGGCTAGGCTTAAGGCCTGAGCAAAAGTGCAGGCTAGGCTTAAGGCCGGGGCACAGGTGCAGGCTAGGCTTAAGGCCGGGGCACAGGTGCGGGCTAGGCTTAAGGCCGGGGCACAGGTGCGGGCTAGGCATAAGGCAGCGGCACAAGTGCGGGCTAAACATAAGGCAGGGGCACAACTGCAGGCTAGGCTTTAGGCCTGGGCACAAGTGCGGGCTAGGCTTAAGGCCAGGGCACAGGTGCGGGCTAGGCTTAAGGCCGGGGCACAGGTGCGGGCTAGGCTTAAGGCCAGGGCACAGGTGCGGGCTAGGCTTAAGGCCGGGGCACAGGTGCGGGCTAGGCTTAAGGCCTGGGCACAAGTGCAGGCTAGGCTTAAGGCCTGAGCAAAAGTGCAGGCTAGGCTTAAGGCCGGGGCACAGGTGCAGGCTAGGCTTAAGGCCGGGGCACAGGTGCGGGCTAGGCTTAAGGCCAGGGCACAAGTGCGGGCTAGGCTTAAGGCCGGGGCACAAGTGCGGGCTAGGCTTAAGGCCGGGGCACAAGTGCGGGCTAGGCATAAGGCAGTGGCACAAGTGCTGGTTAGGCATAAGGCAAGGGCACAAGTGCGGGCTAGGCATAAGGCAGGGGCACAAGTGCGGGCTAGGCATAAGGCAGGGGCACAAGTGCGGGCTAGGCATAAGGCAGGGACACAAGTGCGGGCTAAACATAAGGCAGCGGCACAAGTGCAGGCTAGGCTTTAGGCCTGGGCACAAGTGCGGGCTAGGCTTAAGGCCTGGGCACAAGTGCGAGCTAGGCTTAAGGCCTGAGAAAAAGTGCGGGCTAGGCTTAAGGCCTGGGCACAAGTGCGGGCTAGGCATAAGGCAGCGGCACAAGTGCGGGCTAAACATAAGGCAGGGGCACAAGTGCAGGCTAGGCTTTAGGCCTGGGCACAATTGCGGGCTAGGCTTAAGGCCGGGGCACAAGTGTGGGCTAGGCTTAAGGCCGGGGCACAAGTGCGGGCTAGGCTTAAGGCCTGGGCACAAGTTCGGGCTAGGCTTAAGGCCGGGGCACAAGTGCGGGCTAGGCTTAAGGCCTGGGCACAAGTGCGGGCTAGGCTTAAGGCCGGGGCACAAGTGCGGGCTAGGCCTAAGGCCTGGGCACAAGTGCGGGCTAGGCTTAAGGCCTGGGCACAAGTGCGGGCTAGGCTTAAGGCCTGGGCACAAGTGCGGGCTAGGCTTAAGGCCGGGGCACAAGTGCGGGCTAGGCTTAAGGCCGGGACACAAGTGCGGGCAAGGCTTAAGGCCGGGGCACAAGTGCGGGCTAGGTTTAAGGCCGGGGCACAAGTGCGGGCTAGGCTTAAGGCCGGGGCACAAGTGCGGGCTAGGCTTAAGGCCGGGGCACAAGTGCGGGCTAGGCTTAAGGCCGGGGCACAAGTTCGGGCTAGGCTTAAGGCCTGGGCACAAGTGCAGTGCGGGCTAGGCTTAAGGCCTGGGCACAAGTGCAGAGCTGGCTAGAATCAAGGCAGGGGGCACAAATGCTGGCTAGGCTTAAGGCATGGGCACAAGTGCCAGCTAGGCTTAAGGCCTGGGCACAAGTGCAGGCTAGGCTTAAGGCCTGAGCAAAAGTGCAGGCTAGGCTTAAGGCCGGGGCACAGGTGCAGGCTAGGCTTAAGGCCGGGGCACAGGTGCGGGCTAGGCTTAAGGCCGGGGCACAAGTGCGGGCTAGGTTTAAGGCCGGGGCACAAGTGCGGGCTAGGCTTAAGGCCGGGGCACAAGTGCGGGCTAGGCTTAAGGCCGGGGCACAAGTGCGGGCTAGGCTTAAGGCCGGGGCACAAGTGCGGGCTAGGCTTAAGGCCTGGGCACAAGTGCAGTGCGGGCTAGGCTTAAGGCCTGGGCACAAGTGCAGTGCTGGCTAGGATCAAGGCAGGGGGCACAAATGCTGGCTAGGCTTAAGGCATGGGCACAAGTGCCAGCTAGGCTTAAGGCCTGGGCACAAGTGCAGGCTAGGCTTAAGGCCTGAGCAAAAGTGCAGGCTAGGCTTAAGGCCGGGGCACAGGTGCAGGCTAGGCTTAAGGCCGGGGCACAGGTGCGGGCTAGGCTTAAGGCCGGGGCACAGGTGCGGGCTAGGCTTAAGGCCGGGGCACAAGTGCAGTGCGGGCTAGGCTTAAGGCCGGGGCACAAGTGCAGTGCGGGCTAGGCTTAAGGCCGGGGCACAAGTGCGGGCTAGGCTTAAGGCCGGGGCACAAGTGCGGGCTAGGCTTAAGGCCGGGACACAAGTGCGGGCTAGGCTTAAGGCCGGGGCACAAGTGCGGGCTAGGCTTATGGCCTGGGCACAAGTGCAGTGCGGGCTAGGCTTAAGGCCTGGGTGCAAGTGCAGTGCTGGCTAGGATCAAGGCAGGGGGCACAAATGCTGGCTAGGCTTAAGGCATGGGCACAAGTGCCAGCTAGGCTTAAGGCCTGGGCACAAGTGCAGGCTAGGCTTAAGGCCTGAGCAAAAGTGCAGGCTAGGCTTAAGGCCGGGGCACAGGTGCAGGCTAGGCTTAAGGCCGGGGCACAGGTGCGGGCTAGGCTTAAGGCCGGGGCACAGGTGCGGGCTAGGCATAAGGCAGCGGCACAAGTGCGGGCTAAACATAAGGCAGGGGCACAAGTGCAGGCTAGGCTTTAGGCCGGGGCACAAGTGCGGGCTAGGCTTAAGGCCAGGGCACAGGTGCGGGCTAGGCTTAAGGCCGGGGCACAGGTGCGGGCTAGGCTTAAGGCCAGGGCACAGGTGCGGGCTAGGCTTAAGGCCGGGGCACAGGTGCGGGCTAGGCTTAAGGCCTGGGCACAAGTGCAGGCTAGGCTTAAGGCCTGAGCAAAAGTGCAGGCTAGGCTTAAGGCCGGGGCACAGCTGCAGGCTAGGCTTAAGGCCGGGGCACAGGTGCGGGCTAGGCTTAAGGCCAGGGCACAAGTGCGGGCTAGGCTTAAGGCCGGGGCACAAGTGCGGGCTAGGCTTAAGGCCGGGGCACAAGTGCGGGCTAGGCATAAGGCAGCGGCACAAGTGCTGGTTAGGCATAAGGCAAGGGCACAAGTGCGGGCTAGGCATAAGGCAGGGGCACAAGTGCGGGCTAGGCATAAGGCAGGGGCACAAGTGCGGGCTAGGCATAAGGCAGGGACACAAGTGCGGGCTAAACATAAGGCAGGGGCACAAGTGCAGGCTAGGCTTTAGGCCTGGGCACAAGTGCGGGCTAGGCTTAAGGCCTGGGCACAAGTGCGAGCTAGGCTTAAGGCCTGAGAAAAAGTGCGGGCTAGGCTTAAGGCCTGGGCACAAGTGCGGGCTAGGCTTAAGGCCGGGGCACAAGTGCGGGCTAGGCTTAAGGCTGGGGCACAAGTGCGGGCTAGGCTTAAGGCCGGGGCACAAGTGCGGGCTAGGCTTAAGGCCGGGGCACAAGTGCGGGCTAGGCTTAAGGCCGGGGCACAAGTGCGGGCTAGGCTTAAGGCCGGGGCACAAGTGCGGGCTAGGCTTAAGGCCTGGGCACAAGTGCGGGCTAGGCTTAAGTCCGGGGCACAAGTGCGGGCTAGGCCTAAGGCCTGGGCACAAGTGCGGGCTAGGCTTAAGGCCTGGGCACAAGTGCGGGCTAGGCTTAAGGCCTGGGCACAAGTGCGGGCTAGGCTTAAGGCAGGGGCACAAGTGCGGGCTAGGCTTAAGGCCGGGACACAAGTGCGGGCTAGGCTTAAGGCCGGGGCACAAGTGCGGGCTAGGTTTAAGGCCGGGGCACAAGTGCGGGCTAGGCTTAAGGCCGGGACACAAGTGCGGGCTAGGCTTAAGGCCGGGGCACAAGTGCGGGCTAGGCTTAAGGCCGGGGCACAAGTGCGGGCTAGGCTTAAGGCCTGGGCACAAGTGCAGTGCGGGCTAGGCTTAAGGCCTGGGCACAAGTGCAGTGCTGGCTAGGATCAAGGCAGGGGGCACAAATGCTGGCTAGGCTTAAGGCATGGGCACAAGTGCCAGCTAGGCTTAAGGCCTGAGCAAGAGTGCAGGCTAGGCTTAAGGCCGGGGCACAGGTGCAGGCTAGGCTTAAGGCCGGGGCACAGGTGCGGGCTAGGCTTATGGCCGGGGCACAGGTGCGGGCTAGGCTTAAGGCCAGGGCACAAGTGCGGGCTAGGCTTAAGGCCGGGGCACAAGTGCGGGCTAGGCTTAAGGCCGGGGCACAAGTGCGGGCTAGGCTTAAGGCCGGGGCACAAGTGCAGTGCGGGCTAGGCTTAAGGCCTGGGCGCAAGTGCAGTGCTGGCTAGGATCAAGGCAGGGGGCACAAATGCTGGCTAGGCTTAAGGCATGGGCACAAGTGCCAGCTAGGCTTAAGGCCTGGGCACAAGTGCAGGCTAGGCTTAAGGCCTGAGCAAAAGTGCAGGCAGGGCTTAAGGCCGGGGCACAGGTGCAGGCTAGGCTTAAGGCCGGGGCACAGGTGCGGGCTAGGCTTAAGGCCGCGGCACAGGTGCGGGCTAGGCTTAAGGCCGGGGCACAAGTGCAGTGTGGGCTAGGCTTAAGGCCGAGGCACAAGTGCAGTGCGGGCTAGGCTTAAGGCCAGGGCACAAGTGCGGGCTAGGCTTAAGGCCGGGGCACAAGTGCGGGCTAGGCTTAAGGCCGGGGCACAAGTGCAGGCTAGGCTTAAGGCCGGGGCACAAGTGCGGGCTAGGCTTAAGGCCTGGGCACAAGTGCAGTGCGGGCTAGGCTTAAGGCCTGGGCGCAAGTGCAGTGCTGGCTAGGATCAAGGCAGGGGGCACAAATGCTGGCTAGGCTTAAGGCATGGGCACAAGTGCCAGCTAGGCTTAAGGCCTGGGCACAAGTGCAGGCTAGGCTTAAGGCCTGAGCAAAAGTGCAGGCTAGGCTTAAGGCCGGGGCACAGGTGCAGGCTAGGCTTAAGGCCGGGGCACAGGTGCGGGCTAGGCTTAAGGCCGGGGCACAGGTGCGGGCTAGGCATAAGGCAGCGGCACAAGTGCGGGCTAAACATAAGGCAGGGGCACAAGTGCAGGCTAGGCTTTAGGCCGGGGCACAAGTGCGGGCTAGGCTTAAGGCCAGGGCACAGGTGCGGGCTAGGCTTAAAGCCGGGGCACAGGTGCGGGCTAGGCTTAAGGCCAGGGCACAGGTGCGGGCTAGGCTTAAGGCCGGGGCACAGGTGCGGGCTAGGCTTAAGGCCTGGGCACAAGTGCAGGCTAGGCTTAAGGCCTGAGCAAAAGTGCAGGCTAGGCTTAAGGCCGGGGCACAGCTGCAGGCTAGGCTTAAGGCCGGGGCACAGGTGCGGGCTAGGCTTAAGGCCAGGGCACAAGTGCGGGCTAGGCTTAAGGCCGGGGCACAAGTGCGGGCTAGGCTTAAGGCCGGGGCACAAGTGCGGGCTAGGCATAAGGCAGCGGCACAAGTGCTGGTTAGGCATAAGGCAAGGGCACAAGTGCGGGCTAGGCATAAGGCAGGGGCACAAGTGCGGGCTAGGCATAAGGCAGGGGCACAAGTGCGGGCTAGGCATAAGGCAGGGACACAAGTGCGGGCTAAACATAAGGCAGGGGCACAAGTGCAGGCTAGGCTTTAGGCCTGGGCACAAGTGCGGGCTAGGCTTAAGGCCTGGGCACAAGTGCGAGCTAGGCTTAAGGCCTGAGAAAAAGTGCGGGCTAGGCTTAAGGCCTGGGCACAAGTGCGGGCTAGGCTTAAGGCCGGGGCACAAGTGCGGGCTAGGCTTAAGGCTGGGGCACAAGTGCGGGCTAGGCTTAAGGCCGGGGCACAAGTGCGGGCTAGGCTTAAGGCCGGGGCACAAGTGCGGGCTAGGCTTAAGGCCGGGGCACAAGTGCGGGCTAGGCTTAAGGCCGGGGCACAAGTGCGGGCTAGGCTTAAGGCCTGGCCACAAGTGCGGGCTAGGCTTAAGTCCGGGGCACAAGTGCGGGCTAGGCCTAAGGCCTGGGCACAAGTGCGGGCTAGGCTTAAGGCCTGGGCACAAGTGCGGGCTAGGCTTAAGGCCTGGGCACAAGTGCGGGCTAGGCTTAAGGCAGGGGCACAAGTGCGGGCTAGGCTTAAGGCCGGGACACAAGTGCGGGCTAGGCTTAAGGCCGGGGCACAAGTGCGGGCTAGGTTTAAGGCCGGGGCACAAGTGCGGGCTAGGCTTAAGGCCGGGACACAAGTGCGGGCTAGGCTTAAGGCCGGGGCACAAGTGCGGGCTAGGCTTAAGGCCGGGGCACAAGTGCGGGCTAGGCTTAAGGCCTGGGCACAAGTGCAGTGCGGGCTAGGCTTAAGGCCTGGGCACAAGTGCAGTGCTGGCTAGGATCAAGGCAGGGGGCACAAATGCTGGCTAGGCTTAAGGCATGGGCACAAGTGCCAGCTAGGCTTAAGGCCTGAGCAAGAGTGCAGGCTAGGCTTAAGGCCGGGGCACAGGTGCAGGCTAGGCTTAAGGCCGGGGCACAGGTGCGGGCTAGGCTTATGGCCGGGGCACAGGTGCGGGCTAGGCTTAAGGCCAGGGCACAAGTGCGGGCTAGGCTTAAGGCCGGGGCACAAGTGCGGGCTAGGCTTAAGGCCGGGGCACAAGTGCGGGCTAGGCTTAAGGCCGGGGCACAAGTGCAGTGCGGGCTAGGCTTAAGGCCTGGGCGCAAGTGCAGTGCTGGCTAGGATCAAGGCAGGGGGCACAAATGCTGGCTAGGCTTAAGGCATGGGCACAAGTGCCAGCTAGGCTTAAGGCCTGGGCACAAGTGCAGGCTAGGCTTAAGGCCTGAGCAAAAGTGCAGGCAGGGCTTAAGGCCGGGGCACAGGTGCAGGCTAGGCTTAAGGCCGGGGCACAGGTGCGGGCTAGGCTTAAGGCCGGGGCACAGGTGCGGGCTAGGCTTAAGGCCGGGGCACAAGTGCAGTGCGGGCTAGGCTTAAGGCCGAGGCACAAGTGCAGTGCGGGCTAGGCTTAAGGCAGGGGCACAAGTGCGGGCTAGGCTTAAGGCCGGGGCACAAGTGCGGGCTAGGCTTAAGGCCGGGGCACAAGTGCAGGCTAGGCTTAAGGCCGGGGCACAAGTGCGGGCTAGGCTTAAGGCCTGGGCACAAGTGCAGTGCGGGCTAGGCTTAAGGCCTGGGCGCAAGTGCAGTGCTGGCTAGGATCAAGGCAGGGGGCACAAATGCTGGCTAGGCTTAAGGCATGGGCACAAGTGCCAGCTAGGCTTAAGGCCTGGGCACAAGTGCAGGCTAGGCTTAAGGCCTGAGCAAAAGTGCAGGCTAGGCTTAAGGCCGGGGCACAGGTGCAGGCTAGGCTTAAGGCCGGGGCACAGGTGCGGGCTAGGCTTAAGGCCGGGGCACAGGTGCGGGCTAGGCTTAAGGCCGGGGCTCAAGTGCGGGCAAGGCTTAAGGCCGGGGCACAAGTGCGGGCTAGGCTTAAGGCCGGGGCACAAGTGCGGGCTAGGCATAAGGCAGCGGCACAAGTGCTGGTTAGGTATAAGGCAAGGGCACAAGTGCGGGCTAGGCGTAAGGCAGGGGCACAAGTGCGGGCTAGGCGTAAGGCAGGGGCACAAGTGCGGGCTAGGCATAAGGCAGGGGCACAAGTGCGGGCTAGGCATAAGGCAGGGGCACAAGTGCGGGCTAGGCATAAGGCAGCGGCACAAGTGCGGGCTAAACATAAGGCAGGGGCACAAGTGCAGGCTAGGCTTTAGGCCTGGGCACAATTGCGGGCTAGGCTTAAGGCCGGGGCACAAGTGTGGGCTAGGCTTAAGGCCGGGGCACAAGTGCGGGCTAGGTTTAAGGCCTGGGCAAAAGTTCGGGCTAGGCTTAAGGCCTGGGCACAAGTGCGGGCTAGGCTTAAGGCCTGGGCACAAGTGCGGGCTAGGCTTAAGGCCGGGGCACAAGTGCAGTGCGGGCTAGGCTTAAGGCCTGGGCACAAGTGCAGTGCTGGCTAGGATCAAGGCAGGGGGCACAAATGCTGGCTAGGCTTAAGGCATGGGCACAAGTGCCAGCTAGGCTTAAGGCCTGGGCACAAGTGCAGGCTAGGCTTAAGGCCTGAGCAAAAGTGCAGGCTAGGCATAAGGCCTGGGCACAAGTGCGGGCTAGGCTTAAGGCATGGGCACAAGTGCAGTGCTGGCTAGGCTTAAGGCCTGGGCACAAGTGCAGTGCTGGCTAGGATCAAGGCAGGGGCACAAGGGCGGGCCTGGCTTAAGGCAGGGGCACAAGGGCGGGCTTGGCTTAAGGCCAGGGCACAAGTGCGGGCTAGGCCTAAGGCCTGGGCACAAGTGCAGGCTTGGCTTAAGGCCTGGGCACAAGTGCGGGCTAGGCTTAAGGCCTGGGCACAAGTGTGGGCTAGGCTTAAGGCCGGGGCACAAGTGCGGGCTAGGCTTAAGGCCTGGGCACAAGTGCAGTGCTGGCTAGGATCAAGGCAGGGGGCACAAGTGCTGGCTAGGCTTAAGGCATGGGCACAAGTGCTGGCTAGGCTTAAGGCATGGGCACAAGTGCTGGCTAGGCTTAAGGCATACAGCTAACTCTTTGCACTCTTTGCATAAAGGGTTAGGCACCCATAGGGGTGAAGAGCTAGCTTTCACCCCTCTACTCTGTACTTTGACATTTAGGACTAGATCCTTTGTTGTACAGTGCGGAGCCTCTCCATAACCCCATGCTCCAAGCGACCAGGCAATTCTTGTCTGTCCTCCGTAAATGGGTAATGCCTTCTTCCCAATTACAGTCGTGCATGCGCATTCAGACGGGACAAGAGCGAAGAATGTAAAGCTGGCCCTATGTGCATAACCAACATGAAGCTGAAAACAAAAACAAACAAACAAGCATTCAAGGGGCTCAAAAGTGCGGGCTAGGCTTAAGGCCTGGGCACAAGTGCGGGCTAGGCTTAAGGCCGGGGCACAAGTGCGGGCTAGGCTTAAGGCCGGGGCACAAGTGCGGGCTAGGCTTAAGGCCGGGGCACAAGTGCGGGCTAGGCTTAAGGCCGGGGCACAAGTGCGGGCTAGGCTTAAGGCCGGGGCAGAAGTGCGGGCTAGGCTTAAGGCCGGGGCACAAGTGCGGGCTAGGCTTAAGGCCTGGACACAAGTGCGGGCTAGGCTTAAGGCCGGGGCACAAGTGCGGGCTAGGCCTAAGGCCTGGGCACAAGTGCGGGCTAGGCTTAAGGCCTGGGCACAAGTGCGGGCTAGGCTTAAGGCCTGGGCACAAGTGCGGGCTAGGCTTAAGGCCGGGGCACAAGTGCGGGCTAGGCTTAAGGCCGGGACACAAGTGCGGGCAAGGCTTAAGGCCGAGGCACAAGTGCGGGCTAGGTTTAAGGCCGGGGCACAAGTGCGGGCTAGGCTTAAGGCCGGGGCACAAGTGCGGGCTAGGCTTAAGGCCGGGGCACAAGTGCGGGCTAGGCTTAAGGCCGGGGCACAAGTTCGGGCTAGGCTTAAGGCCTGGGCACAAGTGCAGTGCGGGCTAGGCTTAAGGCCTGGGCACAAGTGCAGAGCTGGCTAGAATCAAGGCAGGGGGCACAAATGCTGGCTAGGCTTAAGGCATGGGCACAAGTGCCAGCTAGGCTTAAGGCCTGGGCACAAGTGCAGGCTAGGCTTAAGGCCTGAGCAAACGTGCAGGCTAGGCTTAAGGCCGGGGCACAGGTGCAGGCTAGGCTTAAGGCCGGGGCACAGGTGCGGGCTAGGCTTAAGGCCGGGGCACAAGTGCGGGCTAGGTTTAAGGCCGGGACACAAGTGCGGGCTAGGCTTAAGGCCGGGGCACAAGTGCGGGCTAGGCTTAAGGCCGGGGCACAAGTGCGGGCTAGGCTTAAGGCCTGGGCACAAGTGCAGTGCTGGCTAGGATCAAGGCAGGGGGCACAAATGCTGGCTAGGCTTAAGGCATGGGCACAAGTGCCAGCTAGGCTTAAGGCCTGGGCACAAGTGCAGGCTAGGCTTAAGGCCTGAGCAAAAGTGCAGGCTAGGCTTAAGGCCGGGGCACAGGTGCAGGCTAGGCTTAAGGCCGGGGCACAGGTGCGGGCTAGGCTTAAGGCCGGGGCACAGGTGCGGGCTAGGCTTAAGGCCGGGGCACAAGTGCAGTGTGTGCCAGGCTTAAGGCCGGGGCACAAGTGCAGTGCGGGCTAGGCTTAAGGCCGGGGAACAAGTGCGGGCTAGGCTTAAGGCCGGGGCACAAGTGCGGGCTAGGCTTAAGGCCGGGGCACAAGTGCGGGCTAGGCTTATGGCCTGGGCACAAGTGCAGTGCGGGCTAGGCTTAAGGCCTGGGTGCAAGTGCAGTGCTGGCTACGATCAAGGCAGGGGGCACAAATGCTGGCTAGGCTTAAGGCATGGGCACAAGTGCCAGCTAGGCTTAAGGCCTGGGCACAAGTGCAGGCTAGGCTTAAGGCCTGAGCAAAAGTGCAGGCTAGGCTTAAGGCCGGGGCACAGGTGCAGGCTAGGCTTAAGGCCGGGGCACAGGTGCGGGCTAGGCTTAAGGCCGGGGCACAGGTGCGGGCTAGGCATAAGGCAGCGGCACAAGTGCGGGCTAAACATAAGGCAGGGGCACAACTGCAGGCTAGGCTTTAGGCCTGGGCACAAGTGCGGGCTAGGCTTAAGGCCAGGGCACAGGTGCGGGCTAGGCTTAAGGCCGGGGCACAGGTGCGGGCTAGGCTTAAGGCCAGGGCACAGGTGCGGGCTAGGCTTAAGGCCGGGGCACAGGTGCGGGCTAGGCTTAAGGCCTGGGCACAAGTGCAGGCTAGGCTTAAGGCCTGAGCAAAAGTGCAGGCTAGGCTTAAGGCCGGGGCACAGGTGCAGGCTAGGCTTAAGGCCGGGGCACAGGTGCGGGCTAGGCTTAAGGCCAGGGCACAAGTGCGGGCTAGGCTTAAGGCCGGGGCACAAGTGCGGGCTAGGCTTAAGGCCGGGGCACAAGTGCGGGCTAGGCATAAGGCAGTGGCACAAGTGCTGGTTAGGCATAAGGCAAGGGCACAAGTGCGGGCTAGGCATAAGGCAGGGGCACAAGTGCGGGCTAGGCATAAGGCAGGGGCACAAGTGCGGGCTAGGCATAAGGCAGGGACACAAGTGCGGGCTAAACATAAGGCAGCGGCACAAGTGCAGGCTAGGCTTTAGGCCTGGGCACAAGTGCGGGCTAGGCTTAAGGCCTGGGCACAAGTGCGAGCTAGGCTTAAGGCCTGAGAAAAAGTGCGGGCTAGGCTTAAGGCCTGGGCACAAGTGCGGGCTAGGCATAAGGCAGCGGCACAAGTGCGGGCTAAACATAAGGCAGGGGCACAAGTGCAGGCTAGGCTTTAGGCCTGGGCACAATTGCGGGCTAGGCTTAAGGCCGGGGCACAAGTGTGGGCTAGGCTTAAGGCCGGGGCACAAGTGCGGGCTAGGCTTAAGGCCTGGGCACAAGTTCGGGCTAGGCTTAAGGCCGGGGCACAAGTGCGGGCTAGGCTTAAGGCCTGGGCACAAGTGCGGGCTAGGCTTAAGGCCGGGGCACAAGTGCGGGCTAGGCCTAAGGCCTGGGCACAAGTGCGGGCTAGGCTTAAGGCCTGGGCACAAGTGCGGGCTAGGCTTAAGGCCTGGGCACAAGTGCGGGCTAGGCTTAAGGCCGGGGCACAAGTGCGGGCTAGGCTTAAGGCCGGGACACAAGTGCGGGCAAGGCTTAAGGCCGGGGCACAAGTGCGGGCTAGGTTTAAGGCCGGGGCACAAGTGCGGGCTAGGCTTAAGGCCGGGGCACAAGTGCGGGCTAGGCTTAAGGCCGGGGCACAAGTGCGGGCTAGGCTTAAGGCCGGGGCACAAGTTCGGGCTAGGCTTAAGGCCTGGGCACAAGTGCAGTGCGGGCTAGGCTTAAGGCCTGGGCACAAGTGCAGAGCTGGCTAGAATCAAGGCAGGGGGCACAAATGCTGGCTAGGCTTAAGGCATGGGCACAAGTGCCAGCTAGGCTTAAGGCCTGGGCACAAGTGCAGGCTAGGCTTAAGGCCTGAGCAAAAGTGCAGGCTAGGCTTAAGGCCGGGGCACAGGTGCAGGCTAGGCTTAAGGCCGGGGCACAGGTGCGGGCTAGGCTTAAGGCCGGGGCACAAGTGCGGGCTAGGTTTAAGGCCGGGGCACAAGTGCGGGCTAGGCTTAAGGCCGGGGCACAAGTGCGGGCTAGGCTTAAGGCCGGGGCACAAGTGCGGGCTAGGCTTAAGGCCGGGGCACAAGTGCGGGCTAGGCTTAAGGCCTGGGCACAAGTGCAGTGCGGGCTAGGCTTAAGGCCTGGGCACAAGTGCAGTGCTGGCTAGGATCAAGGCAGGGGGCACAAATGCTGGCTAGGCTTAAGGCATGGGCACAAGTGCCAGCTAGGCTTAAGGCCTGGGCACAAGTGCAGGCTAGGCTTAAGGCCTGAGCAAAAGTGCAGGCTAGGCTTAAGGCCGGGGCACAGGTGCAGGCTAGGCTTAAGGCCGGGGCACAGGTGCGGGCTAGGCTTAAGGCCGGGGCACAGGTGCGGGCTAGGCTTAAGGCCGGGGCACAAGTGCAGTGCGGGCTAGGCTTAAGGCCGGGGCACAAGTGCAGTGCGGGCTAGGCTTAAGGCCGGGGCACAAGTGCGGGCTAGGCTTAAGGCCGGGGCACAAGTGCGGGCTAGGCTTAAGGCCGGGACACAAGTGCGGGCTAGGCTTAAGGCCGGGGCACAAGTGCGGGCTAGGCTTATGGCCTGGGCACAAGTGCAGTGCGGGCTAGGCTTAAGGCCTGGGTGCAAGTGCAGTGCTGGCTAGGATCAAGGCAGGGGGCACAAATGCTGGCTAGGCTTAAGGCATGGGCACAAGTGCCAGCTAGGCTTAAGGCCTGGGCACAAGTGCAGGCTAGGCTTAAGGCCTGAGCAAAAGTGCAGGCTAGGCTTAAGGCCGGGGCACAGGTGCAGGCTAGGCTTAAGGCCGGGGCACAGGTGCGGGCTAGGCTTAAGGCCGGGGCACAGGTGCGGGCTAGGCATAAGGCAGCGGCACAAGTGCGGGCTAAACATAAGGCAGGGGCACAAGTGCAGGCTAGGCTTTAGGCCGGGGCACAAGTGCGGGCTAGGCTTAAGGCCAGGGCACAGGTGCGGGCTAGGCTTAAGGCCGGGGCACAGGTGCGGGCTAGGCTTAAGGCCAGGGCACAGGTGCGGGCTAGGCTTAAGGCCGGGGCACAGGTGCGGGCTAGGCTTAAGGCCTGGGCACAAGTGCAGGCTAGGCTTAAGGCCTGAGCAAAAGTGCAGGCTAGGCTTAAGGCCGGGGCACAGCTGCAGGCTAGGCTTAAGGCCGGGGCACAGGTGCGGGCTAGGCTTAAGGCCAGGGCACAAGTGCGGGCTAGGCTTAAGGCCGGGGCACAAGTGCGGGCTAGGCTTAAGGCCGGGGCACAAGTGCGGGCTAGGCATAAGGCAGCGGCACAAGTGCTGGTTAGGCATAAGGCAAGGGCACAAGTGCGGGCTAGGCATAAGGCAGGGGCACAAGTGCGGGCTAGGCATAAGGCAGGGGCACAAGTGCGGGCTAGGCATAAGGCAGGGACACAAGTGCGGGCTAAACATAAGGCAGGGGCACAAGTGCAGGCTAGGCTTTAGGCCTGGGCACAAGTGCGGGCTAGGCTTAAGGCCTGGGCACAAGTGCGAGCTAGGCTTAAGGCCTGAGAAAAAGTGCGGGCTAGGCTTAAGGCCTGGGCACAAGTGCGGGCTAGGCTTAAGGCCGGGGCACAAGTGCGGGCTAGGCTTAAGGCTGGGGCACAAGTGCGGGCTAGGCTTAAGGCCGGGGCACAAGTGCGGGCTAGGCTTAAGGCCGGGGCACAAGTGCGGGCTAGGCTTAAGGCCGGGGCACAAGTGCGGGCTAGGCTTAAGGCCGGGGCACAAGTGCGGGCTAGGCTTAAGGCCTGGGCACAAGTGCGGGCTAGGCTTAAGTCCGGGGCACAAGTGCGGGCTAGGCCTAAGGCCTGGGCACAAGTGCGGGCTAGGCTTAAGGCCTGGGCACAAGTGCGGGCTAGGCTTAAGGCCTGGGCACAAGTGCGGGCTAGGCTTAAGGCAGGGGCACAAGTGCGGGCAAGGCTTAAGGCCGGGACACAAGTGCGGGCTAGGCTTAAGGCCGGGGCACAAGTGCGGGCTAGGTTTAAGGCCGGGGCACAAGTGCGGGCTAGGCTTAAGGCCGGGACACAAGTGCGGGCTAGGCTTAAGGCCGGGGCACAAGTGCGGGCTAGGCTTAAGGCCGGGGCACAAGTGCGGGCTAGGCTTAAGGCCTGGGCACAAGTGCAGTGCGGGCTAGGCTTAAGGCCTGGGCACAAGTGCAGTGCTGGCTAGGATCAAGGCAGGGGGCACAAATGCTGGCTAGGCTTAAGGCATGGGCACAAGTGCCAGCTAGGCTTAAGGCCTGAGCAAGAGTGCAGGCTAGGCTTAAGGCCGGGGCACAGGTGCAGGCTAGGCTTAAGGCCGGGGCACAGGTGCGGGCTAGGCTTAAGGCCGGGGCACAGGTGCGGGCTAGGCTTAAGGCCGGGGCACAAGTGCAGTGTGTGCTAGGCTTAAGGCCGGGGCACAAGTGCAGTGCGGGCTAGGCTTAAGGCCGGGGAACAAGTGCGGGCTAGGCTTAAGGCCGGGGCACAAGTGCGGGCTAGGCTTAAGGCCGGGGCACAAGTGCGGGCTAGGCTTATGGCCTGGGCACAAGTGCAGTGCGGGCTAGGCTTAAGACCTGGGTGCAAGTGCAGTGCTGGCTACGATCAAGGCAGGGGGCACAAATGCTGGCTAGGCTTAAGGCATGGGCACAAGTGCCAGCTAGGCTTAAGGCCTGGGCACAAGTGCAGGCTAGGCTTAAGGCCTGAGCAAAAGTGCAGGCTAGGCTTAAGGCCGGGGCACAGGTGCAGGCTAGGCTTAAGGCCGGGGCACAGGTGCGGGCTAGGCTTAAGGCCGGGGCACAGGTGCGGGCTAGGCATAAGGCAGCGGCACAAGTGCGGGCTAAACATAAGGCAGGGGCACAACTGCAGGCTAGGCTTTAGGCCTGGGCACAAGTGCGGGCTAGGCTTAAGGCCAGGGCACAGGTGCGGGCTAGGCTTAAGGCCGGGGCACAGGTGCGGGCTAGGCTTAAGGCCAGGGCACAGGTGCGGGCTAGGCTTAAGGCCGGGGCACAGGTGCGGGCTAGGCTTAAGGCCTGGGCACAAGTGCAGGCTAGGCTTAAGGCCTGAGCAAAAGTGCAGGCTAGGCTTAAGGCCGGGGCACAGGTGCAGGCTAGGCTTAAGGCCGGGGCACAGGTGCGGGCTAGGCTTAAGGCCAGGGCACAAGTGCGGGCTAGGCTTAAGGCCGGGGCACAAGTGCGGGCTAGGCTTAAGGCCGGGGCACAAGTGCGGGCTAGGCATAAGGCAGTGGCACAAGTGCTGGTTAGGCATAAGGCAAGGGCACAAGTGCGGGCTAGGCATAAGGCAGGGGCACAAGTGCGGGCTAGGCATAAGGCAGGGGCACAAGTGCGGGCTAGGCATAAGGCAGGGACACAAGTGCGGGCTAAACATAAGGCAGCGGCACAAGTGCAGGCTAGGCTTTAGGCCTGGGCACAAGTGCGGGCTAGGCTTAAGGCCTGGGCACAAGTGCGAGCTAGGCTTAAGGCCTGAGAAAAAGTGCGGGCTAGGCTTAAGGCCTGGGCACAAGTGCGGGCTAGGCATAAGGCAGCGGCACAAGTGCGGGCTAAACATAAGGCAGGGGCACAAGTGCAGGCTAGGCTTTAGGCCTGGGCACAATTGCGGGCTAGGCTTAAGGCCGGGGCACAAGTGTGGGCTAGGCTTAAGGCCGGGGCACAAGTGCGGGCTAGGCTTAAGGCCTGGGCACAAGTTCGGGCTAGGCTTAAGGCCGGGGCACAAGTGCGGGCTAGGCTTAAGGCCTGGGCACAAGTGCGGGCTAGGCTTAAGGCCGGGGCACAAGTGCGGGCTAGGCCTAAGGCCTGGGCACAAGTGCGGGCTAGGCTTAAGGCCTGGGCACAAGTGCGGGCTAGGCTTAAGGCCTGGGCACAAGTGCGGGCTAGGCTTAAGGCCGGGGCACAAGTGCGGGCTAGGCTTAAGGCCGGGACACAAGTGCGGGCAAGGCTTAAGGCCGGGGCACAAGTGCGGGCTAGGTTTAAGGCCGGGGCACAAGTGCGGGCTAGGCTTAAGGCCGGGGCACAAGTGCGGGCTAGGCTTAAGGCCGGGGCACAAGTGCGGGCTAGGCTTAAGGCCGGGGCACAAGTTCGGGCTAGGCTTAAGGCCTGGGCACAAGTGCAGTGCGGGCTAGGCTTAAGGCCTGGGCACAAGTGCAGAGCTGGCTAGAATCAAGGCAGGGGGCACAAATGCTGGCTAGGCTTAAGGCATGGGCACAAGTGCCAGCTAGGCTTAAGGCCTGGGCACAAGTGCAGGCTAGGCTTAAGGCCTGAGCAAAAGTGCAGGCTAGGCTTAAGGCCGGGGCACAGGTGCAGGCTAGGCTTAAGGCCGGGGCACAGGTGCGGGCTAGGCTTAAGGCCGGGGCACAAGTGCGGGCTAGGTTTAAGGCCGGGGCACAAGTGCGGGCTAGGCTTAAGGCCGGGGCACAAGTGCGGGCTAGGCTTAAGGCCGGGGCACAAGTGCGGGCTAGGCTTAAGGCCGGGGCACAAGTGCGGGCTAGGCTTAAGGCCTGGGCACAAGTGCAGTGCGGGCTAGGCTTAAGGCCTGGGCACAAGTGCAGTGCTGGCTAGGATCAAGGCAGGGGGCACAAATGCTGGCTAGGCTTAAGGCATGGGCACAAGTGCCAGCTAGGCTTAAGGCCTGGGCACAAGTGCAGGCTAGGCTTAAGGCCTGAGCAAAAGTGCAGGCTAGGCTTAAGGCCGGGGCACAGGTGCAGGCTAGGCTTAAGGCCGGGGCACAGGTGCGGGCTAGGCTTAAGGCCGGGGCACAGGTGCGGGCTAGGCTTAAGGCCGGGGCACAAGTGCAGTGCGGGCTAGGCTTAAGGCCGGGGCACAAGTGCAGTGCGGGCTAGGCTTAAGGCCGGGGCACAAGTGCGGGCTAGGCTTAAGGCCGGGGCACAAGTGCGGGCTAGGCTTAAGGCCGGGACACAAGTGCGGGCTAGGCTTAAGGCCGGGGCACAAGTGCGGGCTAGGCTTATGGCCTGGGCACAAGTGCAGTGCGGGCTAGGCTTAAGGCCTGGGTGCAAGTGCAGTGCTGGCTAGGATCAAGGCAGGGGGCACAAATGCTGGCTAGGCTTAAGGCATGGGCACAAGTGCCAGCTAGGCTTAAGGCCTGGGCACAAGTGCAGGCTAGGCTTAAGGCCTGAGCAAAAGTGCAGGCTAGGCTTAAGGCCGGGGCACAGGTGCAGGCTAGGCTTAAGGCCGGGGCACAGGTGCGGGCTAGGCTTAAGGCCGGGGCACAGGTGCGGGCTAGGCATAAGGCAGCGGCACAAGTGCGGGCTAAACATAAGGCAGGGGCACAAGTGCAGGCTAGGCTTTAGGCCGGGGCACAAGTGCGGGCTAGGCTTAAGGCCAGGGCACAGGTGCGGGCTAGGCTTAAGGCCGGGGCACAGGTGCGGGCTAGGCTTAAGGCCAGGGCACAGGTGCGGGCTAGGCTTAAGGCCGGGGCACAGGTGCGGGCTAGGCTTAAGGCCTGGGCACAAGTGCAGGCTAGGCTTAAGGCCTGAGCAAAAGTGCAGGCTAGGCTTAAGGCCGGGGCACAGCTGCAGGCTAGGCTTAAGGCCGGGGCACAGGTGCGGGCTAGGCTTAAGGCCAGGGCACAAGTGCGGGCTAGGCTTAAGGCCGGGGCACAAGTGCGGGCTAGGCTTAAGGCCGGGGCACAAGTGCGGGCTAGGCATAAGGCAGCGGCACAAGTGCTGGTTAGGCATAAGGCAAGGGCACAAGTGCGGGCTAGGCATAAGGCAGGGGCACAAGTGCGGGCTAGGCATAAGGCAGGGGCACAAGTGCGGGCTAGGCATAAGGCAGGGACACAAGTGCGGGCTAAACATAAGGCAGGGGCACAAGTGCAGGCTAGGCTTTAGGCCTGGGCACAAGTGCGGGCTAGGCTTAAGGCCTGGGCACAAGTGCGAGCTAGGCTTAAGGCCTGAGAAAAAGTGCGGGCTAGGCTTAAGGCCTGGGCACAAGTGCGGGCTAGGCTTAAGGCCGGGGCACAAGTGCGGGCTAGGCTTAAGGCTGGGGCACAAGTGCGGGCTAGGCTTAAGGCCGGGGCACAAGTGCGGGCTAGGCTTAAGGCCGGGGCACAAGTGCGGGCTAGGCTTAAGGCCGGGGCACAAGTGCGGGCTAGGCTTAAGGCCGGGGCACAAGTGCGGGCTAGGCTTAAGGCCTGGGCACAAGTGCGGGCTAGGCTTAAGTCCGGGGCACAAGTGCGGGCTAGGCCTAAGGCCTGGGCACAAGTGCGGGCTAGGCTTAAGGCCTGGGCACAAGTGCGGGCTAGGCTTAAGGCCTGGGCACAAGTGCGGGCTAGGCTTAAGGCAGGGGCACAAGTGCGGGCTAGGCTTAAGGCCGGGACACAAGTGCGGGCTAGGCTTAAGGCCGGGGCACAAGTGCGGGCTAGGTTTAAGGCCGGGGCACAAGTGCGGGCTAGGCTTAAGGCCGGGACACAAGTGCGGGCTAGGCTTAAGGCCGGGGCACAAGTGCGGGCTAGGCTTAAGGCCGGGGCACAAGTGCGGGCTAGGCTTAAGGCCTGGGCACAAGTGCAGTGCGGGCTAGGCTTAAGGCCTGGGCACAAGTGCAGTGCTGGCTAGGATCAAGGCAGGGGGCACAAATGCTGGCTAGGCTTAAGGCATGGGCACAAGTGCCAGCTAGGCTTAAGGCCTGAGCAAGAGTGCAGGCTAGGCTTAAGGCCGGGGCACAGGTGCAGGCTAGGCTTAAGGCCGGGGCACAGGTGCGGGCTAGGCTTATGGCCGGGGCACAGGTGCGGGCTAGGCTTAAGGCCAGGGCACAAGTGCGGGCTAGGCTTAAGGCCGGGGCACAAGTGCGGGCTAGACTTAAGGCCGGGGCACAAGTGCGGGCTAGGCTTAAGGCCGGGGCACAAGTGCAGTGCGGGCTAGGCTTAAGGCCTGGGCGCAAATGCAGTGCTGGCTAGGATCAAGGCAGGGGGCACAAATGCTGGCTAGGCTTAAGGCATGGGCACAAGTGCCAGCTAGGCTTAAGGCCTGGGCACAAGTGCAGGCTAGGCTTAAGGCCTGAGCAAAAGTGCAGGCAGGGCTTAAGGCCGGGGCACAGGTGCAGGCTAGGCTTAAGGCCGGGGCACAGGTGCGGGCTAGGCTTAAGGCCGCGGCACAGGTGCGGGCTAGGCTTAAGGCCGGGGCACAAGTGCAGTGTGGGCTAGGCTTAAGGCCGAGGCACAAGTGCAGTGCGGGCTAGGCTTAAGGCCAGGGCACAAGTGCGGGCTAGGCTTAAGGCCGGGGCACAAGTGCGGGCTAGGCTTAAGGCCGGGGCACAAGTGCAGGCTAGGCTTAAGGCCGGGGCACAAGTGCGGGCTAGGCTTAAGGCCTGGGCACAAGTGCAGTGCGGGCTAGGCTTAAGGCCTGGGCGCAAGTGCAGTGCTGGCTAGGATCAAGGCAGGGGGCACAAATGCTGGCTAGGCTTAAGGCATGGGCACAAGTGCCAGCTAGGCTTAAGGCCTGGGCACAAGTGCAGGCTAGGCTTAAGGCCTGAGCAAAAGTGCAGGCTAGGCTTAAGGCCGGGGCACAGGTGCAGGCTAGGCTTAAGGCCGGGGCACAGGTGCGGGCTAGGCTTAAGGCCGGGGCACAGGTGCGGGCTAGGCATAAGGCAGCGGCACAAGTGCGGGCTAAACATAAGGCAGGGGCACAAGTGCAGGCTAGGCTTTAGGCCGGGGCACAAGTGCGGGCTAGGCTTAAGGCCAGGGCACAGGTGCGGGCTAGGCTTAAAGCCGGGGCACAGGTGCGGGCTAGGCTTAAGGCCGGGGCACAGCTGCAGGCTAGGCTTAAGGCCGGGGCACAGGTGCGGGCTAGGCTTAAGGCCAGGGCACAAGTGCGGGCTAGGCTTAAGGCCGGGGCACAAGTGCGGGCTAGGCTTAAGGCCGGGGCACAAGTGCGGGCTAGGCATAAGGCAGCGGCACAAGTGCTGGTTAGGCATAAGGCAAGGGCACAAGTGCGGGCTAGGCATAAGGCAGGGGCACAAGTGCGGGCTAGGCATAAGGCAGGGGCACAAGTGCGGGCTAGGCATAAGGCAGGGACACAAGTGCGGGCTAAACATAAGGCAGGGGCACAAGTGCAGGCTAGGCTTTAGGCCTGGGCACAAGTGCGGGCTAGGCTTAAGGCCTGGGCACAAGTGCGAGCTAGGCTTAAGGCCTGAGAAAAAGTGCGGGCTAGGCTTAAGGCCTGGGCACAAGTGCGGGCTAGGCTTAAGGCCGGGGCACAAGTGCGGGCTAGGCTTAAGGCTGGGGCACAAGTGCGGGCTAGGCTTAAGGCCGGGGCACAAGTGCGGGCTAGGCTTAAGGCCGGGGCACAAGTGCGGGCTAGGCTTAAGGCCGGGGCACAAGTGCGGGCTAGGCTTAAGGCCGGGGCACAAGTGCGGGCTAGGCTTAAGGCCTGGCCACAAGTGCGGGCTAGGCTTAAGTCCGGGGCACAAGTGCGGGCTAGGCCTAAGGCCTGGGCACAAGTGCGGGCTAGGCTTAAGGCCTGGGCACAAGTGCGGGCTAGGCTTAAGGCCTGGGCACAAGTGCGGGCTAGGCTTAAGGCAGGGGCACAAGTGCGGGCTAGGCTTAAGGCCGGGACACAAGTGCGGGCTAGGCTTAAGGCCGGGGCACAAGTGCGGGCTAGGTTTAAGGCCGGGGCACAAGTGCGGGCTAGGCTTAAGGCCGGGACACAAGTGCGGGCTAGGCTTAAGGCCGGGGCACAAGTGCGGGCTAGGCTTAAGGCCGGGGCACAAGTGCGGGCTAGGCTTAAGGCCTGGGCACAAGTGCAGTGCGGGCTAGGCTTAAGGCCTGGGCACAAGTGCAGTGCTGGCTAGGATCAAGGCAGGGGGCACAAATGCTGGCTAGGCTTAAGGCATGGGCACAAGTGCCAGCTAGGCTTAAGGCCTGAGCAAGAGTGCAGGCTAGGCTTAAGGCCGGGGCACAGGTGCAGGCTAGGCTTAAGGCCGGGGCACAGGTGCGGGCTAGGCTTATGGCCGGGGCACAGGTGCGGGCTAGGCTTAAGGCCAGGGCACAAGTGCGGGCTAGGCTTAAGGCCGGGGCACAAGTGCGGGCTAGGCTTAAGGCCGGGGCACAAGTGCGGGCTAGGCTTAAGGCCGGGGCACAAGTGCAGTGCGGGCTAGGCTTAAGGCCTGGGCGCAAGTGCAGTGCTGGCTAGGATCAAGGCAGGGGGCACAAATGCTGGCTAGGCTTAAGGCATGGGCACAAGTGCCAGCTAGGCTTAAGGCCTGGGCACAAGTGCAGGCTAGGCTTAAGGCCTGAGCAAAAGTGCAGGCAGGGCTTAAGGCCGGGGCACAGGTGCAGGCTAGGCTTAAGGCCGGGGCACAGGTGCGGGCTAGGCTTAAGGCCGGGGCACAGGTGCGGGCTAGGCTTAAGGCCGGGGCACAAGTGCAGTGCGGGCTAGGCTTAAGGCCGAGGCACAAGTGCAGTGCGGGCTAGGCTTAAGGCAGGGGCACAAGTGCGGGCTAGGCTTAAGGCCGGGGCACAAGTGCGGGCTAGGCTTAAGGCCGGGGCACAAGTGCAGGCTAGGCTTAAGGCCGGGGCACAAGTGCGGGCTAGGCTTAAGGCCTGGGCACAAGTGCAGTGCGGGCTAGGCTTAAGGCCTGGGCGCAAGTGCAGTGCTGGCTAGGATCAAGGCAGGGGGCACAAATGCTGGCTAGGCTTAAGGCATGGGCACAAGTGCCAGCTAGGCTTAAGGCCTGGGCACAAGTGCAGGCTAGGCTTAAGGCCTGAGCAAAAGTGCAGGCTAGGCTTAAGGCCGGGGCACAGGTGCAGGCTAGGCTTAAGGCCGGGGCACAGGTGCGGGCTAGGCTTAAGGCCGGGGCACAGGTGCGGGCTAGGCTTAAGGCCGGGGCTCAAGTGCGGGCAAGGCTTAAGGCCGGGGCACAAGTGCGGGCTAGGCTTAAGGCCGGGGCACAAGTGCGGGCTAGGCATAAGGCAGCGGCACAAGTGCTGGTTAGGTATAAGGCAAGGGCACAAGTGCGGGCTAGGCGTAAGGCAGGGGCACAAGTGCGGGCTAGGCGTAAGGCAGGGGCACAAGTGCGGGCTAGGCATAAGGCAGGGGCACAAGTGCGGGCTAGGCATAAGGCAGGGGCACAAGTGCGGGCTAGGCATAAGGCAGCGGCACAAGTGCGGGCTAAACATAAGGCAGGGGCACAAGTGCAGGCTAGGCTTTAGGCCTGGGCACAATTGCGGGCTAGGCTTAAGGCCGGGGCACAAGTGTGGGCTAGGCTTAAGGCCGGGGCACAAGTGCGGGCTAGGTTTAAGGCCTGGGCAAAAGTTCGGGCTAGGCTTAAGGCCTGGGCACAAGTGCGGGCTAGGCTTAAGGCCTGGGCACAAGTGCGGGCTAGGCTTAAGGCCGGGGCACAAGTGCAGTGCGGGCTAGGCTTAAGGCCTGGGCACAAGTGCAGTGCTGGCTAGGATCAAGGCAGGGGGCACAAATGCTGGCTAGGCTTAAGGCATGGGCACAAGTGCCAGCTAGGCTTAAGGCCTGGGCACAAGTGCAGGCTAGGCTTAAGGCCTGAGCAAAAGTGCAGGCTAGGCATAAGGCCTGGGCACAAGTGCGGGCTAGGCTTAAGGCATGGGCACAAGTGCAGTGCTGGCTAGGCTTAAGGCCTGGGCACAAGTGCAGTGCTGGCTAGGATCAAGGCAGGGGCACAAGGGCGGGCCTGGCTTATGGCAGGGGCACAAGGGCGGGCTTGGCTTAAGGCCAGGGCACAAGTGCGGGCTAGGCCTAAGGCCTGGGCACAAGTGCAGGCTTGGCTTAAGGCCTGGGCACAAGTGCGGGCTAGGCTTAAGGCCTGGGCACAAGTGTGGGCTAGGCTTAAGGCCGGGGCACAAGTGCGGGCTAGGCTTAAGGCCTGGGCACAAGTGCAGTGCTGGCTAGGATCAAGGCAGGGGGCACAAGTGCTGGCTAGGCTTAAGGCATGGGCACAAGTGCTGGCTAGGCTTAAGGCATGGGCACAAGTGCTGGCTAGGCTTAAGGCATACAGCTAACTCTTTGCACTCTTTGCATAAAGGGTTAGGCACCCATAGGGGTGAAGAGCTAGCTTTCACCCCTCTACTCTGTACTTTGACATTTAGGACTAGATCCTTTGTTGTACAGTGCGGAGCCTCTCCATAACCCCATGCTCCAAGCGACCAGGCAATTCTTGTCTGTCCTCCGTAAATGGGTAATGCCTTCTTCCCAATTACAGTCGTGCATGCGCATTCAGACGGGACAAGAGCGAAGAATGTAAAGCTGGCCCTATGTGCATAACCAACATGAAGCTGAAAACAAAAACAAACAAACAAGCATTCAAGGGGCTCAAAAGTGCGGGCTAGGCTTAAGGCCTGGGCACAAGTGCGGGCTAGGCTTAAGGCCGGGGCACAAGTGCGGGCTAGGCTTAAGGCCGGGGCACAAGTGCGGGCTAGGCTTAAGGCCGGGGCACAAGTGCGGGCTAGGCTTAAGGCCGGGGCACAAGTGCGGGCTAGGCTTAAGGCCGGGGCAGAAGTGCGGGCTAGGCTTAAGGCCGGGGCACAAGTGCGGGCTAGGCTTAAGGCCTGGACACAAGTGCGGGCTAGGCTTAAGGCCGGGGCACAAGTGCGGGCTAGGCCTAAGGCCTGGGCACAAGTGCGGGCTAGGCTTAAGGCCTGGGCACAAGTGCGGGCTAGGCTTAAGGCCTGGGCACAAGTGCGGGCTAGGCTTAAGGCCGGGGCACAAGTGCGGGCTAGGCTTAAGGCCGGGACACAAGTGCGGGCAAGGCTTAAGGCCGAGGCACAAGTGCGGGCTAGGTTTAAGGCCGGGGCACAAGTGCGGGCTAGGCTTAAGGCCGGGGCACAAGTGCGGGCTAGGCTTAAGGCCGGGGCACAAGTGCGGGCTAGGCTTAAGGCCGGGGCACAAGTTCGGGCTAGGCTTAAGGCCTGGGCACAAGTGCAGTGCGGGCTAGGCTTAAGGCCTGGGCACAAGTGCAGAGCTGGCTAGAATCAAGGCAGGGGGCACAAATGCTGGCTAGGCTTAAGGCATGGGCACAAGTGCCAGCTAGGCTTAAGGCCTGGGCACAAGTGCAGGCTAGGCTTAAGGCCTGAGCAAACGTGCAGGCTAGGCTTAAGGCCGGGGCACAGGTGCAGGCTAGGCTTAAGGCCGGGGCACAGGTGCGGGCTAGGCTTAAGGCCGGGGCACAAGTGCGGGCTAGGTTTAAGGCCGGGACACAAGTGCGGGCTAGGCTTAAGGCCGGGGCACAAGTGCGGGCTAGGCTTAAGGCCGGGGCACAAGTGCGGGCTAGGCTTAAGGCCTGGGCACAAGTGCAGTGCTGGCTAGGATCAAGGCAGGGGGCACAAATGCTGGCTAGGCTTAAGGCATGGGCACAAGTGCCAGCTAGGCTTAAGGCCTGGGCACAAGTGCAGGCTAGGCTTAAGGCCTGAGCAAAAGTGCAGGCTAGGCTTAAGGCCGGGGCACAGGTGCAGGCTAGGCTTAAGGCCGGGGCACAGGTGCGGGCTAGGCTTAAGGCCGGGGCACAGGTGCGGGCTAGGCTTAAGGCCGGGGCACAAGTGCAGTGTGTGCCAGGCTTAAGGCCGGGGCACAAGTGCAGTGCGGGCTAGGCTTAAGGCCGGGGAACAAGTGCGGGCTAGGCTTAAGGCCGGGGCACAAGTGCGGGCTAGGCTTAAGGCCGGGGCACAAGTGCGGGCTAGGCTTATGGCCTGGGCACAAGTGCAGTGCGGGCTAGGCTTAAGGCCTGGGTGCAAGTGCAGTGCTGGCTACGATCAAGGCAGGGGGCACAAATGCTGGCTAGGCTTAAGGCATGGGCACAAGTGCCAGCTAGGCTTAAGGCCTGGGCACAAGTGCAGGCTAGGCTTAAGGCCTGAGCAAAAGTGCAGGCTAGGCTTAAGGCCGGGGCACAGGTGCAGGCTAGGCTTAAGGCCGGGGCACAGGTGCGGGCTAGGCTTAAGGCCGGGGCACAGGTGCGGGCTAGGCATAAGGCAGCGGCACAAGTGCGGGCTAAACATAAGGCAGGGGCACAACTGCAGGCTAGGCTTTAGGCCTGGGCACAAGTGCGGGCTAGGCTTAAGGCCAGGGCACAGGTGCGGGCTAGGCTTAAGGCCGGGGCACAGGTGCGGGCTAGGCTTAAGGCCAGGGCACAGGTGCGGGCTAGGCTTAAGGCCGGGGCACAGGTGCGGGCTAGGCTTAAGGCCTGGGCACAAGTGCAGGCTAGGCTTAAGGCCTGAGCAAAAGTGCAGGCTAGGCTTAAGGCCGGGGCACAGGTGCAGGCTAGGCTTAAGGCCGGGGCACAGGTGCGGGCTAGGCTTAAGGCCAGGGCACAAGTGCGGGCTAGGCTTAAGGCCGGGGCACAAGTGCGGGCTAGGCTTAAGGCCGGGGCACAAGTGCGGGCTAGGCATAAGGCAGTGGCACAAGTGCTGGTTAGGCATAAGGCAAGGGCACAAGTGTGGGCTAGGCATAAGGCAGGGGCACAAGTGCGGGCTAGGCATAAGGCAGGGGCACAAGTGCGGGCTAGGCATAAGGCAGGGACACAAGTGCGGGCTAAACATAAGGCAGCGGCACAAGTGCAGGCTAGGCTTTAGGCCTGGGCACAAGTGCGGGCTAGGCTTAAGGCCTGGGCACAAGTGCGAGCTAGGCTTAAGGCCTGAGAAAAAGTGCGGGCTAGGCTTAAGGCCTGGGCACAAGTGCGGGCTAGGCATAAGGCAGCGGCACAAGTGCGGGCTAAACATAAGGCAGGGGCACAAGTGCAGGCTAGGCTTTAGGCCTGGGCACAATTGCGGGCTAGGCTTAAGGCCGGGGCACAAGTGTGGGCTAGGCTTAAGGCCGGGGCACAAGTGCGGGCTAGGCTTAAGGCCTGGGCACAAGTTCGGGCTAGGCTTAAGGCCGGGGCACAAGTGCGGGCTAGGCTTAAGGCCTGGGCACAAGTGCGGGCTAGGCTTAAGGCCGGGGCACAAGTGCGGGCTAGGCCTAAGGCCTGGGCACAAGTGCGGGCTAGGCTTAAGGCCTGGGCACAAGTGCGGGCTAGGCTTAAGGCCTGGGCACAAGTGCGGGCTAGGCTTAAGGCCGGGGCACAAGTGCGGGCTAGGCTTAAGGCCGGGACACAAGTGCGGGCAAGGCTTAAGGCCGGGGCACAAGTGCGGGCTAGGTTTAAGGCCGGGGCACAAGTGCGGGCTAGGCTTAAGGCCGGGGCACAAGTGCGGGCTAGGCTTAAGGCCGGGGCACAAGTGCGGGCTAGGCTTAAGGCCGGGGCACAAGTTCGGGCTAGGCTTAAGGCCTGGGCACAAGTGCAGTGCGGGCTAGGCTTAAGGCCTGGGCACAAGTGCAGAGCTGGCTAGAATCAAGGCAGGGGGCACAAATGCTGGCTAGGCTTAAGGCATGGGCACAAGTGCCAGCTAGGCTTAAGGCCTGGGCACAAGTGCAGGCTAGGCTTAAGGCCTGAGCAAAAGTGCAGGCTAGGCTTAAGGCCGGGGCACAGGTGCAGGCTAGGCTTAAGGCCGGGGCACAGGTGCGGGCTAGGCTTAAGGCCGGGGCACAAGTGCGGGCTAGGTTTAAGGCCGGGGCACAAGTGCGGGCTAGGCTTAAGGCCGGGGCACAAGTGCGGGCTAGGCTTAAGGCCGGGGCACAAGTGCGGGCTAGGCTTAAGGCCGGGGCACAAGTGCGGGCTAGGCTTAAGGCCTGGGCACAAGTGCAGTGCGGGCTAGGCTTAAGGCCTGGGCACAAGTGCAGTGCTGGCTAGGATCAAGGCAGGGGGCACAAATGCTGGCTAGGCTTAAGGCATGGGCACAAGTGCCAGCTAGGCTTAAGGCCTGGGCACAAGTGCAGGCTAGGCTTAAGGCCTGAGCAAAAGTGCAGGCTAGGCTTAAGGCCGGGGCACAGGTGCAGGCTAGGCTTAAGGCCGGGGCACAGGTGCGGGCTAGGCTTAAGGCCGGGGCACAGGTGCGGGCTAGGCTTAAGGCCGGGGCACAAGTGCAGTGCGGGCTAGGCTTAAGGCCGGGGCACAAGTGCAGTGCGGGCTAGGCTTAAGGCCGGGGCACAAGTGCGGGCTAGGCTTAAGGCCGGGGCACAAGTGCGGGCTAGGCTTAAGGCCGGGACACAAGTGCGGGCTAGGCTTAAGGCCGGGGCACAAGTGCGGGCTAGGCTTATGGCCTGGGCACAAGTGCAGTGCGGGCTAGGCTTAAGGCCTGGGTGCAAGTGCAGTGCTGGCTAGGATCAAGGCAGGGGGCACAAATGCTGGCTAGGCTTAAGGCATGGGCACAAGTGCCAGCTAGGCTTAAGGCCTGGGCACAAGTGCAGGCTAGGCTTAAGGCCTGAGCAAAAGTGCAGGCTAGGCTTAAGGCCGGGGCACAGGTGCAGGCTAGGCTTAAGGCCGGGGCACAGGTGCGGGCTAGGCTTAAGGCCGGGGCACAGGTGCGGGCTAGGCATAAGGCAGCGGCACAAGTGCGGGCTAAACATAAGGCAGGGGCACAAGTGCAGGCTAGGCTTTAGGCCGGGGCACAAGTGCGGGCTAGGCTTAAGGCCAGGGCACAGGTGCGGGCTAGGCTTAAGGCCGGGGCACAGGTGCGGGCTAGGCTTAAGGCCAGGGCACAGGTGCGGGCTAGGCTTAAGGCCGGGGCACAGGTGCGGGCTAGGCTTAAGGCCTGGGCACAAGTGCAGGCTAGGCTTAAGGCCTGAGCAAAAGTGCAGGCTAGGCTTAAGGCCGGGGCACAGCTGCAGGCTAGGCTTAAGGCCGGGGCACAGGTGCAGGCTAGGCTTAAGGCCAGGGCACAAGTGCGGGCTAGGCTTAAGGCCGGGGCACAAGTGCGGGCTAGGCTTAAGGCCGGGGCACAAGTGCGGGCTAGGCATAAGGCAGCGGCACAAGTGCTGGTTAGGCATAAGGCAAGGGCACAAGTGCGGGCTAGGCATAAGGCAGGGGCACAAGTGCGGGCTAGGCATAAGGCAGGGGCACAAGTGCGGGCTAGGCATAAGGCAGGGACACAAGTGCGGGCTAAACATAAGGCAGGGGCACAAGTGCAGGCTAGGCTTTAGGCCTGGGCACAAGTGCGGGCTAGGCTTAAGGCCTGGGCACAAGTGCGAGCTAGGCTTAAGGCCTGAGAAAAAGTGCGGGCTAGGCTTAAGGCCTGGGCACAAGTGCGGGCTAGGCTTAAGGCCGGGGCACAAGTGCGGGCTAGGCTTAAGGCTGGGGCACAAGTGCGGGCTAGGCTTAAGGCCGGGGCACAAGTGCGGGCTAGGCTTAAGGCCGGGGCACAAGTGCGGGCTAGGCTTAAGGCCGGGGCACAAGTGCGGGCTAGGCTTAAGGCCGGGGCACAAGTGCGGGCTAGGCTTAAGGCCTGGGCACAAGTGCGGGCTAGGCTTAAGTCCGGGGCACAAGTGCGGGCTAGGCCTAAGGCCTGGGCACAAGTGCGGGCTAGGCTTAAGGCCTGGGCACAAGTGCGGGCTAGGCTTAAGGCCTGGGCACAAGTGCGGGCTAGGCTTAAGGCAGGGGCACAAGTGCGGGCTAGGCTTAAGGCCGGGACACAAGTGCGGGCTAGGCTTAAGGCCGGGGCACAAGTGCGGGCTAGGTTTAAGGCCGGGGCACAAGTGCGGGCTAGGCTTAAGGCCGGGACACAAGTGCGGGCTAGGCTTAAGGCCGGGGCACAAGTGCGGGCTAGGCTTAAGGCCGGGGCACAAGTGCGGGCTAGGCTTAAGGCCTGGGCACAAGTGCAGTGCGGGCTAGGCTTAAGGCCTGGGCACAAGTGCAGTGCTGGCTAGGATCAAGGCAGGGGGCACAAATGCTGGCTAGGCTTAAGGCATGGGCACAAGTGCCAGCTAGGCTTAAGGCCTGAGCAAGAGTGCAGGCTAGGCTTAAGGCCGGGGCACAGGTGCAGGCTAGGCTTAAGGCCGGGGCACAGGTGCGGGCTAGGCTTATGGCCGGGGCACAGGTGCGGGCTAGGCTTAAGGCCAGGGCACAAGTGCGGGCTAGGCTTAAGGCCGGGGCACAAGTGCGGGCTAGGCTTAAGGCCGGGGCACAAGTGCGGGCTAGGCTTAAGGCCGGGGCACAAGTGCAGTGCGGGCTAGGCTTAAGGCCTGGGCGCAAGTGCAGTGCTGGCTAGGATCAAGGCAGGGGGCACAAATGCTGGCTAGGCTTAAGGCATGGGCACAAGTGCCAGCTAGGCTTAAGGCCTGGGCACAAGTGCAGGCTAGGCTTAAGGCCTGAGCAAAAGTGCAGGCAGGGCTTAAGGCCGGGGCACAGGTGCAGGCTAGGCTTAAGGCCGGGGCACAGGTGCGGGCTAGGCTTAAGGCCGGGGCACAGGTGCGGGCTAGGCTTAAGGCCGGGGCACAAGTGCAGTGCGGGCTAGGCTTAAGGCCGAGGCACAAGTGCAGTGCGGGCTAGGCTTAAGGCCAGGGCACAAGTGCGGGCTAGGCTTAAGGCCGGGGCACAAGTGCGGGCTAGGCTTAAGGCCGGGGCACAAGTGCAGGCTAGGCTTAAGGCCGGGGCACAAGTGCGGGCTAGGCTTAAGGCCTGGGCACAAGTGCAGTGCGGGCTAGGCTTAAGGCCTGGGCGCAAGTGCAGTGCTGGCTAGGATCAAGGCAGGGGGCACAAATGCTGGCTAGGCTTAAGGTATGGGCACAAGTGCCAGCTAGGCTTAAGGCCTGGGCACAAGTGCAGGCTAGGCTTAAGGCCTGAGCAAAAGTGCAGGCTAGGCTTAAGGCCGGGGCACAGGTGCAGGCTAGGCTTAAGGCCGGGGCACAGGTGCGGGCTAGGCTTAAGGCCGGGGCACAGGTGCGGGCTAGGCTTAAGGCCGGGGCTCAAGTGCGGGCAAGGCTTAAGGCCGGGGCACAAGTGCGGGCTAGGCTTAAGGCCGGGGCACAAGTGCGGGCTAGGCATAAGGCAGCGGCACAAGTGCTGGTTAGGTATAAGGCAAGGGCACAAGTGCGGGCTAGGCGTAAGGCAGGGGCACAAGTGCGGGCTAGGCGTAAGGCAGGGGCACAAGTGCGGGCTAGGCATAAGGCAGGGGCACAAGTGCGGGCTAGGCATAAGGCAGGGGCACAAGTGCGGGCTAGGCATAAGGCAGCGGCACAAGTGCGGGCTAAACATAAGGCAGGGGCACAAGTGCAGGCTAGGCTTTAGGCCTGGGCACAATTGCGGGCTAGGCTTAAGGCCGGGGCACAAGTGTGGGCTAGGCTTAAGGCCGGGGCACAAGTGCGGGCTAGGCTTAAGGCCTGGGCAAAAGTTCGGGCTAGGCTTAAGGCCTGGGCACAAGTGCGGGCTAGGCTTAAGGCCTGGGCACAAGTGCGGGCTAGGCTTAAGGCCTGGGCACAAGTGCAGTGCGGGCTAGGCTTAAGGCCTGGGCACAAGTGCAGTGCTGGCTAGGATCAAGGCAGGGGGCACAAATGCTGGCTAGGCTTAAGGCATGGGCACAAGTGCCAGCTAGGCTTAAGGCCTGGGCACAAGTGCAGGCTAGGCTTAAGGCCTGAGCAAAAGTGCAGGCTAGGCATAAGGCCTGGGCACAAGTGCGGGCTAGGCTTAAGGCATGGGCACAAGTGCAGTGCTGGCTAGGCTTAAGGCCTGGGCACAAGTGCAGTGCTGGCTAGGATCAAGGCAGGGGCACAAGGGCGGGCCTGGCTTAAGGCAGGGGCACAAGGGCGGGCTTGGCTTAAGGCCAGGGCACAAGTGCGGGCTAGGCCTAAGGCCTGGGCACAAGTGCAGGCTTGGCTTAAGGCCTGGGCACAAGTGCGGGCTAGGCTTAAGGCCTGGGCACAAGTGTGGGCTAGGCTTAAGGCCGGGGCACAAGTGCGGGCTAGGCTTAAGGCCTGGGCACAAGTGCAGTGCTGGCTAGGATCAAGGCAGGGGGCACAAGTGCTGGCTAGGCTTAAGGCATGGGCACAAGTGCTGGCTAGGCTTAAGGCATGGGCACAAGTGCTGGCTAGGCTTAAGGCATACAGCTAACTCTTTGCACTCTTTGCATAAAGGGTTAGGCACCCATAGGGGTGAAGAGCTAGCTTTCACCCCTCTACTCTGTACTTTGACATTTAGGACTAGATCCTTTGTTGTACAGTGCGGAGCCTCTCCATAACCCCATGCTCCAAGCGACCAGGCAATTCTTGTCTGTCCTCCGTAAATGGGTAATGCCTTCTTCCCAATTACAGTCGTGCATGCGCATTCAGACGGGACAAGAGCGAAGAATGTAAAGCTGGCCCTATGTGCATAACCAACATGAAGCTGAAAACAAAAACAAACAAACAAGCATTCAAGGGGCTCAAAAGTGCGGGCTAGGCTTAAGGCCTGGGCACAAGTGCGGGCTAGGCTTAAGGCCGGGGCACAAGTGCGGGCTAGGCTTAAGGCCGGGGCACAAGTGCGGGCTAGGCTTAAGGCCGGGGCACAAGTGCGGGCTAGGCTTAAGGCCGGGGCACAAGTGCGGGCTAGGCTTAAGGCCGGGGCAGAAGTGCGGGCTAGGCTTAAGGTCGGGGCACAAGTGCGGGCTAGGCTTAAGGCCTGGACACAAGTGCGGGCTAGGCTTAAGGCCTGGGCACAAGTGCGGGCTAGGCTTAAGGCCTGGGCACAAGTGCGGGCTAGGCTTAAGGCCTGGGCACAAGTGCGGGCTAGGCTTAAGGCCTGGGCACAAGTGCGGGCTAGGCTTAAGGCCGGGGCACAAGTGCGGGCTAGGCTTAAGGCCGGGACACAAGTGCGGGCAAGGCTTAAGGCCGAGGCACAAGTGCGGGCTAGGTTTAAGGCCGGGGCACAAGTGCGGGCTAGGCTTAAGGCCGGGGCACAAGTGCGGGCTAGGCTTAAGGCCGGGGCACAAGTGCGGGCTAGGCTTAAGGCCGGGGCACAAGTTCGGGCTAGGCTTAAGGCCTGGGCACAAGTGCAGTGCGGGCTAGGCTTAAGGCCTGGGCACAAGTGCAGAGCTGGCTAGAATCAAGGCAGGGGGCACAAATGCTGGCTAGGCTTAAGGCATGGGCACAAGTGCCAGCTAGGCTTAAGGCCTGGGCACAAGTGCAGGCTAGGCTTAAGGCCTGAGCAAACGTGCAGGCTAGGCTTAAGGCCGGGGCACAGGTGCAGGCTAGGCTTAAGGCCGGGGCACAGGTGCGGGCTAGGCTTAAGGCCGGGGCACAAGTGCGGGCTAGGTTTAAGGCCGGGACACAAGTGCGGGCTAGGCTTAAGGCCGGGGCACAAGTGCGGGCTAGGCTTAAGGCCGGGGCACAAGTGCGGGCTAGGCTTAAGGCCGGGGCACAAGTGCGGGCTAGGCTTAAGGCCTGGGCACAAGTGCAGTGCGGGCTAGGCTTAAGGCCTGGGCACAAGTGCAGTGCTGGCTAGGATCAAGGCAGGGGGCACAAATGCTGGCTAGGCTTAAGGCATGGGCACAAGTGCCAGCTAGGCTTAAGGCCTGGGCACAAGTGCAGGCTAGGCTTAAGGCCTGAGCAAAAGTGCAGGCTAGGCTTAAGGCCGGGGCACAGGTGCAGGCTAGGCTTAAGGCCGGGGCACAGGTGCGGGCTAGGCTTAAGGCCGGGGCACAGGTGCGGGCTAGGCTTAAGGCCGGGGCACAAGTGCAGTGTGTGCTAGGCTTAAGGCCGGGGCACAAGTGCAGTGCGGGCTAGGCTTAAGGCCGGGGAACAAGTGCGGGCTAGGCTTAAGGCCGGGGCACAAGTGCGGGCTAGGCTTAAGGCCGGGGCACAAGTGCGGGCTAGGCTTATGGCCTGGGCACAAGTGCAGTGCGGGCTAGGCTTAAGGCCTGGGTGCAAGTGCAGTGCTGGCTACGATCAAGGCAGGGGGCACAAATGCTGGCTAGGCTTAAGGCATGGGCACAAGTGCCAGCTAGGCTTAAGGCCTGGGCACAAGTGCAGGCTAGGCTTAAGGCCTGAGCAAAAGTGCAGGCTAGGCTTAAGGCCGGGGCACAGGTGCAGGCTAGGCTTAAGGCCGGGGCACAGGTGCGGGCTAGGCTTAAGGCCGGGGCACAGGTGCGGGCTAGGCATAAGGCAGCGGCACAAGTGCGGGCTAAACATAAGGCAGGGGCACAACTGCAGGCTAGGCTTTAGGCCTGGGCACAAGTGCGGGCTAGGCTTAAGGCCAGGGCACAGGTGCGGGCTAGGCTTAAGGCCGGGGCACAGGTGCGGGCTAGGCTTAAGGCCAGGGCACAGGTGCGGGCTAGGCTTAAGGCCGGGGCACGGGTGCGGGCTAGGCTTAAGGCCTGGGCACAAGTGCAGGCTAGGCTTAAGGCCTGAGCAAAAGTGCAGGCTAGGCTTAAGGCCGGGGCACAGGTGCAGGCTAGGCTTAAGGCCGGGGCACAGGTGCGGGCTAGGCTTAAGGCCAGGGCACAAGTGCGGGCTAGGCTTAAGGCCGGGGCACAAGTGCGGGCTAGGCTTAAGGCCGGGGCACAAGTGCGGGCTAGGCATAAGGCAGTGGCACAAGTGCTGGTTAGGCATAAGGCAAGGGCACAAGTGCGGGCTAGGCATAAGGCAGGGGCACAAGTGCGGGCTAGGCATAAGGCAGGGGCACAAGTGCGGGCTAGGCATAAGGCAGGGACACAAGTGCGGGCTAAACATAAGGCAGCGGCACAAGTGCAGGCTAGTCTTTAGGCCTGGGCACAAGTGCGGGCTAGGCTTAAGGCCTGGGCACAAGTGCGAGCTAGGCTTAAGGCCTGAGAAAAAGTGCGGGCTAGGCTTAAGGCCTGGGCACAAGTGCGGGCTAGGCATAAGGCAGCGGCACAAGTGCGGGCTAAACATAAGGCAGGGGCACAAGTGCAGGCTAGGCTTTAGGCCTGGGCACAATTGCGGGCTAGGCTTAAGGCCGGGGCACAAGTGTGGGCTAGGCTTAAGGCCGGGGCACAAGTGCGGGCTAGGCTTAAGGCCTGGGCAAAAGTTCGGGCTAGGCTTAAGGCCTGGGCACAAGTGCGGGCTAGGCTTAAGGCCTGGGCACAAGTGCGGGCTAGGCTTAAGGCCTGGGCACAAGTGCAGTGCGGGCTAGGCTTAAGGCCTGGGCACAAGTGCAGTGCTGGCTAGGATCAAGGCAGGGGGCACAAATGCTGGCTAGGCTTAAGGCATGGGCACAAGTGCCAGCTAGGCTTAAGGCCTGGGCACAAGTGCAGGCTAGGCTTAAGGCCTGAGCAAAAGTGCAGGCTAGGCATAAGGCCTGGGCACAAGTGCGGGCTAGGCTTAAGGCATGGGCACAAGTGCAGTGCTGGCTAGGCTTAAGGCCTGGGCACAAGTGCAGTGCTGGCTAGGATCAAGGCAGGGGCACAAGGGCGGGCCTGGCTTAAGGCAGGGGCACAAGGGCGGGCTTGGCTTAAGGCCAGGGCACAAGTGCGGGCTAGGCCTAAGGCCTGGGCACAAGTGCAGGCTTGGCTTAAGGCCTGGGCACAAGTGCGGGCTAGGCTTAAGGCCTGGGCACAAGTGTGGGCTAGGCTTAAGGCCGGGGCACAAGTGCGGGCTAGGCTTAAGGCCTGGGCACAAGTGCAGTGCTGGCTAGGATCAAGGCAGGGGGCACAAGTGCTGGCTAGGCTTAAGGCATGGGCACAAGTGCTGGCTAGGCTTAAGGCATGGGCACAAGTGCTGGCTAGGCTTAAGGCATACAGCTAACTCTTTGCACTCTTTGCATAAAGGGTTAGGCACCCATAGGGGTGAAGAGCTAGCTTTCACCCCTCTACTCTGTACTTTGACATTTAGGACTAGATCCTTTGTTGTACAGTGCGGAGCCTCTCCATAACCCCATGCTCCAAGCGACCAGGCAATTCTTGTCTGTCCTCCGTAAATGGGTAATGCCTTCTTCCCAATTACAGTCGTGCATGCGCATTCAGACGGGACAAGAGCGAAGAATGTAAAGCTGGCCCTATGTGCATAACCAACATGAAGCTGAAAACAAAAACAAACAAACAAGCATTCAAGGGGCTCAAAAGTGCGGGCTAGGCTTAAGGCCTGGGCACAAGTGCGGGCTAGGCTTAAGGCCGGGGCACAAGTGCGGGCTAGGCTTAATGCCTGGGCACAAGTGCGGGCTAGGCTTAAGGCCTGGGCACAAGGGCGGGCTAGGCTTAAGGCCTGAGCACAAGGGCGGGCTAGGCTTAAGGCAGGGGCACATGGGCGGGCTAGGCTTAATGCCTGGGCACAAGTGCGGGCTAGGCTTAAGGCCTGGGCACAAGGGCGGACTAGGCTTAAGGCCTGAGCACAAGGGCGGGCTAGGCTTAAGGCAGGGGCACATGGGCGGGCTTGGCTTAAGGAAGGGGCACATGGGCGGGCTTGGCTTAAGGAAGGGGCACAAGGGCGGGCTTGGCTTAAGGCCAGGGCACAAGTGCGGGCTAGGCTTAAGGCCGGGGCACAAGTGCGGGCTAGGCTTAAGGCCTGGGCACAAGTGTGGGCTAGGCTTAAGGCCGGGGCACAAGTGCGGGCTAGGCTTAAGGCCGGGGCACAAGTGCGGGCTAGGCTTAAGGCCGGGGCACAAGTGCGGGCTAGGCTTAAGGCCGGGGCACAAGGGCGGGCTAGGCTTAAGGCTGGGGCACAAGGGCGGGCTAGGCTTAAGGCCGGGGCACAGGTGCGGGCTAGGCTTAAGCCCGGGGCACAGGTGCGGGCTAGGCTTAAGGCCGGGGCACAGGTGCGGGCTAGGCTTAAGGCGGGGCACAGGTGCGTGCTAGGCTTAAGCCCAGGGCACAGGTGCGGGCTAGGCTTAAGACCGGGGCACAGGTGCGGGCTAGGCTTAAGGCCGGGGCACAGGTGCGGGCTAGGCTTAAGGCCGGGGCACAGGTGCGGGCCAGGCTTAAGGCCGGGGCACAGGTGCGGGCTAGGCTTAAGTCCGGGGCACAGGTGCGGGCTAGGCTTAAGGCCGGGGCACAGGTGCGGGCCAGGCTTAAGGCCGGGGCACAGGTGCGGGCTAGGCTTAAGGCCGGGGCACAGGTGCGGGCTAGGCTTAAGGCCGGGGCACAGGTGCGGGCTAGGCTTAAGGCCAGGGCACAGGTGCGGGCTAGGCTTAAGGCCGGGGCACAGGTGCGGGCTAGGCTTAAGGCCGGGGCACAAGTGCAGGCTAGGCTTAAGGCCTGAGCAAAAGTGAAGGCTAGGCTTAAGGCCGGGGCACAGGTGCAGGCTAGGCTTAAGGCCGGGGCACAGGTGCGGGCTAGGCTTAAGGCCGGGGCACAAGTGCGGGCTAGGCTTAAGGCCGGGGCACAAGTGCGGGCTAGGCTTAAGGCCGGGGCACAAGTGCGGGCTAGGCTTAAGGCCGGGGCAAAAGTGCGGGCTAGGCATAAGGCAGCGGCACAAGTGCTGGTTAGGCATAAGGCAAGGGCACAAGTGCGGGCTAGGCATAAGGCAGGGGCACAAGTGCGGGCTAGGCATAAGGCAGGGGCACAAGTGCGGGCTACGCATAAGGCAGGGACACAAGTGCGGGCTAAACATAAGGCAGGGTGCACAAGTGCAGGCTAGGCTTTAGGCCTGGGCACAAGTGCGGGCTAGGCTTAAGGCCTGGGCATAAGTGCGAGCTAGGCTTAAGGCCTGAGAAAAAGTGCGGGCTAGGCTTAAGGCCTGGGCACAAGTGCGGGCTAGGCTTAAGGCTGGGGCACAAGTGCGGGCTAGGCTTAAGGCTGGGGCAGAAGTGCGGGCTAGGCTTAAGGCCCGGACACAAGTGCGGGCTAGGCTTAAGGCCGGGGCACAAGTGCGGGCTAGGCTTAAGGCCGGGGCACAAGTGCGGGCTAGGCTTAAGGCCTGGGCACAAGTGCGGGCTAGGCTTAAGGCCGGGGCACAAGTGCTGGCTTATCTTAAGGCCGGGGCACAAGTGCGGGCTAGGCTTAAGGCCTGGGCACAAGTGCGGGCTAGGCTTAAGGCCTGGGCACAAGGGCGGGCTAGGCTTAAGGCCTGAGCACAAGGGCGGGCTAGGCTTAAGGCAGGGGCACATGGGCGGGCTTGGCTTAAGGAAGTGGCACAAGGGCGGGCTTGGCTTAAGGCAGGGGCACAAGGGCGGGCTTGGCTTAAGGCCGGGGCACAAGTGCTGGCTAGTCTTAAGGCCGGGGCACAAGTGCGGGCTAGGCTTAAGGCCTGGGCACAAGTGCGGGCTAGGCTTAAGGCCTGGGCACAAGGGCGGGCTAGGCTTAAGGCCTGAGCACAAGGGCGGGCTAGGCTTAAGGCAGGGGCACGTGGGCGGGCTTGGCTTAAAGAAGGGGCACAAGGGCAGGCTTGGCTTAAGGCAGGGGCACAAGGGCGGGCTTGGCTTAAGGCCAGGGCACAAGTGCTGGCTAGTCTTAAGGCCGGGGCACAAGTGCGGGCTAGGCTTAAGGCCTGGGCACAAGTGCGGGCTAGGCTTAAGGCCTGGGCACAAGGGCGGGCTAGGCTTAAGGCCTGAGTACAAGGGCGGGCTAGGCTTAAGGCAGGGGCACATGGGCGGGCTTGGCTTAAGGAAGGGGCACAAGGGCGGGCGTGGCTTAAGGCAAGGGCACACGGGCGGGCTTGGCTTAAGGCCGGGGCACAAGTGCGGGCTAGGCTTAAGGCCGGGGCACAAGTGCGGGCTAGGCCTGGGCAGAAGTGCCGGCTAGGCTTAAGGCCGGGGCACAAGTGCGGGCTAGGCTTAAGGCCTGGGCACAAGTGCGGGCTAGGCTTAAGGCCGGGGCACAAGTGCAGTGCGGCTAGGCTTAAGGCCGGGGCACAAGTGCGGGCTAGGCTTAAGGCCGGGGCACAAGTGCGCGCTAGGCTTAAGGCCGGGGCACAAGTGCGGGCTAGGCTTAAGGCCGGGGCACAAGTGCGGGCTAGGCTTAAGGCCTGGGCACAAGTGCAGTGCGGGCTAGGCTTAAGGCCTGGGCACAAGTGCAGTGCTGGCTAGTAACAAGGCAGGGGGCACAAATGCTGGCTAGGCTTAAGGCCTGGGCACAAGTGCAGGCTAGGCTTAGGGCCTGAGCAAAAGTGCAGGCTATGCTAAAGGCCGGGGCACAGGTGCAGGCTAGGCTTAAGGCCGGGGCACAGGTGCGGGCTAGGCTTAAGGCCGGGGCACAGGTGCGGGCTATGCTTAAGGCCGGGGCTCAAGTGCGGGCTAGGCTTAAGGCCGGGGCACAAGCGTGGGCTAGGCTTAAGGCCGGGGCACAAGTGCGGGCTAGGCATAAGGCAGCGGCACAAGTGCTGGTTAGGCATAAGGCAAGGGCACAAGTGCGGGCTAGGCGTAAGGCAGGAGCACAAGTGCGGGCTAGGCATAAGGCAGGGGCACAAGTGCGGGCTAGGCATAAGGCAGGGGCACAAGTGCGGGCTAGGCATAAGGCAGCGGCACAAGTGCGGGCTAGGCATAAGGCAGCGGCACAAGTGCGGGCTAAACATAAGGCAGGGGCACAAGTGCAGGCTAGGCTTTAGGCTTGGGCACAAGTGCGGGCTAGGCTTAAGGCCGGGGCACAAGTGTGGGCTAGGCTTAAGGCCGGGGCACAAGTGCGGGCTAGGCTTAAGGCCTGGGCACAAGTTCGGGCTAGGCTTAAGGCCTGGGCACAAGTTCGGGCTAGGCTTAAGGCCTGGGCACAAGTGCGGGCTAGGCTTAAGGCCTGGGCACAAGTGCGGGCTAGGCTTAAGGCCTGGGCACAAGTGCAGTGCGGGCTAGGCTTAAGGCCTGGGCACAAGTGCAGTGCTGGCTAGGATCAAGGCAGGGGGCACAAATGCTGGCTAGGCTTAAGGCATGGGCACAAGTGCAGGCTAGGCTTAAGGCCTGAGCAAAAGTGCAGGCTAGGCATAAGGCCGGGCACAAGTGCAGGCTAGGCTTAAGGCATGGGCACAAGTGCAGTGCGGGCTAGGCTTAAGGCCTGGGCACAAGTGCAGAGCTGGCTTGGATCAAGGCAGGGGGCACAAATGCTGGCTAGGCTTAAGGCATGGGCACAAGTGCCAGCTAGGCTTAAGGCCTGGGCACAAGTGCAGGCTAGGCTTAAGGCCTGAGCAAAAGTGCAGGCTAGGCTAAAGGCCGGGGCACAGGTGCAGGCTAGGCTTAAGGCCGGGGCACAGGTGCGGGCTAGGCTTAAGGCCGGGGCACAGGTGCGGGCTAGGCTTAAGGCCGGGGCACAAGTGCGGGCTAGGCTTAAGGCCGGGGCACAAGTGCGGGCTAGGCTTAAGGCATGGGCACAAGTGCGGGCTAGGCATAAGGCAGCGGCACAAGTGCTGGTTAGGCATAAGGCAAGGGCACAAGTGCGGGCTAGGCTTAAGGCCTGGGCACAAGGGCGGGCTAGGCTTAAGGCCTGAGCACAAGGGCGGGCTAGGCTTAAGGCAGGGGCACATGGGCGGGCTTGGCTTAAGGAAGGGGCACAAGGGCGGGCTTGGCTTAAGGCAGGGGCACAAGGGCGGGCTTGGCTTAAGGCCGGGGCACAAGTGCGGGCTAGGCTTAAGGCCTGGGCACAATGGCGGGCTAGGCTTAAGGCCTGAGCACAAGGGCGGGCTAGGCTTAAGGCAGGGGCACATGGGCGGGCTTGGCTTAAGGAAGGGGCACAAGGGCGGGATTGGCTTAAGGCAGGGGCACAAGGGCGGGCTTGGCTTAAGGCTGGGGCACAAGGGCGGGCTTGGCTTAAGGCCGGGGCACAAGGGCGGGCTAGGCTTAAGGCCGGGGCACAAGTGCGGGCTAGGCTTAAGGCCGGGGCACAAGTGCGGGCTAGGCTTAAGGCCGGGGCACAAGTGCGGGCTAGGCTTAAGGCCGGGGCACAAGTGCGGGCTAGGCTTAAGGCCAGGGCACAAGTGTGGGCTAGGCTTAATGCCTGGGCACAAGTGCGGGCTAGGCTTAAGGCCTGGGCACAAGGGCGGGCTAGGCTTAAGGCCTGAGCACAAGGGCGGGCTAGGCTTAAGGCAGGGGCACATGGGCGGGCTAGGCTTAATGCCTGGGCACAAGTGCGGGCTAGGCTTAAGGCCTGGGCACAAGGGCGGGCTAGGCTTAAGGCCTGAGCACAAGGGCGGGCTAGGCTTAAAGCAGGGGCACATGGGCGGGCTTGGCTTAAGTAAGGGGCACATGGGCGGGCTAGGCTTAAGGCCGGGGCACAAGTGCGGGCTAGGCTTAAGGCCGGGGCACAAGTGCGGGCTGGGCTTAAGGCCGGGGCACAAGTGCGGGCTAGGCTTAAGGCCGGGGCACAAGTGCGGGCTAGGCTTAATGCCTGGGCACAAGTGCGGGCTAGGCTTAAGGCCTGGGCACAAGGGCGGGCTAGGCTTAAGGCCTGAGCACAAGGGCGGGCTAGGCTTAAGGTAGGGGCACATGGGCGGGCTAGGCTTAATGCCTGGGCACAAGTGCGGGCTAGGCTTAAGGCCTGGGCACAAGGGCGGGCTAGGCTTAAGGCCTGAGCACAAGGGCGGGCTAGGCTTAAGGCAGGGGCACATGGGCGGGCTTGGCTTAAGGAAGGGGCACATGGGCGGGCTTGGCTTAAGGAAGGGGCACAAGGGCGGGCTTGGCTTAAGGCCGGGGCACAAGTGCGGGCTAGGCTTAAGGCCGGGGCACAAGTGCGGGCTAGGCTTAAGGCCTGGGCACAAGTGCGGGCTAGGCTTAAGGCCGGGGCACAAGTGCGGGCTAGGCTTAAGGCCGGGGCACAAATGCGGGCTAGGCTTAAGGCCGGGGCACAAGTGCGGGCTAGGCTTAAGGCCTGGGCACAAGGGCGGGCTAGGCTTAAGGCCTGGGCACAAGGGCGGGCTAGGCTTAAGGCAGGGGCACATGGGCGGGCTTGGCTTAAAGAAGGGGCACAAGGGCAGGCTTGGCTTAAGGCAGGGGCACAAGGGCGGGCTTGGCTTAAGGCCAGGGCACAAGTGCTGGCTAGTCTTAAGGCCGGGGCACAAGTGCGGGCTAGGCTTAAGGCCTGGGCACAAGTGTGGGCTAGGCTTAAGGCCTGGGCACAAGGGCGGGCTAGGCTTAAGGCCTGGGCACAAGGGCGGGCTAGGCTTAAGGCAGGGGCACATGGGCGGGCTTGGCTTAAAGAAGGGGCACAAGGGCAGGCTTGGCTTAAGGCAGGGGCACAAGGGCGGGCTTGGCTTAAGGCCAGGGCACAAGTGCTGGCTAGTCTTAAGGCCGGGGCACAAGTGCGGGCTAGGCTTAAGGCCTGGGCACAAGTGCGGGCTAGGCTTAAGGCCTGGGCACAAGGGCGGGCTAGGCTTAAGGCCTGAGCACAAGGGCGGGCTAGGCTTAAGGCAGGGGCACATGGGCGGGCTTGGCTTAAGGAAGGGGCACAAGGGCGGGCGTGGCTTAAGGCAGGGGCACACGGGCGGGCTTGGCTTAAGGCCGGGGCACAAGTGCGGGCTAGGCTTAAGGCCGGGGCACAAGTGCGGGCTAGACCTGGGCACAAGTGCCGGCTAGGCTGAAGGCCGGGGCACAAGTGCGGGCTAGGCTTAAGGCCTGGGCACAAGTGCGGGCTAGGCTTAAGGCCGGGGCACAAGTGCAGTGCGGCTAGGCTTAAGGCCGGGGCACAAGTGCGGGCTAGGCTTAAGGCCGGGGCACAAGTGCGCGCTAGGCTTAAGGCCGGGGCACAAGTGCGGGCTAGGCTTAAGGCCGGGGCACAAGTGCGGGCTAGGCTTAAGGCCTGGGCACAAGTGCAGTGCGGGCTAGGCTTAAGGCCTGGGCACAAGTGCAGTGCTGGCTAGTATCAAGGCAGGGGGCACAAATGCTGGCTAGGCTTAAGGCCTGGGCACAAGTGCAGGCTAGGCTTAAGGCCTGCGCAAAAGTGCAGGCTATGCTAAAGGCCGGGGCACAGGTGCAGGCTAGGCTTAAGGCCGGGGCACAGGTGCGGGCTAGGCTTAAGGCCGGGGCACAGGTGCGGGCTAGGCTTAAGGCCGGGGCTCAAGTGCGGGCTAGGCTTAAGGCCGGGGTACAAGTGCGGGCTAGGCTTAAGGCCGGGGCACAAGTGCGGGCTAGGCATAAGGCAGCGGCACAAGTGCTGGTTAGGCATAAGGCAAGGGCACAAGTGCGGGCTAGGCGTAAGGCAGGAGCACAAGTGCAGGCTAGGCATAAGGCAGGGGCACAAGTGCGGGCTAGGCATAAGGCAGGGGCACAAGTGCGGGCTAGGCATGAGGCAGCGGCACAAGTGCGGGCTAGGCATAAGGCAGCGGCACAAGTGCGGGCTAAACATAAGGCAGGGGCACAAGTGCAGGCTAGGCTTTAGGCTTGGGCACAAGTGCGGGCTAGGCTTAAGGCCGGGGCACAAGTGTGGGCTAGGCTTAAGGCCGGGGCACAAGTGCGGGCTAGGCTTAAGGCCTGGGCACAAGTTCGGGCTAGGCTTAAGGCCTGGGCACAAGTGCGGGCTAGGCTTAAGGCCTGGGCACAAGTGCAGTGCGGGCTAGGCTTAAAGCCTGGGCACAAGTGCAGTGCTGGCTAGGATCAAGGCAGGGGGCACAAATGCTGGCTAGGCTTAAGGCATGGGCACAAGTGCAGGCTAGGCTTAAGGCCTGAGCAAAAGTGCAGGCTAGGCATAAGGCCTGGGCACAAGTGCGGGCTAGGCTTAAGGCATGGGCACAAGTGCAGTGCTGGCTAGGCTTAAGGCCTGGGCACAAGTGCAGTGCTGGCTAGGATCAAGGCAGGGGCACAAGGGCGGGCCTGGCTTAAGGCAGGGGCACAAGGGCGGGCTTGGCTTAAGGCCAGGGCACAAGTGCGGGCTAGGCCTAAGGCCTGGGCACAAGTGCGGGCTAGGCTTAAGGCCTGGGCACAAGTGCGGGCTAGGCTTAAGGCCTGGGCACAAGTGTGGGCTAGGCTTAAGGCCGGGGCACAAGTGCGGGCTAGGCTTAAGGCCGGGGCACAAGTGCAGTGCTGGCTAGGATCAAGGCAGGGGGCACAAGTGCTGGCTAGGCTTAAGGCATACAGCTAACTCTTTGCACTCTTTGCATAAAGGGTTAGGCACCCATAGGGGTGAAGAGCTAGCTTTCACCCCTCTACTCTGTACTTGGACATTTAGGACTAGATCCTTTGTTGTACAGTGCGGAGCCTCTCCATAACCCCATGCTCCAAGCGACCAGGCAATTCTTGTCTGTCCTCCGTAAATGGGTAATGCCTTCTTCCCAATTACAGTCGTGCATGCGCATTCAGACGGGACAAGAGCGAAGAATGTAAAGCTGGCCCTATGTGCATAACCAACATGAAGCTGAAGACAAAAACAAACAAACAAGCATTCAAGGGGCTCAAAAGTGCTGGCTAGGCTTAAGGCCTGGGCACAAGTGCGGGCTAGGCTTAAGGCCGGGGCACAAGTGCGGGCTAGGCTTAAGGCCGGGCACAAGTGCGGGCTAGGCTTAAGGCAGCGGCACAAGTGCGGGCTAGGCATAAGGCAGCGGCACAAGTGCGGGCTAAACATAAGGCAGGGGCACAAGTGCAGGCTAGGCTTTAGGCCTGGGCACAAGTGCGGGCTAGGCTTAAGGCCGGGGCACAAGTGTGGGCTAGGCTTAAGGCCGGGGCACAAGTGCGGGCTAGGCTTAAGGCCTGGGCACAAGTTCGGGCTAGGCTTAAGGCCTGGGCACAAGTGCGGGCTAGGCTTAAGGCCTGGGCACAAGTGCGGGCTAGGCTTAAGGCCTGGGCACAAGTGCAGTGCGGGCTAGGCTTAAGGCCTGGGCACAAGTGCAGTGCTGGCTAGGATCAAGGCAGGGGGCACAAATGCTGGCTAGGCTTAAGGCATGGGCACAAGTGCAGGCTAGGCTTAAGGCCTGAGCAAAAGTGCAGGCTAGGCATAAGGCCTGGGCACAAGTGCGGGCTAGGCTTAAGGCATGGGCACAAGTGCAGTGCTGGCTAGGCTTAAGGCCTGGGCACAAGTGCAGTGCTGGCTAGGATCAAGGCAGGGGCACAAGGGCGGGCCTGGCTTAAGGCAGGGGCACAAGGGCGGGCTTGGCTTAAGGCCAGGGCACAATTGCGGGCTAGGCCTAAGGCCTGGGCACAAGTGCGGGCTAGGCTTAAGGCCTGGGCACAAGTGCGGGCTAGGCTTAAGGCCGGGGCACAAGTGCGGGCTAGGCTTAAGGCCGGGGCACAAGTGCAGTGCTGGCTAGGATCAAGGCAGGGGGCACAAGTGCTGGCTAGGTTTAAGGCATACAGCTAACTCTTTGCACTCTTTGCATAAAGGGTTAGGCACCCATAGGGGTGAAGAGCTAGCTTTCACCCCTCTACTCTGTACTTGGACATTTAGGACTAGATCCTTTGTTGTACAGTGCGGAGCCTCTCCATAACCCCATGCTCCAAGCGACCAGGCAATTCTTGTCTGTCCTCCGTAAATGGGTAATGCCTTCTTCCCAATTACAGTCGTGCATGCGCATTCAGACGGGACAAGAGCGAAGAATGTAAAGCTGGCCCAATGTGCATAACCAACATGAAGCTGAAGACAAAAACAAACAAACAAGCATTCAAGGGGCTCAAAAGTGCGGGCTAGGCTTAAGGCCTGGGCACAAGTGCGGGCTAGGCTTAAGGCCGGGGCACAAGTGCATGATAGGCTTAAGGCCGGGGCACAAGGGCGGGCTAGGCTTAAGGCCGGGGCACAAGTACGGGCTAGGCTTAAGGCCGGGGCACAGGTGCGGGCTAGGCTTAATCCCGGGGCACAGGTGCGGGCTAGGCTTAAGGCCGGGGCACAGGTGCGGGCTAGGCTTAAGGCGGGGCACAGGTGCGTGCTAGGCTTAATGCCAGGGCACAGGTGCGGGCCAGGCTTAAGACCGGGGCACAGGTGCGGGCTAGGCTTAAGGCCGGGGCACAGGTGCGGGCTAGGCTTAAGGCCGGGGCACAGGTGCGGGCTAGGCTTAAGGCCGGGGCACAGGTGCGGGCTAGGCTTAAGGCCGGGGCACAGGTGCGGGCTAGGCTTAAGGAAGGGGCACAAGGACGGGCTTGGCTTAAGGCAGGGGCACACGGGCGGGCTTGGCTTAAGGCCGGGGAACAAGTGCGGGCTAGGCTTAAGGCCGGGGCACAAGTGCGGGCTAGGCCTGGGCACAAGTGCGGGCTAGGCTTAAGGCCGGGGCACAAGTGCGGGCTAGGCTTAAGGCCGGGGCACAAGTGTAGTGCGGCTAGGCTTAAGGCCGGGGCACAAGTGCGGGCTAGGCTTAAGGCCGGGGCACAAGTGCGCGCTAGGCTTAAGGCCTGGGCACAAGTGCGGGCTAGGCTTAAGGCCGGGGCACAAGTGCGGGCTAGGCTTAAGGCCTGGGCACAAGTGCAGTGCGGGCTAGGCTTAAGGCCTGGGCACAAGTGCAGTGCTGGCTAGGATCAAGGCAGGGGGCACAAATGCTGGCTAGGCTTAAGGCCTGGGCACAAGTGCAGGCTAGGCTTAAGGCCTGAGCAAAAGTGCAGGCTAGGCTAAAGGCCGGGGCACAGGTGCAGGCTAGGCTTAAGGCCGGGGCACAGGTGCGGGCTAGGCTTAAGGCCGGGGCACAGGTGCGGGCTAGGCTTAAGGCCGGGGCTCAAGTGCGGGCTAGGCTTAAGGCCGGGGCACAAGTGCGGGCTAGGCTTAAGGCCGGGGCACAAGTGCGGGCTAGGCATAAGGCAGCGGCACAAGTGCTGGTTAGGCATAAGGCAAGGGCACAAGTGCGGGCTAGGCGTAAGGCAGGGGCACAAGTGCGGGCTAGGCATAAGGCAGGGGCACAAGTGCGGGCTAGGCATAAGGCAGGGGCACAAGTGCGGGCTAGGCATAAGGCAGCGGCACAAGTGCGGGCTAGGCATAAGGCAGCGGCACAAGTGCGGGCTAAACATAAGGCAGGGGCACAAGTGCAGGCTAGGCTTTAGGCCTGGGCACAAGTGCGGGCTAGGCTTAAGGCCGGGGCACAAGTGTGGGCTAGGCTTAAGGCCGGGGCACAAGTGCGGGCTAGGCTTAAGGCCTGGGCACAAGTTCGGGCTAGGCTTAAGGCCTGGGCACAAGTGCGGGCTAGGCTTAAGGCCTGGGCACAAGTGCGGGCTAGGCTTAAGGCCTGGGCACAAGTGCAGTGCGGGCTAGGCTTAAGGCCTGGCCACAAGTGCAGTGCTGGCTAGGATCAAGGCAGGGGGCACAAATGCTGGCTAGGCTTAAGGCATGGGCACAAGTGCAGGCTAGGCTTAAGGCCTGAGCAAAAGTGCAGGCTAGGCATAAGGCCTGGGCGCAAGTGCGGGCTAGGCCTAAGGCATGGGCACAAGTGCAGTGCTGGCTAGGCTTAAGGCCTGGGCACAAGTGCAGTGCTGGCTAGGATCAAGGTAGGGGCACAAGGGCGGGCCTGGCTTAAGGCAGGGGCACAAGGGCGGGCTTGGCTTAAGGCCAGGGCACAATTGCGGGCTAGGCCTAAGGCCTGGGCACAAGTGCGGGCTAGGCTTAAGGCCTGGGCACAAGTGCGGGCTAGGCTTAAGGCCTGGGCACAAGTGTGGGCTAGGCTTAAGGCCGGGGCACAAGTGCGGGCTAGGCTTAAGGCCGGGGCACAAGTGCAGTGCTGGCTAGGATCAAGGCAGGGGGCACAAGTGCTGGCTAGGTTTAAGGCATACAGCTAACTCTTTGCACTCTTTGCATAAAGGGTTAGGCACCCATAGGGGTGAAGAGCTAGCTTTCACCCCTCTACTCTGTACTTGGACATTTAGGACTAGATCCTTTGTTGTACAGTGCGGAGCCTCTCCATAACCCCATGCTCCAAGCGACCAGGCAATTCTTGTCTGTCCTCCGTAAATGGGTAATGCCTTCTTCCCAATTACAGTCGTGCATGCGCATTCAGACGGGACAAGAGCGAAGAATGTAAAGCTGGCCCTATGTGCATAACCAACATGAAGCTGAAGACAAAAACAAACAAACAAGCATTCAAGGGGCTCAAAAGTGCGGGCTAGGCTTAAGGCCTGGGCACAAGTGCGGGCTAGGCTTAAGGCCGGGGCACAAGTGCGGGCTAGGCTTAAGGCCGGGGCACAAGTGCGAGCTAGGCTTAAGGCCGGGGCACAAGTGCGGGCTAGGCTTAAGGCCGGGGCACAAGTGCGGGCTAGGCTTAAGGCCGGGGCACAAGTGCGGGCTAGGCTTAAGGCCGGGGCACAAGTGCGGGCTAGGCTTAAGGCCGGGGCACAAGTGCGGGCTAGGCCTAAGGCCTGGGCACAAGTGCGGGCTAGGCTTAAGGCCTGGGCACAAGTGCGGGCTAGGCTTAAGGCCTGGGCACAAGTGCGGGCTAGGCTTAAGGCCGGGGCACAAGTGCGGGCTAGGCTTAAGGCCGGGGCACAAGTGCAGTGCTGGCTAGGATCAAGGCAGGGGGCACAAGTGCTGGCTAGGTTTAAGGCATACAGCTAACTCTTTGCACTCTTTGCATAAAGGGTTAGGCACCCATAGGGGTGAAGAGCTAGCTTTCACCCCTCTACACTGTACTTGGACATTTAGGACTAGATCCTTTGTTGTACAGTGCGGAGCCTCTCCATAACCCCATGCTCCAAGCGACCAGGCAATTCTTGTCTGTCCTCCGTAAATGGGTAATGCCTTCTTCCCAATTACAGTCGTGCATGCGCATTCAGACGGGACAAGAGCGAAGAATGTAAAGCTGGCCCTATGTGCATAACCAACATGAAGCTGAAGACAAAAACAAACAAACAAGCATTCAAGGGGCTCAAAAGTGCGGGCTAGGCTTAAGGCCTGGGCACAAGTGCGGGCTAGGCTTAAGGCCGGGGCACAAGTGCGGGCTAGGCTTAAGGCCGGGGCACAAGTGCGAGCTAGGCTTAAGGCCGGGGCACAAGTGCGGGCTAGGCTTAAGGCCGGGGCACAAGTGCGGGCTAGGCTTAAGGCCGGGGCACAAGTGCGGGCTAGGCTTAAGGCCGGGGCACAAGTGCGGGCTAGGCTTAAGGCCGGGGCACAAGTGCGGGCTAGGCCTAAGGCCTGGGCACAAGTGCGGGCTAGGCTTAAGGCCTGGGCACAAGTGCGGGCTAGGCTTAAGGCCTGGGCACAAGTGCGGGCTAGGCTTAAGGCCGGGGCACAAGTGCGGGCTAGGCTTAAGGCCGGGGCACAGGTGCGGGCTAGGCTTAAGGCCGGGGCACAAGTGCGGGCTAGGCTTAAGGCCGGGGCACAAGTGCGGGCTAGGCATAAGGCAGCGGCACAAGTGCTGGTTAGGCATAAGGCAAGGGCACAAGTGCGGGCTAGGCATAAGGCAGGGGCACAAGTGCGGGCTAGGCATAAGGCAGGGGCACAAGTGCGGGCTAGGCATAAGGCAGGGACACAAGTGCGGGCTAAACATAAGGCAGGGTGCACAAGTGCAGGCTAGGCTTTAGGCCTGGGCACAAGTGCGAGCTAGGCTTAAGGCCTGAGAAAAAGTGCGGGCTAGGCTTAAGGCTGGGGCACAAGTGCGGGCTAGGCTTAAGGCTGGGGCACAAGTGCGGGCTAGGCATAAGGCAGGGACACAAGTGCGGGCTAAACATAAGGCAGGGTGCACAAGTGCAGGCTAGGCTTTAGGCCTGGGCACAAGTGCGAGCTAGGCTTAAGGCCTGAGCAAAAGTGCAGGCTAGGCTAAAGGCCGGGGCACAGGTGCAGGCTAGGCTTAAGGCCGGGGCACAGGTGCGGGCTAGGCTTAAGGCCGGGGCACAGGTGCGGGCTAGGCTTAAGGCCGGGGCTCAAGTGCCGGCTAGGCTTAAGGCCGGGGCACAAGTGCGGGCTAGGCTTAAGGCCGGGGCACAAGTGCGGGCTAGGCATAAGGCAGCGGCACAAGTGCTGGTTAGGCATAAGGCAAGGGCACAAGTGCGGGCTAGGCGTAAGGCAGGGGCACAAGTGCGGGCTAGGCATAAGGCAGGGGCACAAGTGCGGGCTAGGCATAAGGCAGGGGCACAAGTGCGGGCTAGGCATAAGGCAGCGGCACAAGTGCGGGCTAGGCATAAGGCAGCGGCACAAGTGCGGGCTAAACATAAGGCAGGGGCACAAGTGCAGGCTAGGCTTTAGGCCTGGGCACAAGTGCGGGCTAGGCTTAAGGCCGGGGCACAAGTGTGGGCTAGGCTTAAGGCCGGGGCACAAGTGCGGGCTAGGCTTAAGGCCTGGGCACAAGTTCGGGCTAGGCTTAAGGCCTGGGCACAAGTGCGGGCTAGGCTTAAGGCCTGGGCACAAGTGCGGGCTAGGCTTAAGGCCTGGGCACAAGTGCAGTGCGGGCTAGGCTTAAGGCCTGGCCACAAGTGCAGTGCTGGCTAGGATCAAGGCAGGGGGCACAAATGCTGGCTAGGCTTAAGGCATGGGCACAAGTGCAGGCTAGGCTTAAGGCCTGAGCAAAAGTGCAGGCTAGGCATAAGGCCTGGGCACAAGTGCGGGCTAGGCCTAAGGCATGGGCACAAGTGCAGTGCTGGCTAGGCTTAAGGCCTGGGCACAAGTGCAGTGCTGGCTAGGATCAAGGTAGGGGCACAAGGGCGGGCCTGGCTTAAGGCAGGGGCACAAGGGCGGGCTTGGCTTAAGGCCAGGGCACAATTGCGGGCTAGGCCTAAGGCCTGGGCACAAGTGCGGGCTAGGCTTAAGGCCTGGGCACAAGTGCGGGCTAGGCTTAAGGCCTGGGCACAAGTGTGGGCTAGGCTTAAGGCCGGGGCACAAGTGCGGGCTAGGCTTAAGGCCGGGGCACAAGTGCAGTGCTGGCTAGGATCAAGGCAGGGGGCACAAGTGCTGGCTAGGTTTAAGGCATACAGCTAACTCTTTGCACTCTTTGCATAAAGGGTTAGGCACCCATAGGGGTGAAGAGCTAGCTTTCACCCCTCTACTCTGTACTTGGACATTTAGGACTAGATCCTTTGTTGTACAGTGCGGAGCCTCTCCATAACCCCATGCTCCAAGCGACCAGGCAATTCTTGTCTGTCCTCCGTAAATGGGTAATGCCTTCTTCCCAATTACAGTCGTGCATGCGCATTCAGACGGGACAAGAGCGAAGAATGTAAAGCTGGCCCTATGTGCATAACCAACATGAAGCTGAAGACAAAAACAAACAAACAAGCATTCAAGGGGCTCAAAAGTGCGGGCTAGGCTTAAGGCCTGGGCACAAGTGCGGGCTAGGCTTAAGGCCGGGGCACAAGTGCGGGCTAGGCTTAAGGCCGGGGCACAAGTGCGAGCTAGGCTTAAGGCCGGGGCACAAGTGCGGGCTAGGCTTAAGGCCGGGGCACAAGTGCGGGCTAGGCTTAAGGCCGGGGCACAAGTGCGGGCTAGGCTTAAGGCCGGGGCACAAGTGCGGGCTAGGCTTAAGGCCTGGGCACAAGTGTGGGCTAGGCTTAAGGCCGGGGCACAAGTGCGGGCTAGGCCTAAGGCCTGGGCACAAGTGCGGGCTAGGCCTAAGGCCTGGGCACAAGTGCGGGCTAGGCTTAAGGCCTGGGCACAAGTGCGGGCTAGGCTTAAGGCCTGGGCACAAGTGCGGGCTAGGCTTAAGGCCGGGGCACAAGTGCGGGCTAGGCTTAAGGCCGGGGCACAGGTGCGGGCTAGGCTTAAGGCCGGGGCACAAGTGCGGGCTAGGCTTAAGGCCGGGGCACAAGTGCGGGCTAGGCATAAGGCAGCGGCACAAGTGCTGGTTAGGCATAAGGCAAGGGCACAAGTGCGGGCTAGGCATAAGGCAGGGGCACAAGTGCGGGCTAGGCATAAGGCAGGGGCACAAGTGCGGGCTAGGCATAAGGCAGGGACACAAGTGCGGGCTAAACATAAGGCAGGGTGCACAAGTGCAGGCTAGGCTTTAGGCCTGGGCACAAGTGCGAGCTAGGCTTAAGGCCTGAGAAAAAGTGCGGGCTAGGCTTAAGGCTGGGGCACAAGTGCGGGCTAGGCTTAAGGCTGGGGCACAAGTGCGGGCTAGGCATAAGGCAGGGACACAAGTGCGGGCTAAACATAAGGCAGGGTGCACAAGTGCAGGCTAGGCTTTAGGCCTGGGCACAAGTGCGAGCTAGGCTTAAGGCCTGGGCACAAGTGCGGGCTAGGCTTAAGGCTGGGGCACAAGTGCGGGCTAGGCTTAAGGCTGGGGCACAAGTGCGGGCTAGGCTTAAGGCCCGGACACAAGTGCGGGCTAGGCTTAAGGCCGGGGCACAAGTGCGGGCTAGGCTTAAGGCCTGGACACAAGTGCGGGCTAGGCTTAAGGCCGGGGCACAAGTGCTGGCTAGTCTTAAGGCCGGGGCACAAGTGCGGGCTAGGCTTAAGGCCTGGGCACAAGTGCGGGCTAGGCTTAAGGCCTGGGCACAAGGGCGGGCTAGGCTTAAGGCCTGAGCACAAGGGCGGGCTAGGCTTAAGGCAGGGGCACATGGGCGGGCTTGGCTTAAGGAAGTGGCACAAGGGCGGGCTTGGCTTAAGGCAGGGGCACAAGGGCGGGCTTGGCTTAAGGCCGGGGCACAAGTGCTGGCTAGTCTTAAGGCCGGGGCACAAGTGCGGGCTAGGCTTAAGGCCTGGGCACAAGTGCGGGCTAGGCTTAAGGCCTGGGCACAAGGGCGGGCTAGGCTTAAGGCCTGGGCACAAGGGCGGGCTAGGCTTAAGGCAGGGGCACATGGGCGGGCTTGGCTTAAAGAAGGGGCACAAGGGCAGGCTTGGCTTAAGGCAGGGGCACAAGGGCGGGCTTGGCTTAAGGCCAGGGCACAAGTGCTGGCTAGTCTTAAGGCCGGGGCACAAGTGCGGGCTAGGCTTAAGGCCTGGGCACAAGTGCGGGCTAGGCTTAAGGCCTGGGCGCAAGGGCGGGCTAGGCTTAAGGCCTGAGCACAAGGGCGGGCTAGGCTTAAGGCAGGGGCACATGGGCGGGCTTGGCTTAAGGAAGGGGCACAAGGGCGGGCGTGGCTTAAGGCAGGGGCACATGGGCGGGCTTGGCTTAAGGCCGGGGCACAAGTGCGGGCTAGGCTTAAGGCCGGGGCACAAGTGCGGGCTAGGCCTGGGCACAAGTGCCGGCTAGGCTTAAGGCCGGGGCACAAGTGCGGGCTAGGCTTAAGGCCTGGGCACAAGTGCGGGCTAGGCTTAAGGCCGGGGCACAAGTGCAGTGCGGCTAGGCTTAAGGCCGGGGCACAAGTGCGGGCTAGGCTTAAGGCCGGGGCACAAGTGCGCGCTAGGCTTAAGGCCGGGGCACAAGTGCGGGCTAGGCTTAAGGCCGGGGCACAAGTGCGGGCTAGGCTTAAGGCCTGGGCACAAGTGCAGTGCGGGCTAGGCTTAAGGCCTGGGCACAAGTGCAGTGCTGGCTAGTATCAAGGCAGGGGGCACAAATGCTGGCTAGGCTTAAGGCCTGGGCACAAGTGCAGGCTAGGCTTAAGGCCTGAGCAAAAGTGCAGGCTATGCTAAAGGCCGGGGCACAGGTGCAGGCTAGGCTTAAGGCCGGGGCACAGGTGCGGGCTAGGCATAAGGCCGGGGCACAGGTGCGGGCTAGGCTTAAGGCCGGGGCTCAAGTGCGGGCTAGGCTTAAGGCCGGGGCACAAGTGCGGGCTAGGCTTAAGGCCGGGGCACAAGTGCGGGCTAGGCATAAGGCAGCGGCACAAGTGCTGGTTAGGCATAAGGCAAGGGCACAAGTGCGGGCTAGGCGTAAGGCAGGAGCACAAGTGCGGGCTAGGCATAAGGCAGGGGCACAAGTGCGGGCTAGGCATAAGGCAGGGGCACAAGTGCGGGCTAGGCATAAGGCAGCGGCACAAGTGCGGGCTAGGCATAAGGCAGCGGCACAAGTGCGGGCTAAACATAAGGCAGGGGCACAAGTGCAGGCTAGGCTTTAGGCTTGGGCACAAGTGCGGGCTAGGCTTAAGGCCGGGGCACAAGTGTGGGCTAGGCTTAAGGCCGGGGCACAAGTGCGGGCTAGGCTTAAGGCCTGGGCACAAGTTCGGGCTAGGCTTAAGGCCTGGGCACAAGTGCGGGCTAGGCTTAAGGCCTGGGCACAAGTGCGGGCTAGGCTTAAGGCCTGGGCACAAGTGCAGTGCGGGCTAGGCTTAAGGCCTGGGCACAAGTGCAGTGCTGGCTAGGATCAAGGCAGGGGGCACAAATGCTGGCTAGGCTTAAGGCATGGGCACAAGTGCAGGCTAGGCTTAAGGCCTGAGCAAAAGTGCAGGCTAGGCATAAGGCCTGGGCACAAGTGCGGGCTAGGCTTAAGGCATGGGCACAAGTGCAGTGCTGGCTAGGCTTAAGGCCTGGGCACAAGTGTAGTGCTGGCTAGGATCAAGGCAGGGGCACAAGGGCGGGCCTGGCTTAAGGCAGGGGCACAAGGGCGGGCTTGGCTTAAGGCCAGGGCACAAGTGCGGGCTAGGCCTAAGGCCTGGGCACAAGTGCGGGCTAGGCTTAAGGCCTGGGCACAAGTGCGGGCTAGGCTTAAGGCCTGGGCACAAGTGTGGGCTAGGCTTAAGGCCGGGGCACAAGTGCGGGCTAGGCTTAAGGCCGGGGCACAAGTGCAGTGCTGGCTAGGATCAAGGCAGGGGGCACAAGTGCTGGCTAGGCTTAAGGCATACAGCTAACTCTTTGCACTCTTTGCATAAAGGGTTAGGCACCCATAGGGGTGAAGAGCTAGCTTTCACCCCTCTACTCTGTACTTGGACATTTAGGACTAGATCCTTTGTTGTACAGTGCGGAGCCTCTCCATAACCCCATGCTCCAAGCGACCAGGCAATTCTTGTCTGTCCTCCGTAAATGGGTAATGCCTTCTTCCCAATTACAGTCGTGCATGCGCATTCAGACGGGACAAGAGCGAAGAATGTAAAGCTGGCCCTATGTGCATAACCAACATGAAGCTGAAGACAAAAACAAACAAACAAGCATTCAAGGGGCTCAAAAGTGCGGGCTAGGCTTAAGGCCTGGGCACAAGTGCGGGCTAGGCTTAAGGCCGGGGCACAAGTGCGGGCTAGGCTTAAGGCCGGGGCACAAGTGCGGGCTAGGCTTAAGGCCGGGGCACAAGTGCGGGCTAGGCTTAAGGCCGGGGCACAAGTGTGGGCTAGGCTTAAGGCCGGGGCACAAGTGCGGGCTAGGCTTAAGGCCGGGGCACAAGTGCGGGCTAGGCTTAAGGCCTGGGCACAAGTGCGGGCTAGGCTTAAGGCCTGGGCACAATGGCGGGCTAGGCTTAAGGCCTGAGCACAAGGGCGGGCTAGGCTTAAGGCAGGGGCACATGGGCGGGCTTGGCTTAAGGAAGGGGCACAAGGGCGGGCTTGGCTTAAGGCAGGGGCACAAGGGCAGGCTTGGCTTAAGGCCGGGGCACAAGTGCGGACTAGGCTTAAGACCTGGGCACAATGGCGGGCTAGGCTTAAGGCCTGAGCACAAGGGCGGGCTAGGCTTAAGGCAGGGGCACATGGGCGGGCTTGGCTTAAGGAAGGGGCACAAGGGCGGGCTTGGCTTAAGGCAGGGGCACAAGGGCGGGCTTGGCTTAAGGCCGGGGCACAAGTGCGTGCTAGGCTTAAGGCCGGGGCACAAGTGCGGGCTAGGCTTAAGGCCGGGACACAAGTGCGGGCTAGGCTTAAGGCCGGGGCACAAGTGCGGGCTAGGCTTAAGGCCGGGGCACAAGTGCGGGCTAGGCTTAAGGCCGGGGCACAAGTGCGGGCTAGGCTTAATGCCTGGGCACAAGTGCGGGCTAGGCTTAAGGCCTGGGCACAAGGGCGGGCTAGGCTTAAGGCCTGAGCACAAGGGCGGGCTAGGCTTAAGGCAGGGGCACATGGGCGGGCTTGGCTTAAGGAAGGGGCACATGGGCAGGCTTGGCTTAAGGAAGGGGCACAAGGGCGGGCTTGGCTTAAGGCAGGGGCACAAGTGTGGGCTAGGCTTAAGGCCGGGGCACAAGTGTGGGCTAGGCTTAAGGCCGGGGCACAAGTGCGGGCTAGGCTTAAGGCCTGGGCACAAGTTCGGGCTAGGCTTAAGGCCTGGGCACAAGTGCGGGCTAGGCTTAAGGCCTGGGCACAAGTGCGGGCTAGGCTTAAGGCCTGGGCACAAGTGCAGTGCGGGCTAGGCTTAAGGCCTGGGCACAAGTGCAGTGCTGGCTAGGATCAAGGCAGGGGGCACAAATGCTGGCTAGGCTTAAGGCATGGGCACAAGTGCAGGCTAGGCTTAAGGCCTAAGCAAAAGTGCAGGCTAGGCATAAGGCCTGGGCACAAGTGCGGGCTAGGCTTAAGGCATGGGCACAAGTGCAGTGCTGGCTAGGCTTAAGGCCTGGGCACAAGTGTAGTGCTGGCTAGGATCAAGGCAGGGGCACAAGGGCGGGCCTGGCTTAAGGCAGGGGCACAAGGGCGGGCTTGGCTTAAGGCCAGGGCACAAGTGCGGGCTAGGCCTAAGGCCTGGGCACAAGTGCGGGCTAGGCTTAAGGCCTGGGCACAAGTGCGGGCTAGGCTTAAGGCCTGGGCACAAGTGTGGGCTAGGCTTAAGGCCGGGGCACAAGTGCGGGCTAGGCTTAAGGCCGGGGCACAAGTGCAGTGCTGGCTAGGATCAAGGCAGGGGGCACAAGTGCTGGCTAGGCTTAAGGCATACAGCTAACTCTTTGCACTCTTTGCATAAAGGGTTAGGCACCCATAGGGGTGAAGAGCTAGCTTTCACCCCTCTACTCTGTACTTGGACATTTAGGACTAGATCCTTTGTTGTACAGTGCGGAGCCTCTCCATAACCCCATGCTCCAAGCGACCAGGCAATTCTTGTCTGTCCTCCGTAAATGAGTAATGCCTTCTTCCCAATTACAGTCGTGCATGCGCATTCAGACGGGACAAGAGCGAAGAATGTAAAGCTGGCCCTATGTGCATAACCAACATGAAGCTGAAGACAAAAACAAACAAACAAGCATTCAAGGGGCTCAAAAGTGCGGGCTAGGCTTAAGGCCTGGGCACAAGTGCGGGCTAGGCTTAAGGCCGGGGCACAAGTGCGGGCTAGGCTTAAGGCCGGGGCACAAGTGCGGGCTAGGCTTAAGGCCGGGGCACAAGTGCGGGCTAGGCTTAAGGCCGGGGCACAAGTGTGGGCTAGGCTTAAGGCCGGGGCACAAGTGCGGGCTAGGCTTAAGGCCGGGGCACAAGTGCGGGCTAGGCTTAAGGCCTGGGCACAAGTGCGGGCTAGGCTTAAGGCCTGGGCACAATGGCGGGCTAGGCTTAAGGCCTGAGCACAAGGGCGGGCTAGGCTTAAGGCAGGGGCACATGGGCGGGCTTGGCTTAAGGAAGGGGCACAAGGGCGGGCTTGGCTTAAGGCAGGGGCACAAGGGCGGGCTTGGCTTAAGGCCGGGGCACAAGTGCGGACTAGGCTTAAGACCTGGGCACAATGGCGGGCTAGGCTTAAGGCCTGAGCACAAGGGCGGGCTAGGCTTAAGGCAGGGGCACATGGGCGGGCTTGGCTTAAGGAAGGGGCACAAGGGCGGGCTTGGCTTAAGGCAGGGGCACAAGGGCGGGCTTGGCTTAAGGCCGGGGCACAAGTGCGTGCTAGGCTTAAGGCCGGGGCACAAGTGCGGGCTAGGCTTAAGGCCGGGACACAAGTGCGGGCTAGGCTTAAGGCCGGGGCACAAGTGCGGGCTAGGCTTAAGGCCGAGGCACAAGTGTGAGCTAGGCTTAAGGCCGGGGCACAAGTGCGGGCTAGGCTTAATGCCTGGGCACAAGTGCGGGCTAGGCTTAAGGCCTGGGCACAAGGGCGGGCTAGGCTTAAGGCCTGAGCACAAGGGCGGGCTAGGCTTAAGGCAGGGGCACATGGGTGGGCTTGGCTTAAGGAAGGGGCACATGGGCGGGCTTGGCTTAAGGAAGGGGCACAAGGGCGGGCTTGGCTTAAGGCCGGGGCACAAGTGCGGGCTAGGCTTAAGGCCGGGGCACAAGTGCGGGCTAGGCTTAAGGCCTGGGCACAAGTGCGGGCTAGGCTTAAGGCCGGGGCACAAGTGCGGGCTAGGCTTAAGGCCGGGGCACAAGTGCGGGCTAGGCTTAAGGCCGGGGCACAAGGGCGGGCTAGGCTTAAGGCCGGGGCACAAGGGCGGGCTAGGCTTAAAGCCGGGGCACAAGTACGGGCTAGGCTTAAGGCCGGGGCACAGGTGCGGGCCAGGCTTAAGCCCGGGGCACAGGTGCGGGCTAGGCTTAAGGCCGGGGCACAGGTGCGGGCTAGGCTTAAGGCCGGGGCACAGGTGCGGGCTAGGCTTAAGGCCGGGGCACAGGTGCGGGCTAGGCTTAAGGCCGGGGCACAGGTGCGGGCTAGGTTTAAGGCCGGTGCACAGGTGCGGGCTAGGCTTAAGGCCGGGGCACAGGTGCGGGCTAGGCTTAAGGCCGGGGCACAGGTGCGGGCTAGGCTTAAGGCCGGGGCACAGGTGCGGGCTAGGCTTAAGGCCGGGGCACAGGTGCGGGCTAGGCTTAAGGCCGGGGCACAAGTGCAGGCTAGGCTTAAGGCCTGAGCAAAAGTGCAGGCTAGGCTTAAGGCCGGGGCACAGGTGCAGGCTAGGCTTAAGGCCGGGGCACAGGTGCGGGCTAGGCTTAAGGCCGGGGCACAAGTGTGGGCTAGGCTTAAGGCCTGTGCACAAGGGCGGGCTAGGCTTAAGGCAGGGGCACATGGGCGGGCTTGGCTTAAGGAAGGGGCACAAGGGCGGGCTTGGCTTAAGGCAGTGGCACAAGGGCGGGCTTGGCTTAAGGCCGGGGCACAAGTGCGGGCTAGGCTTAAGGCCGGGGCACAAGTGCGGGCTAGGCTTAAGGCCTGGGCACAAGTGCGGGCTAGGCTTAAGGCCGGGGCACAAGTGCAGGCTAGGCTTAAGGCCTGGGCACAAGTGCAGGCTAGGCTTAAGGCCTTGGCACAAGGGCGGGCTAGGCTTAAGGCCTGGGCACAAGGGCGGGCTAGACTTAAGGCAGGGGCACATGGGCGGGCTTGGCTTAAGGCAGGGGCACAAGGGCGGGCTTGGCTTAAGGCAGGGGGCACAAGGGCAGGCTTGGCTTAAGGCAGAGGCACAAGGGCGGGCTTGGCTTAAGGCCAGGGCACAAGTGCGGGCTAGGCCTAAGGCCTGGGCACAAGTGCGGGCTAGGCTTAAGGTTTGGGCACAAGTGTGGGCTTGGCTTAAGGCCGGGGCACAAGTGTGGGCTAGGCTTAAGGCCGGGGTACAAGTGCAGTGCTGGCTAGGATCAAGGCAGGGGGCACAAGTGCTGGCTAGACTTAAGGCATGGGCACAAGTGCTGGCTAGGCTTAAGGCGTACAGCTAACTCTTTGCACTCTTTGCATAAAGGGTTAGGCACCCATAGGGGTGAAGAGCTAGCTTTCACCCCTCTACTCTGTACTTGGACATTTAGGACTAGATCCTTTGTTGTACAGTGCGGAGCCTCTCCATAACCCCACGCTCCAAGCGACCAGGCAATTCTTGTCTGTCCTCCGTAAATGGGTAATGCCTTCTTCCCCAATTACAGTCGTGCATGCGCATTCAGACGGGACAAGAGCGAAGAGCGTAAAGCTGGCCCTATGTGCATAACCAAGATGAAGCTGAAGACAAAAGCAAACAAGCATTCAAGGGGCTCAAAAGTGCGGGCTAGGCTTAAGGCCTGGGCACAAGTGCGGGCTAGGCTTAAGGCCGGGGCACAAGTGCGGGCTAGGCTTAAGGCCGGGGCACAAGTGCGGGCCAGGCTGAAGGCAGGGGCACAAGTGCGGGCTAGGCTTAAGGCCGGGGCACAAGTGCGGGCTAGACTTAAGGCCGGGGCACAAGTACGGGCTAGGCTTAAGGCCGGGGCACAAGTACGGGCTAGGCTTAAGGCCGGGGCACAGGTGCGGGCTAGGCTTAAGCCCGGGGCACAGGTGCGGGCTAGGCTTAAGGCCGGGGCACAGGTGCGGGCTAGGCTTAAGGCCGGGGCACAGGTGCGTGCTAGGCTTAAGGCCGGGGCACAGGTGCGGGCTAGGCTTAAGGCCGGGGCACAGGTGCGGGCTAGGCTTAAGGCCGGGGCACAGGTGCGGGCTAGGCTTAAGGCCGGGGCACAAGTGCGGGCTAGGCTTAAGGCATGGGCACAAGTGCAGTGCTGGCTAGGATCAAGGCAGGGGGCACAAATGCTGGCTAGGCTTAAGGCATGGGCACAAGTGCAGGCTAGGCTTAAGGCCTGAGCAAAAGTGCAGGCTAGGCATAAGGCCTGGGCACAAGTGCAGGCTAGGCTTAAGGCATGGGCACAAGTGCAGTGCGGGCTAGGCTTAAGGCCTGGGCACAAGTGCAGAGCTGGCTTGGATCAAGGCAGGGGGCACAAATGCTGGCTAGGCTTAAGGCATGGGCACAAGTGCCAGCTAGGCTTAAGGCCTGGGCACAAGTGCAGGCTAGGCTTAAGGCCTGAGCAAAAGTGCAGGCTAGGCTAAAGGCCGGGGCACAGGTGCAGGCTAGGCTTAAGGCCGGGGCACAGGTGCGGGCTAGGCTTAAGGCCGGGGCACAGGTGCGGGCTAGGCTTAAGGCCGGGGCACAAGTGCGGGCTAGGCTTAAGGCCGGGGCACAAGTGCGGGCTAGGCTTAAGGCATGGGCACAAGTGCGGGCTAGGCATAAGGCAGCGGCACAAGTGCTGGTTAGGCATAAGGCAAGGGCACAAGTGCGGGCTAGGCTTAAGGCCTGGGCACAAGGGCGGGCTAGGCTTAAGGCCTGAGCACAAGGGCGGGCTAGGCTTAAGGCAGGGGCACATGGGCGGGCTTGGCTTAAGGAAGGGGCACAAGGGCGGGCTTGGCTTAAGGCAGGGGCACAAGGGCGGGCTTGGCTTAAGGCCGGGGCACAAGTGCGGGCTAGGCTTAAGGCCTGGGCACAATGGCGGGCTAGGCTTAAGGCCTGAGCACAAGGGCGGGCTAGGCTTAAGGCAGGGGCACATGGGCGGGCTTGGCTTAAGGAAGGGGCACAAGGGCGGGATTGGCTTAAGGCAGGGGCACAAGGGCGGGCTTGGCTTAAGGCTGGGGCACAAGGGCGGGCTTGGCTTAAGGCCGGGGCACAAGGGCGGGCTAGGCTTAAGGCCGGGGCACAAGTGCGGGCTAGGCTTAAGGCCGGGGCACAAGTGCGGGCTAGGCTTAAGGCCGGGGCACAAGTGCGGGCTAGGCTTAAGGCCGGGGCACAAGTGCGGGCTAGGCTTAAGGCCAGGGCACAAGTGTGGGCTAGGCTTAATGCCTGGGCACAAGTGCGGGCTAGGCTTAAGGCCTGGGCACAAGGGCGGGCTAGGCTTAAGGCCTGAGCACAAGGGCGGGCTAGGCTTAAGGCAGGGGCACATGGGCGGGCTAGGCTTAATGCCTGGGCACAAGTGCGGGCTAGGCTTAAGGCCTGGGCACAAGGGCGGGCTAGGCTTAAGGCCTGAGCACAAGGGCGGGCTAGGCTTAAAGCAGGGGCACATGGGCGGGCTTGGCTTAAGTAAGGGGCACATGGGCGGGCTAGGCTTAAGGCCGGGGCACAAGTGCGGGCTAGGCTTAAGGCCGGGGCACAAGTGCGGGCTGGGCTTAAGGCCGGGGCACAAGTGCGGGCTAGGCTTAAGGCCGGGGCACAAGTGCGGGCTAGGCTTAATGCCTGGGCACAAGTGCGGGCTAGGCTTAAGGCCTGGGCACAAGGGCGGGCTAGGCTTAAGGCCTGAGCACAAGGGCGGGCTAGGCTTAAGGTAGGGGCACATGGGCGGGCTAGGCTTAATGCCTGGGCACAAGTGCGGGCTAGGCTTAAGGCCTGGGCACAAGGGCGGGCTAGGCTTAAGGCCTGAGCACAAGGGCGGGCTAGGCTTAAGGCAGGGGCACATGGGCGGGCTTGGCTTAAGGAAGGGGCACATGGGCGGGCTTGGCTTAAGGAAGGGGCACAAGGGCGGGCTTGGCTTAAGGCCGGGGCACAAGTGCGGGCTAGGCTTAAGGCCGGGGCACAAGTGCGGGCTAGGCTTAAGGCCTGGGCACAAGTGCGGGCTAGGCTTAAGGCCGGGGCACAAGTGCGGGCTAGGCTTAAGGCCGGGGCACAAATGCGGGCTAGGCTTAAGGCCGGGGCACAAGTGCGGGCTAGGCTTAAGGCCTGGGCACAAGGGCGGGCTAGGCTTAAGGCCTGGGCACAAGGGCGGGCTAGGCTTAAGGCAGGGGCACATGGGCGGGCTTGGCTTAAAGAAGGGGCACAAGGGCAGGCTTGGCTTAAGGCAGGGGCACAAGGGCGGGCTTGGCTTAAGGCCAGGGCACAAGTGCTGGCTAGTCTTAAGGCCGGGGCACAAGTGCGGGCTAGGCTTAAGGCCTGGGCACAAGTGTGGGCTAGGCTTAAGGCCTGGGCACAAGGGCGGGCTAGGCTTAAGGCCTGGGCACAAGGGCGGGCTAGGCTTAAGGCAGGGGCACATGGGCGGGCTTGGCTTAAAGAAGGGGCACAAGGGCAGGCTTGGCTTAAGGCAGGGGCACAAGGGCAGTGCTGGCTAGGATCAAGGCAGGGGGCACAAGTGCTGGCTAGGCTTAAGGCATACAGCTAACTCTTTGCACTCTTTGCATAAAGGGTTAGGCACCCATAGGGGTGAAGAGCTAGCTTTCACCCCTCTACTCTGTACTTGGACATTTAGGACTAGATCCTTTGTTGTACAGTGCGGAGCCTCTCCATAACCCCATGCTCCAAGCGACCAGGCAATTCTTGTCTGTCCTCCGTAAATGGGTAATGCCTTCTTCCCAATTACAGTCGTGCATGCGCATTCAGACGGGACAAGAGCGAAGAATGTAAAGCTGGCCCTATGTGCATAACCAACATGAAGCTGAAGACAAAAACAAACAAACAAGCATTCAAGGGGCTCAAAAGTGCTGGCTAGGCTTAAGGCCTGGGCACAAGTGCGGGCTAGGCTTAAGGCCGGGGCACAAGTGCGGGCTAGGCTTAAGGCCGGGCACAAGTGCGGGCTAGGCTTAAGGCAGCGGCACAAGTGCGGGCTAGGCATAAGGCAGCGGCACAAGTGCGGGCTAAACATAAGGCAGGGGCACAAGTGCAGGCTAGGCTTTAGGCCTGGGCACAAGTGCGGGCTAGGCTTAAGGCCGGGGCACAAGTGTGGGCTAGGCTTAAGGCCGGGGCACAAGTGCGGGCTAGGCTTAAGGCCTGGGCACAAGTTCGGGCTAGGCTTAAGGCCTGGGCACAAGTGCGGGCTAGGCTTAAGGCCTGGGCACAAGTGCGGGCTAGGCTTAAGGCCTGGGCACAAGTGCAGTGCGGGCTAGGCTTAAGGCCTGGGCACAAGTGCAGTGCTGGCTAGGATCAAGGCAGGGGGCACAAATGCTGGCTAGGCTTAAGGCATGGGCACAAGTGCAGGCTAGGCTTAAGGCCTGAGCAAAAGTGCAGGCTAGGCATAAGGCCTGGGCACAAGTGCGGGCTAGGCTTAAGGCATGGGCACAAGTGCAGTGCTGGCTAGGCTTAAGGCCTGGGCACAAGTGCAGTGCTGGCTAGGATCAAGGCAGGGGCACAAGGGCGGGCCTGGCTTAAGGCAGGGGCACAAGGGCGGGCTTGGCTTAAGGCCAGGGCACAATTGCGGGCTAGGCCTAAGGCCTGGGCACAAGTGCGGGCTAGGCTTAAGGCCTGGGCACAAGTGCGGGCTAGGCTTAAGGCCTGGGCACAAGTGTGGGCTAGGCTTAAGGCCGGGGCACAAGTGCGGGCTAGGCTTAAGGCCGGGGCACAAGTGCAGTGCTGGCTAGGATCAAGGCAGGGGGCACAAGTGCTGGCTAGGTTTAAGGCATACAGCTAACTCTTTGCACTCTTTGCATAAAGGGTTAGGCACCCATAGGGGTGAAGAGCTAGCTTTCACCCCTCTACTCTGTACTTGGACATTTAGGACTAGATCCTTTGTTGTACAGTGCGGAGCCTCTCCATAACCCCATGCTCCAAGCGACCAGGCAATTCTTGTCTGTCCTCCGTAAATGGGTAATGCCTTCTTCCCAATTACAGTCGTGCATGCGCATTCAGACGGGACAAGAGCGAAGAATGTAAAGCTGGCCCAATGTGCATAACCAACATGAAGCTGAAGACAAAAACAAACAAACAAGCATTCAAGGGGCTCAAAAGTGCGGGCTAGGCTTAAGGCCTGGGCACAAGTGCGGGCTAGGCTTAAGGCCGGGGCACAAGTGCATGATAGGCTTAAGGCCGGGGCACAAGGGCGGGCTAGGCTTAAGGCCGGGGCACAAGTACGGGCTAGGCTTAAGGCCGGGGCACAGGTGCGGGCTAGGCTTAATCCCGGGGCACAGGTGCGGGCTAGGCTTAAGGCCGGGGCACAGGTGCGGGCTAGGCTTAAGGCGGGGCACAGGTGCGTGCTAGGCTTAATGCCAGGGCACAGGTGCGGGCCAGGCTTAAGACCGGGGCACAGGTGCGGGCTAGGCTTAAGGCCGGGGCACAGGTGCGGGCTAGGCTTAAGGCCGGGGCACAGGTGCGGGCTAGGCTTAAGGCCGGGGCACAGGTGCGGGCTAGGCTTAAGGCCGGGGCACAGGTGCGGGCTAGGCTTAAGGAAGGGGCACAAGGACGGGCTTGGCTTAAGGCAGGGGCACACGGGCGGGCTTGGCTTAAGGCCGGGGAACAAGTGCGGGCTAGGCTTAAGGCCGGGGCACAAGTGCGGGCTAGGCCTGGGCACAAGTGCGGGCTAGGCTTAAGGCCGGGGCACAAGTGCGGGCTAGGCTTAAGGCCTGGGCACAAGTGCGGGCTAGGCTTAAGGCCGGGGCACAAGTGTAGTGCGGCTAGGCTTAAGGCCGGGGCACAAGTGCGGGCTAGGCTTAAGGCCGGGGCACAAGTGCGCGCTAGGCTTAAGGCCTGGGCACAAGTGCGGGCTAGGCTTAAGGCCGGGGCACAAGTGCGGGCTAGGCTTAAGGCCTGGGCACAAGTGCAGTGCGGGCTAGGCTTAAGGCCTGGGCACAAGTGCAGTGCTGGCTAGGATCAAGGCAGGGGGCACAAATGCTGGCTAGGCTTAAGGCCTGGGCACAAGTGCAGGCTAGGCTTAAGGCCTGAGCAAAAGTGCAGGCTAGGCTAAAGGCCGGGGCACAGGTGCAGGCTAGGCTTAAGGCCGGGGCACAGGTGCGGGCTAGGCTTAAGGCCGGGGCACAGGTGCGGGCTAGGCTTAAGGCCGGGGCTCAAGTGCGGGCTAGGCTTAAGGCCGGGGCACAAGTGCGGGCTAGGCTTAAGGCCGGGGCACAAGTGCGGGCTAGGCATAAGGCAGCGGCACAAGTGCTGGTTAGGCATAAGGCAAGGGCACAAGTGCGGGCTAGGCGTAAGGCAGGGGCACAAGTGCGGGCTAGGCATAAGGCAGGGGCACAAGTGCGGGCTAGGCATAAGGCAGGGGCACAAGTGCGGGCTAGGCATAAGGCAGCGGCACAAGTGCGGGCTAGGCATAAGGCAGCGGCACAAGTGCGGGCTAAACATAAGGCAGGGGCACAAGTGCAGGCTAGGCTTTAGGCCTGGGCACAAGTGCGGGCTAGGCTTAAGGCCGGGGCACAAGTGTGGGCTAGGCTTAAGGCCGGGGCACAAGTGCGGGCTAGGCTTAAGGCCTGGGCACAAGTTCGGGCTAGGCTTAAGGCCTGGGCACAAGTGCGGGCTAGGCTTAAGGCCTGGGCACAAGTGCGGGCTAGGCTTAAGGCCTGGGCACAAGTGCAGTGTGGGCTAGGCTTAAGGCCTGGCCACAAGTGCAGTGCTGGCTAGGATCAAGGCAGGGGGCACAAATGCTGGCTAGGCTTAAGGCATGGGCACAAGTGCAGGCTAGGCTTAAGGCCTGAGCAAAAGTGCAGGCTAGGCATAAGGCCTGGGCACAAGTGCGGGCTAGGCCTAAGGCATGGGCACAAGTGCAGTGCTGGCTAGGCTTAAGGCCTGGGCACAAGTGCAGTGCTGGCTAGGATCAAGGTAGGGGCACAAGGGCGGGCCTGGCTTAAGGCAGGGGCACAAGGGCGGGCTTGGCTTAAGGCCAGGGCACAATTGCGGGCTAGGCCTAAGGCCTGGGCACAAGTGCGGGCTAGGCTTAAGGCCTGGGCACAAGTGCGGGCTAGGCTTAAGGCCTGGGCACAAGTGTGGGCTAGGCTTAAGGCCGGGGCACAAGTGCGGGCTAGGCTTAAGGCCGGGGCACAAGTGCAGTGCTGGCTAGGATCAAGGCAGGGGGCACAAGTGCTGGCTAGGTTTAAGGCATACAGCTAACTCTTTGCACTCTTTGCATAAAGGGTTAGGCACCCATAGGGGTGAAGAGCTAGCTTTCACCCCTCTACTCTGTACTTGGACATTTAGGACTAGATCCTTTGTTGTACAGTGCGGAGCCTCTCCATAACCCCATGCTCCAAGCGACCAGGCAATTCTTGTCTGTCCTCCGTAAATGGGTAATGCCTTCTTCCCAATTACAGTCGTGCATGCGCATTCAGACGGGACAAGAGCGAAGAATGTAAAGCTGGCCCTATGTGCATAACCAACATGAAGCTGAAGACAAAAACAAACAAACAAGCATTCAAGGGGCTCAAAAGTGCGGGCTAGGCTTAAGGCCTGGGCACAAGTGCGGGCTAGGCTTAAGGCCGGGGCACAAGTGCGGGCTAGGCTTAAGGCCGGGGCACAAGTGCGAGCTAGGCTTAAGGCCGGGGCACAAGTGCGGGCTAGGCTTAAGGCCGGGGCACAAGTGCGGGCTAGGCTTAAGGCCGGGGCACAAGTGCGGGCTAGGCTTAAGGCCGGGGCACAAGTGCGGGCTAGGCTTAAGGCCGGGGCACAAGTGCGGGCTAGGCCTAAGGCCTGGGCACAAGTGCGGGCTAGGCTTAAGGCCTGGGCACAAGTGCGGGCTAGGCTTAAGGCCTGGGCACAAGTGCGGGCTAGGCTTAAGGCCGGGGCACAAGTGCGGGCTAGGCTTAAGGCCGGGGCACAAGTGCAGTGCTGGCTAGGATCAAGGCAGGGGGCACAAGTGCTGGCTAGGTTTAAGGCATACAGCTAACTCTTTGCACTCTTTGCATAAAGGGTTAGGCACCCATAGGGGTGAAGAGCTAGCTTTCACCCCTCTACTCTGTACTTGGACATTTAGGACTAGATCCTTTGTTGTACAGTGCGGAGCCTCTCCATAACCCCATGCTCCAAGCGACCAGGCAATTCTTGTCTGTCCTCCGTAAATGGGTAATGCCTTCTTCCCAATTACAGTCGTGCATGCGCATTCAGACGGGACAAGAGCGAAGAATGTAAAGCTGGCCCTATGTGCATAACCAACATGAAGCTGAAGACAAAAACAAACAAACAAGCATTCAAGGGGCTCAAAAGTGCGGGCTAGGCTTAAGGCCTGGGCACAAGTGCGGGCTAGGCTTAAGGCCGGGGCACAAGTGCGGGCTAGGCTTAAGGCCGGGGCACAAGTGCGAGCTAGGCTTAAGGCCGGGGCACAAGTGCGGGCTAGGCTTAAGGCCGGGGCACAAGTGCGGGCTAGGCTTAAGGCCGGGGCACAAGTGCGGGCTAGGCTTAAGGCCGGGGCACAAGTGCGGGCTAGGCTTAAGGCCGGGGCACAAGTGCGGGCTAGGCCTAAGGCCTGGGCACAAGTGCGGGCTAGGCTTAAGGCCTGGGCACAAGTGCGGGCTAGGCTTAAGGCCTGGGCACAAGTGCGGGCTAGGCTTAAGGCCGGGGCACAAGTGCGGGCTAGGCTTAAGGCCGGGGCACAGGTGCGGGCTAGGCTTAAGGCCGGGGCACAAGTGCGGGCTAGGCTTAAGGCCGGGGCACAAGTGCGGGCTAGGCATAAGGCAGCGGCACAAGTGCTGGTTAGGCATAATGCAAGGGCACAAGTGCGGGCTAGGCATAAGGCAGGGGCACAAGTGCGGGCTAGGCATAAGGCAGGGGCACAAGTGCGGGCTAGGCATAAGGCAGGGACACAAGTGCGGGCTAAACATAAGGCAGGGTGCACAAGTGCAGGCTAGGCTTTAGGCCTGGGCACAAGTGCGAGCTAGGCTTAAGGCCTGAGAAAAAGTGCGGGCTAGGCTTAAGGCTGGGGCACAAGTGCGGGCTAGGCTTAAGGCTGGGGCACAAGTGCGGGCTAGGCATAAGGCAGGGACACAAGTGCGGGCTAAACATAAGGCAGGGTGCACAAGTGCAGGCTAGGCTTTAGGCCTGGGCACAAGTGCGAGCTAGGCTTAAGGCCTGAGCAAAAGTGCAGGCTAGGCTAAAGGCCGGGGCACAGGTGCAGGCTAGGCTTAAGGCCGGGGCACAGGTGCGGGCTAGGCTTAAGGCCGGGGCACAGGTGCGGGCTAGGCTTAAGGCCGGGGCTCAAGTGCCGGCTAGGCTTAAGGCCGGGGCACAAGTGCGGGCTAGGCTTAAGGCCGGGGCACAAGTGCGGGCTAGGCATAAGGCAGCGGCACAAGTGCTGGTTAGGCATAAGGCAAGGGCACAAGTGCGGGCTAGGCGTAAGGCAGGGGCACAAGTGCGGGCTAGGCATAAGGCAGGGGCACAAGTGCGGGCTAGGCATAAGGCAGGGGCACAAGTGCGGGCTAGGCATAAGGCAGCGGCACAAGTGCGGGCTAGGCATAAGGCAGCGGCACAAGTGCGGGCTAAACATAAGGCAGGGGCACAAGTGCAGGCTAGGCTTTAGGCCTGGGCACAAGTGCGGGCTAGGCTTAAGGCCGGGGCACAAGTGTGGGCTAGGCTTAAGGCCGGGGCACAAGTGCGGGCTAGGCTTAAGGCCTGGGCACAAGTTCGGGCTAGGCTTAAGGCCTGGGCATAAGTGCGGGCTAGGCTTAAGGCCTGGGCACAAGTGCGGGCTAGGCTTAAGGCCTGGGCACAAGTGCAGTGCGGGCTAGGCTTAAGGCCTGGCCACAAGTGCAGTGCTGGCTAGGATCAAGGCAGGGGGCACAAATGCTGGCTAGGCTTAAGGCATGGGCACAAGTGCAGGCTAGGCTTAAGGCCTGAGCAAAAGTGCAGGCTAGGCATAAGGCCTGGGCACAAGTGCGGGCTAGGCCTAAGGCATGGGCACAAGTGCAGTGCTGGCTAGGCTTAAGGCCTGGGCACAAGTGCAGTGCTGGCTAGGATCAAGGTAGGGGCACAAGGGCGGGCCTGGCTTAAGGCAGGGGCACAAGGGCGGGCTTGGCTTAAGGCCAGGGCACAATTGCGGGCTAGGCCTAAGGCCTGGGCACAAGTGCGGGCTAGGCTTAAGGCCTGGGCACAAGTGCGGGCTAGGCTTAAGGCCTGGGCACAAGTGTGGGCTAGGCTTAAGGCCGGGGCACAAGTGCGGGCTAGGCTTAAGGCCGGGGCACAAGTGCAGTGCTGGCTAGGATCAAGGCAGGGGGCACAAGTGCTGGCTAGGTTTAAGGCATACAGCTAACTCTTTGCACTCTTTGCATAAAGGGTTAGGCACCCATAGGGGTGAAGAGCTAGCTTTCACCCCTCTACTCTGTACTTGGACATTTAGGACTAGATCCTTTGTTGTACAGTGCGGAGCCTCTCCATAACCCCATGCTCCAAGCGACCAGGCAATTCTTGTCTGTCCTCCGTAAATGGGTAATGCCTTCTTCCCAATTACAGTCGTGCATGCGCATTCAGACAGGACAAGAGCGAAGAATGTAAAGCTGGCCCTATGTGCATAACCAACATGAAGCTGAAGACAAAAACAAACAAACAAGCATTCAAGGGGCTCAAAAGTGCGGGCTAGGCTTAAGGCCTGGGCACAAGTGCGGGCTAGGCTTAAGGCCGGGGCACAAGTGCGGGCTAGGCTTAAGGCCGGGGCACAAGTGCGAGCTAGGCTTAAGGCCGGGGCACAAGTGCGGGCTAGGCTTAAGGCCGGGGCACAAGTGCGGGCTAGGCTTAAGGCCGGGGCACAAGTGCGGGCTAGGCTTAAGGCCGGGGCACAAGTGCGGGCTAGGCTTAAGGCCTGGGCACAAGTGTGGGCTAGGCTTAAGGCCGGGGCACAAGTGCGGGCTAGGCCTAAGGCCTGGGCACAAGTGCGGGCTAGGCTTAAGGCCTGGGCACAAGTGCGGGCTAGGCTTAAGGCCTGGGCACAAGTGCGGGCTAGGCTTAAGGCCGGGGCACAAGTGCGGGCTAGGCTTAAGGCCGGGGCACAGGTGCGGGCTAGGCTTAAGGCCGGGGCACAAGTGCGGGCTAGGCTTAAGGCCGGGGCACAAGTGCGGGCTAGGCATAAGGCAGCGGCACAAGTGCTGGTTAGGCATAAGGCAAGGGCACAAGTGCGGGCTAGGCATAAGGCAGGGGCACAAGTGCGGGCTAGGCATAAGGCAGGGGCACAAGTGCGGGCTAGGCATAAGGCAGGGACACAAGTGCGGGCTAAACATAAGGCAGGGTGCACAAGTGCAGGCTAGGCTTTAGGCCTGGGCACAAGTGCGAGCTAGGCTTAAGGCCTGAGAAAAAGTGCGGGCTAGGCTTAAGGCTGGGGCACAAGTGCGGGCTAGGCTTAAGGCTGGGGCACAAGTGCGGGCTAGGCATAAGGCAGGGACACAAGTGCGGGCTAAACATAAGGCAGGCTGCACAAGTGCAGGCTAGGCTTTAGGCCTGGGCACAAGTGCGAGCTAGGCTTAAGGCCTGGGCACAAGTGCGGGCTAGGCTTAAGGCTGGGGCACAAGTGCGGGCTAGGCTTAAGGCTGGGGCACAAGTGCGGGCTAGGCTTAAGGCCCGGACACAAGTGCGGGCTAGGCTTAAGGCCGGGGCACAAGTGCGGGCTAGGCTTAAGGCCTGGACACAAGTGCGGGCTAGGCTTAAGGCCGGGGCACAAGTGCTGGCTAGTCTTAAGGCCGGGGCACAAGTGCGGGCTAGGCTTAAGGCCTGGGCACAAGTGCGGGCTAGGCTTAAGGCCTGGGCACAAGGGCGGGCTAGGCTTAAGGCCTGAGCACAAGGGCGGGCTAGGCTTAAGGCAGGGGCACATGGGCGGGCTTGGCTTAAGGAAGTGGCACAAGGGCGGGCTTGGCTTAAGGCAGGGGCACAAGGGCGGGCTTGGCTTAAGGCCGGGGCACAAGTGCTGGCTAGTCTTAAGGCCGGGGCACAAGTGCGGGCTAGGCTTAAGGCCTGGGCACAAGTGCGGGCTAGGCTTAAGGCCTGGGCACAAGGGCGGGCTAGGCTTAAGGCCTGGACACAAGGGCGGGCTAGGCTTAAGGCAGGGGCACATGGGCGGGCTTGGCTTAAAGAAGGGGCACAAGGGCAGGCTTGGCTTAAGGCAGGGGCACAAGGGCGGGCTTGGCTTAAGGCCAGGGCACAAGTGCTGGCTAGTCTTAAGGCCGGGGCACAAGTGCGGGCTAGGCTTAAGGCCTGGGCACAAGTGCGGGCTAGGCTTAAGGCCTGGGCGCAAGGGCGGGCTAGGCTTAAGGCCTGAGCACAAGGGCGGGCTAGGCTTAAGGCAGGGGCACATGGGCGGGCTTGGCTTAAGGAAGGGGCACAAGGGCGGGCGTGGCTTAAGGCAGGGGCACATGGGCGGGCTTGGCTTAAGGCCGGGGCACAAGTGCGGGCTAGGCTTAAGGCCGGGGCACAAGTGCGGGCTAGGCCTGGGCACAAGTGCCGGCTAGGCTTAAGGCCGGGGCACAAGTGCGGGCTAGGCTTAAGGCCTGGGCACAAGTGCGGGCTAGGCTTAAGGCCGGGGCACAAGTGCAGTGCGGCTAGGCTTAAGGCCGGGGCACAAGTGCGGGCTAGGCTTAAGGCCGGGGCACAAGTGCGCGCTAGGCTTAAGGCCGGGGCACAAGTGCGGGCTAGGCTTAAGGCCGGGGCACAAGTGCGGGCTAGGCTTAAGGCCTGGGCACAAGTGCAGTGCGGGCTAGGCTTAAGGCCTGGGCACAAGTGCAGTGCGGGCTAGGCATAAGGCAGGGGCACAAGTGCGGGCTAGGCATAAGGCAGGGGCACCTATGCAGGCTAGACTTAAGGCAGGGGCACAAGTGATGGCTACACATAAGGCATACGGCTAACTCTTTGCACTCTTTGCATAAAGGGATAGGCACCCTTAGGGGTGAAGAGCTAGCTTTCACCCCTCTACTCTGTACTTTGTTGTACAGTGCGGAGCCTCTCCATAACCCCATGCTCCAAGCGACCAGGCAATTCTTGTCTGTCCTCCGTAAATGGGTAATGCCTTCTTCCCAATTACAGTCGTGCATGCGCATTCAGACGGGACAAGAGCGAAGAATGTAAAGCTGGCCCTATGTGCATAACCAACATGAAGCTGAAGACAAAAACAAACAAACAAGCATTCAAGGGGCTCAAAAGTGCGGGCTAGGCTTAAGGCCTGGGCACAAGTGCGGGCTAGGCTTAAGGCCGGGGCACAAGTGCGGGCTAGGCTTAAGGCCGGGGCACAAGTGCGGGCTAGGCTTAAGGCCGGGGCACAAATGCGGGCTAGGCTTAAGGCCGGGGCACAAGTGTGGGCTAGGCTTAAGGCCGGGGCACAAGTGCGGGCTAGGCTTAAGGCCGGGGCACAAGTGCGGGCTAGGCTTAAGGCCTGGGCACAAGTGCGGGCTAGGCTTAAGGCCTGGGCACAATGGCGGGCTAGGCTTAAGGCCTGAGCACAAGGGCGGGCTAGGCTTAAGGCAGGGGCACATGGGCGGGCTTGGCTTAAGGAAGGGGCACAAGGGCGGGCTTGGCTTAAGGCAGGGGCACAAGGGCGGGCTTGGCTTAAGGCCGGGGCACAAGTGCGGACTAGGCTTAAGACCTGGGCACAATGGCGGGCTAGGCTTAAGGCCTGAGCACAAGGGCGGGCTAGGCTTAAGGCAGGGGCACATGGGCGGGCTTGGCTTAAGGAAGGGGCACAAGGGCGGGCTTGGCTTAAGGCAGGGGCACAAGGGCGGGCTTGGCTTAAGGCCGGGGCACAAGTGCGTGCTAGGCTTAAGGCCGGGGCACAAGTGCGGGCTAGGCTTAAGGCCGGGACACAAGTGCGGGCTAGGCTTAAGGCCGGGGCACAAGTGCGGGCTAGGCTTAAGGCCGGGGCACAAGTGCGGGCTAGGCTTAAGGCCGGGGCACAAGTGCGGGCTAGGCTTAATGCCTGGGCACAAGTGCGGGCTAGGCTTAAGGCCTGGGCACAAGGGCGGGCTAGGCTTAAGGCCTGAGCACAAGGGCGGGCTAGGCTTAAGGCAGGGGCACATGGGCGGGCTTGGCTTAAGGAAGGGGCACATGGGCGGGCTTGGCTTAAGGAAGGGGCACAAGGGCGGGCTTGGCTTAAGGCAGGGGCACAAGTGTGGGCTAGGCTTAAGGCCGGGGCACAAGTGTGGGCTAGGCTTAAGGCCGGGGCACAAGTGCGGGCTAGGCTTAAGGCCTGGGCACAAGTTCGGGCTAGGCTTAAGGCCTGGGCACAAGTGCGGGCTAGGCTTAAGGCCTGGGCACAAGTGCGGGCTAGGCTTAAGGCCTGGGCACAAGTGCAGTGCGGGCTAGGCTTAAGGCCTGGGCACAAGTGCAGTGCTGGCTAGGATCAAGGCAGGGGGCACAAATGCTGGCTAGGCTTAAGGCATGGGCACAAGTGCAGGCTAGGCTTAAGGCCTAAGCAAAAGTGCAGGCTAGGCATAAGGCCTGGGCACAAGTGCGGGCTAGGCTTAAGGCATGGGCACAAGTGCAGTGCTGGCTAGGCTTAAGGCCTGGGCACAAGTGTAGTGCTGGCTAGGATCAAGGCAGGGGCACAAGGGCGGGCCTGGCTTAAGGCAGGGGCACAAGGGCAGGCTTGGCTTAAGGCCAGGGCACAAGTGCGGGCTAGGCCTAAGGCCTGGGCACAAGTGCGGGCTAGGCTTAAGGCCTGGGCACAAGTGCGGGCTAGGCTTAAGGCCTGGGCACAAGTGTGGGCTAGGCTTAAGGCCGGGGCACAAGTGCGGGCTAGGCTTAAGGCCGGGGCACAAGTGCAGTGCTGGCTAGGATCAAGGCAGGGGGCACAAGTGCTGGCTAGGCTTAAGGCATACAGCTAACTCTTTGCACTCTTTGCATAAAGGGTTAGGCACCCATAGGGGTGAAGAGCTAGCTTTCACCCCTCTACTCTGTACTTGGACATTTAGGACTAGATCCTTTGTTGTACAGTGCGGAGCCTCTCCATAACCCCATGCTCCAAGCGACCAGGCAATTCTTGTCTGTCCTCCGTAAATGAGTAATGCCTTCTTCCCAATTACAGTCGTGCATGCGCATTCAGACGGGACAAGAGCGAAGAATGTAAAGCTGGCCCTATGTGCATAACCAACATGAAGCTGAAGACAAAAACAAACAAACAAGCATTCAAGGGGCTCAAAAGTGCGGGCTAGGCTTAAGGCCTGGGCACAAGTGCGGGCTAGGCTTAAGGCCGGGGCACAAGTGCGGGCTAGGCTTAAGGCCGGGGCACAAGTGCGGGCTAGGCTTAAGGCCGGGGCACAAGTGCGGGCTAGGCTTAAGGCCGGGGCACATGGGCGGGCTTGGCTTAAGGAAGGGGCACAAGGGCGGGCTTGGCTTAAGGCAGGGGCACAAGGGCGGGCTTGGCTTAAGGCCGGGGCACAAGTGCGGACTAGGCTTAAGACCTGGGCACAATGGCGGGCTAGGCTTAAGGCCTGAGCACAAGGGCGGGCTAGGCTTAAGGCAGGGGCACATGGGCGGGCTTGGCTTAAGGAAGGGGCACAAGGGCGGGCTTGGCTTAAGGCAGGGGCACAAGGGCGGGCTTGGCTTAAGGCCGGGGCACAAGTGCGTGCTAGGCTTAAGGCCGGGGCACAAGTGCGGGCTAGGCTTAAGGCCGGGACACAAGTGCGGGCTAGGCTTAAGGCCGGGGCACAAGTGCGGGCTAGGCTTAAGGCCGAGGCACAAGTGTGAGCTAGGCTTAAGGCCGGGGCACAAGTGCGGGCTAGGCTTAATGCCTGGGCACAAGTGCGGGCTAGGCTTAAGGCCTGGGCACAAGGGCGGGCTAGGCTTAAGGCCTGAGCACAAGGGCGGGCTAGGCTTAAGGCAGGGGCACATGGGCGGGCTTGGCTTAAGGAAGGGGCACATGGGCGGGCTTGGCTTAAGGAAGGGGCACAAGGGCGGGCTTGGCTTAAGGCCGGGGCACAAGTGCGGGCTAGGCTTAAGGCCGGGGCACAAGTGCGGGCTAGGCTTAAGGCCTGGGCACAAGTGCGGGCTAGGCTTAAGGCCGGGGCACAAGTGCGGGCTAGGCTTAAGGCCGGGGCACAAGTGCGGGCTAGGCTTAAGGCCGGGGCACAAGGGCGGGCTAGGCTTAAGGCCGGGGCACAAGGGCGGGCTAGGCTTAAAGCCGGGGCACAAGTACGGGCTAGGCTTAAGGCCGGGGCACAGGTGCGGGCCAGGCTTAAGCCCGGGCACAGGTGCGGGCTAGGCTTAAGGCCGGGGCACAGGTGCGGGCTAGGCTTAAGGCCGGGGCACAGGTGCGGGCTAGGCTTAAGGCCGGGGCACAGGTGCGGGCTAGGCTTAAGGCCGGGGCACAGGTGCGGGCTAGGTTTAAGGCCGGTGCACAGGTGCGGGCTAGGCTTAAGGCCGGGGCACAGGTGCGGGCTAGGCTTAAGGCCGGGGCACAGGTGCGGGCTAGGCTTAAGGCCGGGGCACAGGTGCGGGCTAGGCTTAAGGCCGGGGCACAGGTGCGGGCTAGGCTTAAGGCCGGGGCACAAGTGCAGGCTAGGCTTAAGGCCTGAGCAAAAGTGCAGGCTAGGCTTAAGGCCGGGGCACAGGTGCAGGCTAGGCTTAAGGCCGGGGCACAGGTGCGGGCTAGGCTTAAGGCCGGGGCACAAGTGTGGGCTAGGCTTAAGGCCTGTGCACAAGGGCGGGCTAGGCTTAAGGCAGGGGCACATGGGCGGGCTTGGCTTAAGGAAGGGGCACAAGGGCGGGCTTGGCTTAAGGCAGTGGCACAAGGGCGGGCTTGGCTTAAGGCCGGGGCACAAGTGCGGGCTAGGCTTAAGGCCGGGGCACAAGTGCGGGCTAGGCTTAAGGCCTGGGCACAAGTGCGGGCTAGGCTTAAGGCCGGGGCACAAGTGCAGGCTAGGCTTAAGGCCTGGGCACAAGTGCAGGCTAGGCTTAAGGCCTTGGCACAAGAGCGGGCTAGGCTTAAGGCCTGGGCACAAGGGCGGGCTAGACTTAAGGCAGGGGCACATGGGCGGGCTTGGCTTAAGGCAGGGGCACAAGGGCGGGCTTGGCTTAAGGCAGGGGGCACAAGGGCAGGCTTGGCTTAAGGCAGAGGCACAAGGGCGGGCTTGGCTTAAGGCCAGGGCACAAGTGCGGGCTAGGCCTAAGGCCTGGGCACAAGTGCGGGCTAGGCTTAAGGCCGGGGTACAAGTGCAGTGCTGGCTAGGATCAAGGCAGGGGGCACAAGTGCTGGCTAGACTTAAGGCATGGGCACAAGTGCTGGCTAGGCTTAAGGCGTACAGCTAACTCTTTGCACTCTTTGCATAAAGGGTTAGGCACCCATAGGGGTGAAGAGCTAGCTTTCACCCCTCTACTCTGTACTTGGACATTTAGGACTAGATCCTTTGTTGTACAGTGCGGAGCCTCTCCATAACCCCACGCTCCAAGCGACCAGGCAATTCTTGTCTGTCCTCCGTAAATGGGTAATGCCTTCTTCCCCAATTACAGTCGTGCATGCGCATTCAGACGGGACAAGAGCGAAGAGCGTAAAGCTGGCCCTATGTGCATAACCAAGAAGAAGCTGAAGACAAAAGCAAACAAGCATTCAAGGGGCTCAAAAGTGCGGGCTAGGCTTAAGGCCTGGGCACAAGTGCGGGCTAGGCTTAAGGCCGGGGCACAAGTGCGGGCTAGGCTTAAGGCCGGGGCACAAGTGCGGGCCAGGCTGAAGGCAGGGGCACAAGTGCGGGCTAGGCTTAAGGCCGGGGCACAAGTGCGGGCTAGACTTAAGGCCGGGGCACAAGTACGGGCTAGGCTTAAGGCCGGGGCACAAGTACGGGCTAGGCTTAAGGCCGGGGCACAGGTGCGGGCTAGGCTTAAGCCCGGGGCACAGGTGCGGGCTAGGCTTAAGGCCGGGGCACAGGTGCGGGCTAGGCTTAAGGCCGGGGCACAGGTGCGTGCTAGGCTTAAGGCCGGGGCACAGGTGCGGGCTAGGCTTAAGGCCGGGGCACAGGTGCGGGCTAGGCTTAAGGCCGGGGCACAGGTGCGGGCTAGGCTTAAGGCCGGGGCACAAGTGCGGGCTAGGCTTAAGGCCGGGGCACAAGTGCGGGCTAGGCTTAAGGCCGGGGCACAAGTGCGGGCTAGGCTTAAGGCCGGGGCACAAGTGCGGGCTAGGCTTAAGGCCGGGGCACAAGTGCGGGCTAGGCTTAAGGCCGGGGCACAAGTGCGGGCTAGGCTTAAGGCCGGGGCACAAGTGCGGGCTAGGCTTAAGGCAGGGGCAAATGTGCGGGCTAGGCTTAAGGCCGGGGCACAAGTGCGGGCTAGGCTTAAGGCAGGGGCACATGGGCGGGCTTGGCTTAAGGAAGGGGCACAAGGGCGGGCTTGGCTAAAAGCAGGGGCACAAGGGTGGGCTTGGCTTAAGGCCGGGGCACAAGTGTGGGCTAGGCTTAAGGCCGGGGCACAAGTGCGTGCTAGGCTTAAGGCCTGGGCACAAGTGCGGGCTAGGCTTAAGGCCTGGGCACAAGTGCGGGCTAGGCTTAAGGCCTGGGCACAAGGGCGGGCTAGGCTTAAGGCCTGGGCACAAGGGCGGGCTAGGCTTAAGGCCTGAGCACAAGGGCGGGCTAGGCTTAAGGCAGGGGTACATGGGCGGGCTTGGCTTAAGGAAGGGGCACAAGGGCGGGCTTGGCTTAAGGCAGGGGCACAAGGGCGGGCTTGGCTTAAGGCCGGGGCACAAGTGCGGGCTAGGCTTAAGGCCGGGGCACAAGTGCGGGCTAGGCTTAAGGCCTGGGCACAAGTGCGGGCTAGGCTTAAGGCCTGGGCACAAGTGCGGGCTAGGCTTAAGGCCGGGGCACAAGTGCGGGCTAGGCTTAAGGCCGGGGCGCAAGTGCGGGCTAGGCTTAAGGCCGGGGCACAAGGGCGGGCTAGGCTTAAGGCCGGGGCACAAGGGCGGGCTAGGCTTAAGGCCGGGGCACAAGTACGGGCTAGGCTTAAGGCCGGGGCACAGGTGCGGGCCAGGCTTAAGCCCGGGGCACAGGTGCGGGCTAGGCTTAAGGCCGGGGCACAGGTGCGGGCTAGGCTTAAGGCCGGGGCACAGGTGCGGGCTAGGCTTAAGGCCGGGGCACAGGTGCGGGCTAGGCTTAAGGCCGGGGCACAGGTGCGGGCTAGGCTTAAGGCCGGGGCACAGGTGCGGGCTAGGCTTAAGGCCGGGGCACAGGTGCGGGTTAGGCTTAAGGCCGGGGCACAGGTGCGGGCTAGGCTTAAGGCCGGGGCACAGGTGCGGGCTAGGCTTAAGGCCGGGGCACAGGTGCGGGCTAGGCTTAAGGCCGGGGCACAAGTGCAGGCTAGGCTTAAGGCCTGAGCAAAAGTGCAGGCTAGGCTTAAGGCCGGGGCACAGGTGCAGGCTAGGCTTAAGGCCGGGGCACAGGTGCGGGCTAGGCTTAAGGCCGGGGCACAAGTGCGGGCTAGGCTTAAGGCCGGGGCACAAGTGCGGGCTAGGCTTAAGGCCAGGGCACAAGTGCGGGATAGGCATAAGGCAGCGGCACAAGTGCTGGTTAGGCATAAGGCAAGGGCACAAGTGCGGGCTAGGCATAAGGCAGGGGCACAAGTGCGGGCTAGGCATAAGGCAGGGGCACAATTGCGGGCTAGGCATAAGGCAGGGACACAAGTGCGGGCTAAACATAAGGCAGGGGCACAAGTGCAGGCTAGGCTTTAGGCCTGGGCACAAGTGCGGGCTAGGCTTAAGGCCTGGGCACAAGTGCGAGCTAGGCTTAAGGCCTGAGAAAAAGTGCGGGCTAGGCTTAAGGCCTGGGCACAAGTGCGGGCTAGGCTTAAGGCCGGGGCACAAGTGCGGGCTAGGCTTAAGGCTGGGGCACAAGTGCGGGCTAGGCTTAAGGCCCGGACACAAGTGCGGGCTAGGCTTAAGGCCGGGGCACAAGTGCGGGCTAGGCTTAAGGCCGGGGCACAAGTGCGGGCTAGGCTTAAGGCCGGGGCACAAGTGCGGGCTAGGCTTAAGGCCGGGGCACAAGTGCTGGCTAGTCTTAAGGCCGGGGCACAAGTGCGGGCTAGGCTTAAGGCCTGGGCACAAGTGCGGGCTAGGCTTAAGGCCTGGGCACAAGGGCGGGCTAGGCTTAAGGCCTGAGCACAAGGGCGGGCTAGGCTTAAGGCAGGGGCACATGGGCGGGCTTGGCTTAAGGAAGTGGCACAAGGGCAGGCTTGGCTTAAGGCAGGGGCACAAGGGCGGGCTTGGCTTAAGGCCGGGGCACAAGTGCTGGCTAGTCTTAAGGCCGGGGCACAAGTGCGGGCTAGGCTTAAGGCCTGGGCACAAGTGCGGGCTAGGCTTAAGGCCTGGGCACAAGGGCGGGCTAGGCTTAAGGCCTGAGCACAAGGGCGGGCTAGGCTTAAGGCAGGGGCACATGGGCGTGCTTGGCTTAAGTAAGGGGCACAAGGGCGGGCTTGGCTTAAGGCAGGGGCACACGGGCGGGCTTGGCTTAAGGCAGGGGCACAAGTGCGGGCTAGGCTTAAGGCCGGGGCACAAGTGCGGGCTAGGCCTGGGCACAAGTGCGGGCTAGGCTTAAGGCCGGGGCACAAGTGCGGACTAGGCTTAAGGCCGGGGCACAAGTGCGGGCTAGGCTTAAGGCCTGGGCACAAGTGCGGGCTAGGCTTAAGGCCTGGGCACAAGGGCGGGCTAGGCTTAAGGCCTGTGCACAAGGGCGGGCTAGGCTTAAGGCAGGGGCACATGGGCGGGCTTGGCTTAAGGAAGGGGCACAAGGGCGGGCTTGGCTTAAGGCAGTGGCACAAGGGCGGGCTTGGCTTAAGGCCGGGGCACAAGTGCAGGCTAGGCTTAAGGCCGGGGCACAAGTGCGGGCTAGGCTTAAGGCCTGGGCACAAGTGCGGGCTAGGCTTAAGGCCGGGGCACAAGTGCGGGCTAGGCTTAAAGCCTGGGCACAAGTGCGGGCTAGGCTTAAGGCCTTGGCACAAGGGCGGGCTAGGCTTAAGGCCTGGGCACAAGGGCGGGCTAGACTTAAGGCAGGGGCACATGGGCGGGCTTGGCTTAAGGCAGGGGCACAAGGGCGGGCTTGGCTTAAGGCAGGGGGCACAAGGGCGGGCTTGGCTTAAGGCAGAGGCACAAGGGCGGGCTTGGCTTAAGGCCAGGGCACAAGTGCGGGCTAGGCCTAAGGCCTGGGCACAAGTGCGGGCTAGGCTTAAGGCCTGGGCACAAGTGTGGGCTTGGCTTAAGGCCGGGGCACAAGTGTGGGCTAGGCTTAAGGCCGGGGTACAAGTGCAGTGCTGGCTAGGATCAAGGCAGGGGGCACAAGTGCTGGCTAGACTTAAGGCATGGGCACAAGTGCTGGCTAGGCTTAAGGCGTACAGCTAACTCTTTGCACTCTTTGCATAAAGGGTTAGGCACCCATAGGGGTGAAGAGCTAGCTTTCACCCCTCTACTCTGTACTTGGACATTTAGGACTAGATCCTTTGTTGTACAGTGCGGAGCCTCTCCATAACCCCACGCTCCAAGCGACCAGGCAATTCTTGTCTGTCCTCCGTAAATGGGTAATGCCTTCTTCCCCAATTACAGTCGTGCATGCGCATTCAGACGGGACAAGAGCGAAGAGCGTAAAGCTGGCCCTATGTGCATAACCAAGATGAAGCTGAAGACAAAAACAAACAAGCATTCAAGGGGCTCAAAAGTGCGGGCTAGGCTTAAGGCCTGGGCACAAGTGCGGCCTAGGCTTAAGGCCGGGGCACAAATGCGGGCTAGGCTTAAGGCCGGGGCACAAGTGCGGGCTAGGCTGAAGGCAGGGGCACAAGTGCGGGCTAGGCTTAAGGCCGGGGCACAAGTGCGGGCTAGGCTTAAGGCCGGGGCACAAGTACGGGCTAGGCTTAAGGCCGGGGCACAGGTGCGGGCTAGGCTTAAGCCCGGGGCACAGGTGCAGGCTAGGCTTAAGGCCGGGGCACAGGTGCGGGCTAGGCTTAAGGCGGGGCACAGGAGCGTGCTAGGCTTAAGGCCAGGGCACAGGTGCGGGCCAGGCTTAAGGCCGGGGCACAGGTGCGGGCCAGGCTTAAGGCTGGGGCACAGGTGCGGGCTAGGCTTAAGGCCGGGGCACAGGTGCGGGCTAGGCTTAAGGCCGGGGCACAGGTGCGGGCTAGGCTTAAGGCCGGGGCACAGGTGCGGGCTAGGCTTAAGGCCGGGGCACAAGTGCGGGCTAGGCTTAAGGCCGGGGCACAAGTGGGGGCTAGGCTTAAGGCCGGGGCACAAGTGCGGGCTAGGCTTAAGGCCGGGGCACAAGTGCGGGCTAGGCTTAAGGCCGGGGCACAAGTGTGGGCTAGGCTTAAGGCCGGGGCACAAGTGCGGGCTAGGCTTAAGGCCGGGGCAAATGTGCGGGCTAGGCTTAAGGCCGGGGCACAAGTGCGGGCTAGGCTTAAGGCAGGGGCACATGGGCGGGCTTGGCTTAAGGAAGGGGCACAAGGGCGGGCTTGGCTTAAGGCCGGGGCACAAGTGTGGGCTAGGCTTAAGGCCGGGGCACAAGTGCGTGCTAGGCTTAAGGCCTGGGCACAAGTGCGGGCTAGGCTTAAGGCCTGGGCACAAGTGCGGGCTAGGCTTAAGGCCTGGGCACAAGGGCGGGCTAGGCTTAAGGCCTGGGCACAAGGGCGGGCTAGGCTTAAGGCCTGAGCACAAGGGCGGGCTAGGCTTAAGGCAGGGGCACATGGGCGGGCTTGGCTTAAGGAAGGGGCACAAGGGCGGGCTTGGCTTAAGGCAGGGGCACAAGGGCGGGCTTGGCTTAAGGCCGGGGCACAAGTGCGGGCTAGGCTTAAGGCCGGGGCACAAGTGCGGGCTAGGCTTAAGGCCTGGGCACAAGTGCGGGCTAGGCTTAAGGCCGGGGCACAAGTGCGGGCTAGGCTTAAGGCCGGGGCACAAGTGCGGGCTTGGCTTAAGGCCTGGGCACAAGTGCGGGCTAGGCTTAAGGCCTGTGCACAAGTGCGGGCTAGGCTTAAGGCCTGGGCACAAGGGCGGGCTAGGCTTAAGGCCTGGGCACAAGGGCGGGCTAGGCTTAAGGCAGGGGCACATGGGCGGGCTTGGCTTAAGGCAGGGGCACAAGGGCGGGCTAGGCTTAAGGCAGGGGGCACAAGGGCGGGCTTGGCTTAAGGCAGAGGCACAAGGGCGGGCTTGGCTTAAGGCCAGGGCACAAGTGCGGGCTAGGCCTAAGGCCTGGGCACAAGTGCGGGCTAGGCTTAAGGCCGGGGCACAAGTGCGGGCTAGGCTTAAGGCCTGGGCACAAGTGCGGGCTAGGCTTAAGGCCTGGGCACAAGGGCGGGCTAGGCTTAAGGCCTGGGCACAAGGGCGGGCTAGGCTTAAGGCAGGGGCACATGGGCGGGCTTGGCTTAAGGCAGGGGCACAAGGGCGGGCTTGGCTTAAGACAGGGGGCACAAGGGCGGGCTTGGCTTAAGGCAGAGGCACAAGGGCGGGCTTGGCTTAAGGCCAGGGCACAAGTGCGGGCTAGGCCTAAGGCCTGGGCACAAGTGCGGGCTAGGCTTAAGGCCTGGGCACAAGTGCGGGCTAGGCTTAAGGCCTGGGCACAAGTGTGGGCTAGGCTTAAGGCCGGGGCACAAGTGCGGGCTAGGCTTAAGGCCGGGGCACAAGTGCAGTGCTGGCTAGGATCAAGGCAGGGGGCACAAGTGCTGGCTAGGCTTAAGGCATACAGCTAACTCTTTGCACTCTTTGCATAAAGGGTTAGGCACCCATAGGGGTGAAGAGCTAGCTTTCACCCCTCTACTCTGTACTTGGACATTTAGGACTAGATCCTTTGTTGTACAGTGCGGAGCCTCTCCATAACCCCATGCTCCAAGCGACCAGGCAATTCTTGTCTGTCCTCCGTAAATGGGTAATGCCTTCTTCCCAATTACAGTCGTGCATGCGCATTCAGACGGGACAAGAGCGAAGAATGTAAAGCTGGCCCTATGTGCATAACCAACATGAAGCTGAAGACAAAAACAAACAAACAAGCATTCAAGGGGCTCAAAAGTGCGGGCTAGGCTTAAGGCCTGGGCACAAGTGCGGGCTAGGCTTAAGGCCGGGGCACAAGTGCGGGCTAGGCTTAAGGCCGGGGCACAAGTGCGGGCTTGGCTTAAGGCCGGGGCACAAGTGCGGGCTAGGCTTAAGGCCGGGGCACAAGTGCGGGCTAGGCTTAAGGCCGGGGCAGAAGTGCGGGCTAGGCTTAAGTCCGGGGCACAAGTGCGGGCTAGGCTTAAGGCCTGGGCACAAGTGCGGGCTAGGCTTAAGGCCGGGGCACAAGTGCGGGCTACGCCTAAGGCCTGGGCACAAGTGCGGGCTAGGCTTAAGGCCTGGGCACAAGTGCGGGCTAGGCTTAAGGCCTGGGCACAAGTGCGGGCTAGGCTTAAGGCCGGGGCACAAGTGCGGGCTAGGCTTAAGGCCTGGGCACAAGTGCGGGCTAGGCTTAAGGCCTGGGCACAAGGGCGGGCTAGGCTTAAGGCCTGTGCACAAGGGCGGGCTAGGCTTAAGGCAGGGGCACATGGGCGGGCTTGGCTTAAGGAAGGGGCACAAGGGCGGGCTTGGCTTAAGGCAGTGGCACAAGGGCGGGCTTGGCTTAAGGCCGGGGCACAAGTGCGGGCTAGGCTTAAGGCCGGGGCACAAGTGCGGGCTAGGCTTAAGGCCTGGGCACAAGTGCGGGCTAGGCTTAAGGCCGGGGCACAAGTGCGGGCTAGGCTTAAAGCCTGGGCACAAGTGCGGGCTAGGCTTAAGGCCTTGGCACAAGGGCGGGCTAGGCTTAAGGCCTGGGCACAAGGGCGGGCTAGACTTAAGGCAGGGGCACATGGGCGGGCTTGGCTTAAGGCAGGGGCACAAGGGCGGGCTTGGCTTAAGGCAGGGGGCACAAGGGCGGGCTTGGCTTAAGGCAGAGGCACAAGGGCGGGCTTGGCTTAAGGCCAGGGCACAAGTGCGGGCTAGGCCTAAGGCCTGGGCACAAGTGCGGGCTAGGCTTAAGGCCTGGGCACAAGTGTGGGCTTGGCTTAAGGCCGGGGCACAAGTGTGGGCTAGGCTTAAGGCCGGGGTACAACTGCAGTGCTGGCTAGGATCAAGGCAGGGGGCACAAGTGCTGGCTAGACTTAAGGCATGGGCACAAGTGCTGGCTAGGCTTAAGGCGTACAGCTAACTCTTTGCACTCTTTGCATAAAGGGTTAGGCACCCATAGGGGTGAAGAGCTAGCTTTCACCCCTCTACTCTGTACTTGGACATTTAGGACTAGATCCTTTGTTGTACAGTGCGGAGCCTCTCCATAACCCCACGCTCCAAGCGACCAGGCAATTCTTGTCTGTCCTCCGTAAATGGGTAATGCCTTCTTCCCCAATTACAGTCGTGCATGCGCATTCAGACGGGACAAGAGCGAAGAGCGTAAAGCTGGCCCTATGTGCATAACCAAGATGAAGCTGAAGACAAAAACAAACAAGCATTCAAGGGGCTCAAAAGTGCGGGCTAGGCTTAAGGCCTGGGCACAAGTGCGGGCTAGGCTTAAGGCCGGGGCACAAGTGCGGGCTAGGCTTAAGGCCGGGGCACAAGTGCGGGCTAGGCTGAAGGCAGGGGCACAAGTGCGGGCTAGGCTTAAGGCCGGGGCACAAGTGCGGGCTAGGCTTAAGGCCGGGGCACAAGTACGGGCTAGGCTTAAGGCCGGGGCACAGGTGCGGGCTAGGCTTAAGCCCGGGGCACAGGTGCAGGCTAGGCTTAAGGCCGGGGCACATTTGCGGGCTAGGCTTAAGGCGGGGCACAGGTGCGTGCTAGGCTTAAGGCCAGGGCACAGGTGCGGGCCAGGCTTAAGGCCGGGGCACAGGTGCGGGCCAGGCTTAAGGCTGGGGCACAGGTGCGGGCTAGGCTTAAGGCCGGGGCACAGGTGCGGGCTAGGTTTAAGGCCGGTGCACAGGTGCGGGCTAGGCTTAAGGCCGGGGCACAGGTGCGGGCTAGGCTTAAGGCCGGGGCACAGGTGCGGGCTAGGCTTAAGGCCGGGGCACAGGTGCGGGCTAGGCTTAAGGCCGGGGCACAGGTGCGGGCTAGGCTTAAGGCCGGGGCACAAGTGCAGGCTAGGCTTAAGGCCTGAGCAAAAGTGCAGGCTAGGCTTAAGGCCGGGGCACAGGTGCAGGCTAGGCTTAATGCCGGGGCACAGGTGCGGGCTAGGCTTAAGGCCGGGGCACAAGTGTGGGCTAGGCTTAAGGCCTGTGCACAAGGGCGGGCTAGGCTTAAGGCAGGGGCACATGGGCGGGCTTGGCTTAAGGAAGGGGCACAAGGGCGGGCTTGGCTTAAGGCAGTGGCACAAGGGCGGGCTTGGCTTAAGGCCGGGGCACAAGTGCGGGCTAGGCTTAAGGCCGGGGCACAAGTGCGGGCTAGGCTTAAGGCCTGGGCACAAGTGCGGGCTAGGCTTAAGGCCGGAGCACAAGTGCAGGCTAGGCTTAAGGCCTGGGCACAAGTGCAGGCTAGGCTTAAGGCCTTGGCACAAGAGCGGGCTAGGCTTAAGGCCTGGGCACAAGGGCGGGCTAGACTTAAGGCAGGGGCACATGGGCGGGCTTGGCTTAAGGCAGGGGCACAAGGGCGGGCTTGGCTTAAGGCAGGGGGCACAAGGGCAGGCTTGGCTTAAGGCAGAGGCACAAGGGCGGGCTTGGCTTAAGGCCAGGGCACAAGTGCGGGCTAGGCCTAAGGCCTGGGCACAAGTGCGGGCTAGGCTTAAGGTTTGGGCACAAGTGTGGGCTTGGCTTAAGGCCGGGGCACAAGTGTGGGCTAGGCTTAAGGCCGGGGTACAAGTGCAGTGCTGGCTAGGATCAAGGCAGGGGGCACAAGTGCTGGCTAGACTTAAGGCATGGGCACAAGTGCTGGCTAGGCTTAAGGCGTACAGCTAACTCTTTGCACTCTTTGCATAAAGGGTTAGGCACCCATAGGGGTGAAGAGCTAGCTTTCACCCCTCTACTCTGTACTTGGACATTTAGGACTAGATCCTTTGTTGTACAGTGCGGAGCCTCTCCATAACCCCACGCTCCAAGCGACCAGGCAATTCTTGTCTGTCCTCCGTAAATGGGTAATGCCTTCTTCCCCAATTACAGTCGTGCATGCGCATTCAGACGGGACAAGAGCGAAGAGCGTAAAGCTGGCCCTATGTGCATAACCAAGATGAAGCTGAAGACAAAAGCAAACAAGCATTCAAGGGGCTCAAAAGTGCGGGCTAGGCTTAAGGCCTGGGCACAAGTGCGGGCTAGGCTTAAGGCCGGGGCACAAGTGCGGGCTAGGCTTAAGGCCGGGGCACAAGTGCGGGCCAGGCTGAAGGCAGGGGCACAAGTGCGGGCTAGGCTTAAGGCCGGGGCACAAGTGCGGGCTAGACTTAAGGCCGGGGCACAAGTACGGGCTAGGCTTAAGGCCGGGGCACAAGTACGGGCTAGGCTTAAGGCCGGGGCACAGGTGCGGGCTAGGCTTAAGCCCGGGGCACAGGTGCGGGCTAGGCTTAAGGCCGGGGCACAGGTGCGGGCTAGGCTTAAGGCCGGGGCACAGGTGCGTGCTAGGCTTAAGGCCGGGGCACAGGTGCGGGCTAGGCTTAAGGCCGGGGCACAGGTGCGGGCTAGGCTTAAGGTCGGGGCACAGGTGCGGGCTAGGCTTAAGGCCGGGGCACAAGTGCGGGCTAGGCTTAAGGCCGGGGCACAAGTGCGGGCTAGGCTTAAGGCCGGGGCACAAGTGCGGGCTAGGCTTAAGGCCGGGGCACAAGTGCGGGCTAGGCTTAAGGCCGGGGCACAAGTGCGGGCTAGGCTTAAGGCCGGGGCACAAGTGCGGGCTAGGCTTAAGGCCGGGGCACAAGTGCGGGCTAGGCTTAAGGCAGGGGCAAATGTGCGGGCTAGGCTTAAGGCCGGGGCACAAGTGCGGGCTAGGCTTAAGGCAGGGGCACATGGGCGGGCTTGGCTTAAGGAAGGGGCACAAGGGCGGGCTTGGCTAAAAGCAGGGGCACAAGGGTGGGCTTGGCTTAAGGCCGGGGCACAAGTGTGGGCTAGGCTTAAGGCCGGGGCACAAGTGCGTGCTAGGCTTAAGGCCTGGGCACAAGTGCGGGCTAGGCTTAAGGCCTGGGCACAAGTGCGGGCTAGGCTTAAGGCCTGGGCACAAGGGCGGGCTAGGCTTAAGGCCTGGGCACAAGGGCGGGCTAGGCTTAAGGCCTGAGCACAAGGGCGGGCTAGGCTTAAGGCAGGGGTACATGGGCGGGCTTGGCTTAAGGAAGGGGCACAAGGGCGGGCTTGGCTTAAGGCAGGGGCACAAGGGCGGGCTTGGCTTAAGGCCGGGGCACAAGTGCGGGCTAGGCTTAAGGCCGGGGCACAAGTGCGGGCTAGGCTTAAGGCCTGGGCACAAGTGCGGGCTAGGCTTAAGGCCTGGGCACAAGTGCGGGCTAGGCTTAAGGCCGGGGCACAAGTGCGGGCTAGGCTTAAGGCCGGGGCGCAAGTGCGGGCTAGGCTTAAGGCCGGGGCACAAGGGCGGGCTAGGCTTAAGGCCGGGGCACAAGGGCGGGCTAGGCTTAAGGCCGGGGCACAAGTACGGGCTAGGCTTAAGGCCGGGGCACAGGTGCGGGCCAGGCTTAAGCCCTGGGCACAGGTGCGGGCTAGGCTTAAGGCCGGGGCACAGGTGCGGGCTAGGCTTAAGGCCGGGGCACAGGTGCGGGCTAGGCTTAAGGCCGGGGCACAGGTGCGGGCTAGGCTTAAGGCCGGGGCACAGGTGCGGGCTAGGCTTAAGGCCGGGGCACAGGTGCGGGCTAGGCTTAAGGCCGGGGCACAGGTGCGGGTTAGGCTTAAGGCCGGGGCACAGGTGCGGGCTAGGCTTAAGGCCGGGGCACAGGTGCGGGCTAGGCTTAAGGCCGGGGCACAGGTGCGGGCTAGGCTTAAGGCCGGGGCACAAGTGCAGGCTAGGCTTAAGGCCTGAGCAAAAGTGCAGGCTAGGCTTAAGGCCGGGGCACAGGTGCAGGCTAGGCTTAAGGCCGGGGCACAGGTGCGGGCTAGGCTTAAGGCCGGGGCACAAGTGCGGGCTAGGCTTAAGGCCGGGGCACAAGTGCGGGCTAGGCTTAAGGCCAGGGCACAAGTGCGGGATAGGCATAAGGCAGCGGCACAAGTGCTGGTTAGGCATAAGGCAAGGGCACAAGTGCGGGCTAGGCATAAGGCAGGGGCACAAGTGCGGGCTAGGCATAAGGCAGGGGCACAATTGCGGGCTAGGCATAAGGCAGGGACACAAGTGCGGGCTAAACATAAGGCAGGGGCACAAGTGCAGGCTAGGCTTTAGGCCTGGGCACAAGTGCGGGCTAGGCTTAAGGCCTGGGCACAAGTGCGAGCTAGGCTTAAGGCCTGAGAAAAAGTGCGGGCTAGGCTTAAGGCCTGGGCACAAGTGCGGGCTAGGCTTAAGGCCGGGGCACAAGTGCGGGCTAGGCTTAAGGCTGGGGCACAAGTGCGGGCTAGGCTTAAGGCCCGGACACAAGTGCGGGCTAGGCTTAAGGCCGGGGCACAAGTGCGGGCTAGGCTTAAGGCCGGGGCACAAGTGCGGGCTAGGCTTAAGGCCGGGGCACAAGTGCGGGCTAGGCTTAAGGCCGGGGCACAAGTGCTGGCTAGTCTTAAGGCCGGGGCACAAGTGCGGGCTAGGCTTAAGGCCTGGGCACAAGTGCGGGCTAGGCTTAAGGCCTGGGCACAAGGGCGGGCTAGGCTTAAGGCCTGAGCACAAGGGCGGGCTAGGCTTAAGGCAGGGGCACATGGGCGGGCTTGGCTTAAGGAAGTGGCACAAGGGCAGGCTTGGCTTAAGGCAGGGGCACAAGGGCGGGCTTGGCTTAAGGCCGGGGCACAAGTGCTGGCTAGTCTTAAGGCCGGGGCACAAGTGCGGGCTAGGCTTAAGGCCTTGGCACAAGGGCGGGCTAGGCTTAAGGCCTGAGCACGAGGGCGGGCTAGGCTTAAGGTAGGGGCACATGGGCGGGCTTGGCTTAAGGAAGGGGCACAAGGGCGGGCTTGGCTTAAGGCAGGTGCACAAGGGCCGGCTTGGCTTAAGGCCGGGGCACAAGTGCTGGCTAGGCCTAAGGCCTGGGCACAAGTGCGGGCTAGGCTTAAGGCCTGGGCACAAGTGCGGGCTAGGCTTAAGGCCTGGGCACAAGGGCGGGCTAGGCTTAAGGCCTGAGCACAAGGGCGGGCTAGGCTTAAGGCAGGGGCACATGGGCGTGCTTGGCTTAAGTAAGGGGCACAAGGGCGGGCTTGGCTTAAGGCAGGGGCACACGGGCGGGCTTGGCTTAAGGCAGGGGCACAAGTGCGGGCTAGGCTTAAGGCCGGGGCACAAGTGCGGGCTAGGCCTGGGCACAAGTGCGGGCTAGGCTTAAGGCCGGGGCACAAGTGCGGACTAGGCTTAAGGCCGGGGCACAAGTGCGGGCTAGGCTTAAGGCCTGGGCACAAGTGCGGGCTAGGCTTAAGGCCTGGGCACAAGGGCGGGCTAGGCTTAAGGCCTGTGCACAAGGGCGGGCTAGGCTTAAGGCAGGGGCACATGGGCGGGCTTGGCTTAAGGAAGGGGCACAAGGGCGGGCTTGGCTTAAGGCAGTGGCACAAGGGCGGGCTTGGCTTAAGGCCGGGGCACAAGTGCAGGCTAGGCTTAAGGCCGGGGCACAAGTGCGGGCTAGGCTTAAGGCCTGGGCACAAGTGCGGGCTAGGCTTAAGGCCGGGGCACAAGTGCGGGCTAGGCTTAAAGCCTGGGCACAAGTGCGGGCTAGGCTTAAGGCCTTGGCACAAGGGCGGGCTAGGCTTAAGGCCTGGGCACAAGGGCGGGCTAGACTTAAGGCAGGGGCACATGGGCGGGCTTGGCTTAAGGCAGGGGCACAAGGGCGGGCTTGGCTTAAGGCAGGGGGCACAAGGGCGGGCTTGGCTTAAGGCAGAGGCACAAGGGCGGGCTTGGCTTAAGGCCAGGGCACAAGTGCGGGCTAGGCCTAAGGCCTGGGCACAAGTGCGGGCTAGGCTTAAGGCCTGGGCACAAGTGTGGGCTTGGCTTAAGGCCGGGGCACAAGTGTGGGCTAGGCTTAAGGCCGGGGTACAAGTGCAGTGCTGGCTAGGATCAAGGCAGGGGGCACAAGTGCTGGCTAGACTTAAGGCATGGGCACAAGTGCTGGCTAGGCTTAAGGCGTACAGCTAACTCTTTGCACTCTTTGCATAAAGGGTTAGGCACCCATAGGGGTGAAGAGCTAGCTTTCACCCCTCTACTCTGTACTTGGACATTTAGGACTAGATCCTTTGTTGTACAGTGCGGAGCCTCTCCATAACCCCACGCTCCAAGCGACCAGGCAATTCTTGTCTGTCCTCCGTAAATGGGTAATGCCTTCTTCCCCAATTACAGTCGTGCATGCGCATTCAGACGGGACAAGAGCGAAGAGCGTAAAGCTGGCCCTATGTGCATAACCAAGATGAAGCTGAAGACAAAAACAAACAAGCATTCAAGGGGCTCAAAAGTGCGGGCTAGGCTTAAGGCCTGGGCACAAGTGCGGCCTAGGCTTAAGGCCGGGGCACAAATGCGGGCTAGGCTTAAGGCCGGGGCACAAGTGCGGGCTAGGCTGAAGGCAGGGGCACAAGTGCGGGCTAGGCTTAAGGCCGGGGCACAAGTGCGGGCTAGGCTTAAGGCCGGGGCACAAGTACGGGCTAGGCTTAAGGCCGGGGCACAGGTGCGGGCTAGGCTTAAGCCCGGGGCACAGGTGCAGGCTAGGCTTAAGGCCGGGGCACAGGTGCGGGCTAGGCTTAAGGCGGGGCACAGGAGCGTGCTAGGCTTAAGGCCAGGGCACAGGTGCGGGCCAGGCTTAAGGCCGGGGCACAGGTGCGGGCCAGGCTTAAGGCTGGGGCACAGGTGCGGGCTAGGCTTAAGGCCGGGGCACAGGTGCGGGCTAGGCTTAAGGCCGGGGCACAGGTGCGGGCTAGGCTTAAGGCCGGGGCACAGGTGCGGGCTAGGCTTAAGGCCGGGGCACAAGTGCGGGCTAGGCTTAAGGCCGGGGCACAAGTGGGGGCTAGGCTTAAGGCCGGGGCACAAGTGCGGGCTAGGCTTAAGGCCGGGGCACAAGTGCGGGCTAGGCTTAAGGCCGGGGCACAAGTGTGGGCTAGGCTTAAGGCCGGGGCACAAGTGCGGGCTAGGCTTAAGGCCGGGGCAAATGTGCGGGCTAGGCTTAAGGCCGGGGCACAAGTGCGGGCTAGGCTTAAGGCAGGGGCACATGGGCGGGCTTGGCTTAAGGAAGGGGCACAAGGGCGGGCTTGGCTTAAGGCCGGGGCACAAGTGTGGGCTAGGCTTAAGGCCGGGGCACAAGTGCGTGCTAGGCTTAAGGCCTGGGCACAAGTGCGGGCTAGGCTTAAGGCCTGGGCACAAGTGCGGGCTAGGCTTAAGGCCTGGGCACAAGGGCGGGCTAGGCTTAAGGCCTGGGCACAAGGGCGGGCTAGGCTTAAGGCCTGAGCACAAGGGCGGGCTAGGCTTAAGGCAGGGGCACATGGGCGGGCTTGGCTTAAGGAAGGGGCACAAGGGCGGGCTTGGCTTAAGGCAGGGGCACAAGGGCGGGCTTGGCTTAAGGCCGGGGCACAAGTGCGGGCTAGGCTTAAGGCCGGGGCACAAGTGCGGGCTAGGCTTAAGGCCTGGGCACAAGTGCGGGCTAGGCTTAAGGCCGGGGCACAAGTGCGGGCTAGGCTTAAGGCCGGGGCACAAGTGCGGGCTTGGCTTAAGGCCTGGGCACAAGTGCGGGCTAGGCTTAAGGCCTGTGCACAAGTGCGGGCTAGGCTTAAGGCCTGGGCACAAGGGCGGGCTAGGCTTAAGGCCTGGGCACAAGGGCGGGCTAGGCTTAAGGCAGGGGCACATGGGCGGGCTTGGCTTAAGGCAGGGGCACAAGGGCGGGCTAGGCTTAAGGCAGGGGGCACAAGGGCGGGCTTGGCTTAAGGCAGAGGCACAAGGGCGGGCTTGGCTTAAGGCCAGGGCACAAGTGCGGGCTAGGCCTAAGGCCTGGGCACAAGTGCGGGCTAGGCTTAAGGCCGGGGCACAAGTGCGGGCTAGGCTTAAGGCCTGGGCACAAGTGCGGGCTAGGCTTAAGGCCTGGGCACAAGGGCGGGCTAGGCTTAAGGCCTGGGCACAAGGGCGGGCTAGGCTTAAGGCAGGGGCACATGGGCGGGCTTGGCTTAAGGCAGGGGCACAAGGGCGGGCTTGGCTTAAGACAGGGGGCACAAGGGCGGGCTTGGCTTAAGGCAGAGGCACAAGGGAGGGCTTGGCTTAAGGCCAGGGCACAAGTGCGGGCTAGGCCTAAGGCCTGGGCACAAGTGCGGGCTAGGCTTAAGGCCTGGGCACAAGTGCGGGCTAGGCTTAAGGCCTGGGCACAAGTGTGGGCTAGGCTTAAGGCCGGGGCACAAGTGCGGGCTAGGCTTAAGGCCGGGGCACAAGTGCAGTGCTGGCTAGGATCAAGGCAGGGGGCACAAGTGCTGGCTAGGCTTAAGGCATACAGCTAACTCTTTGCACTCTTTGCATAAAGGGTTAGGCACCCATAGGGGTGAAGAGCTAGCTTTCACCCCTCTACTCTGTACTTGGACATTTAGGACTAGATCCTTTGTTGTACAGTGCGGAGCCTCTCCATAACCCCATGCTCCAAGCGACCAGGCAATTCTTGTCTGTCCTCCGTAAATGGGTAATGCCTTCTTCCCAATTACAGTCGTGCATGCGCATTCAGACGGGACAAGAGCGAAGAATGTAAAGCTGGCCCTATGTGCATAACCAACATGAAGCTGAAGACAAAAACAAACAAACAAGCATTCAAGGGGCTCAAAAGTGCGGGCTAGGCTTAAGGCCTGGGCACAAGTGCGGGCTAGGCTTAAGGCCGGGGCACAAGTGCGGGCTAGGCTTAAGGCCGGGGCACAAGTGCGGGCTTGGCTTAAGGCCGGGGCACAAGTGCGGGCTAGGCTTAAGGCCGGGGCACAAGTGCGGGCTAGGCTTAAGGCCGGGGCAGAAGTGCGGGCTAGGCTTAAGTCCGGGGCACAAGTGCGGGCTAGGCTTAAGGCCTGGGCACAAGTGCGGGCTAGGCTTAAGGCCGGGGCACAAGTGCGGGCTACGCCTAAGGCCTGGGCACAAGTGCGGGCTAGGCTTAAGGCCTGGGCACAAGTGCGGGCTAGGCTTAAGGCCTGGGCACAAGTGCGGGCTAGGCTTAAGGCCGGGGCACAAGTGCGGGCTAGGCTTAAGGCCTGGGCACAAGTGCGGGCTAGGCTTAAGGCCTGGGCACAAGGGCGGGCTAGGCTTAAGGCCTGTGCACAAGGGCGGGCTAGGCTTAAGGCAGGGGCACATGGGCGGGCTTGGCTTAAGGAAGGGGCACAAGGGCGGGCTTGGCTTAAGGCAGTGGCACAAGGGCGGGCTTGGCTTAAGGCCGGGGCACAAGTGCGGGCTAGGCTTAAGGCCGGGGCACAAGTGCGGGCTAGGCTTAAGGCCTGGGCACAAGTGCGGGCTAGGCTTAAGGCCGGGGCACAAGTGCGGGCTAGGCTTAAAGCCTGGGCACAAGTGCGGGCTAGGCTTAAGGCCTTGGCACAAGGGCGGGCTAGGCTTAAGGCCTGGGCACAAGGGCGGGCTAGACTTAAGGCAGGGGCACATGGGCGGGCTTGGCTTAAGGCAGGGGCACAAGGGCGGGCTTGGCTTAAGGCAGGGGGCACAAGGGCGGGCTTGGCTTAAGGCAGAGGCACAAGGGCGGGCTTGGCTTAAGGCCAGGGCACAAGTGCGGGCTAGGCCTAAGGCCTGGGCACAAGTGCGGGCTAGGCTTAAGGCCTGGGCACAAGTGTGGGCTTGGCTTAAGGCCGGGGCACAAGTGTGGGCTAGGCTTAAGGCCGGGGTACAACTGCAGTGCTGGCTAGGATCAAGGCAGGGGGCACAAGTGCTGGCTAGACTTAAGGCATGGGCACAAGTGCTGGCTAGGCTTAAGGCGTACAGCTAACTCTTTGCACTCTTTGCATAAAGGGTTAGGCACCCATAGGGGTGAAGAGCTAGCTTTCACCCCTCTACTCTGTACTTGGACATTTAGGACTAGATCCTTTGTTGTACAGTGCGGAGCCTCTCCATAACCCCACGCTCCAAGCGACCAGGCAATTCTTGTCTGTCCTCCGTAAATGGGTAATGCCTTCTTCCCCAATTACAGTCGTGCATGCGCATTCAGACGGGACAAGAGCGAAGAGCGTAAAGCTGGCCCTATGTGCATAACCAAGATGAAGCTGAAGACAAAAACAAACAAGCATTCAAGGGGCTCAAAAGTGCGGGCTAGGCTTAAGGCCTGGGCACAAGTGCGGGCTAGGCTTAAGGCCGGGGCACAAGTGCGGGCTAGGCTTAAGGCCGGGGCACAAGTGCGGGCTAGGCTGAAGGCAGGGGCACAAGTGCGGGCTAGGCTTAAGGCCGGGGCACAAGTGCGGGCTAGGCTTAAGGCCGGGGCACAAGTACGGGCTAGGCTTAAGGCCGGGGCACAGGTGCGGGCTAGGCTTAAGCCCGGGGCACAGGTGCAGGCTAGGCTTAAGGCCGGGGCACATTTGCGGGCTAGGCTTAAGGCGGGGCACAGGTGCGTGCTAGGCTTAAGGCCAGGGCACAGGTGCGGGCCAGGCTTAAGGCCGGGGCACAGGTGCGGGCCAGGCTTAAGGCTGGGGCACAGGTGCGGGCTAGGCTTAAGGCCGGGGCACAGGTGCGGGCTAGGCTTAAGGCCGGGGCACAGGTGCGGGCTAGGCTTAAGGCCGGGGCACAGGTGCGGGCTAGGCTTAAGGCCGGGGCACAAGTGCGGGCTAGGCTTAAGGCCGGGGCACAAGTGGGGGCTAGGCTTAAGGCCGGGGCACAAGTGCGGGCTAGGCTTAAGGCCGGGGCACAAGTGCGGGCTAGGCTTAAGGCCGGGGCACAAGTGCGGGCTAGGCTTAAGGCCGGGGCACAAATGCGGGCTAGGCTTAAGGCCGGGGCACAAGTGCAGGCTAGGCTTAAGGCCGGGGCAAATGTGCGGGCTAGGCTTAAGGCCGGGGCACAAGTGCGGGCTAGGCTTAAGGCAGGGGCACATGGGCGGGCTTGGCTTAAGGAAGGGGCACAAGGGCGGGCTTGGCTAAAGGCAGGGGCACAAGGGTGGGCTTGGCTTAAGGCCGGGGCACAAGTGTGGGCTAGGCTTAAGGCCGGGGCACAAGTGCGTGCTAGGCTTAAGGCCTGGGCACAAGTGCGGGCTAGGCTTAAGGCCTGGGCACAAGTGCGGGCTAGGCTTAAGGCCTGGGCACAAGGGCGGGCTAGGCTTAAGGCCTGGGCACAAGGGCGGGCTAGGCTTAAGGCCTGAGCACAAGGGCGGGCTAGGCTTAAGGCAGGGGCACATGGGCGGGCTTGGCTTAAGGAAGGGGCACAAGGGCGGGCTTGGCTTAAGGCAGGGGCACAAGGGCGGGCTTGGCTTAAGGCCGGGGCACAAGTGCGGGCTAGGCTTAAGGCCGGGGCACAAGTGCGGGCTAGGCTTAAGGCCTGGGCACAAGTGCGGGCTAGGCTTAAGGCCGGGGCACAAGTGCGGGCTAGGCTTAAGGCCGGGGCACAAGTGCGGGCTTGGCTTAAGGCCTGGGCACAAGTGCGGGCTAGGCTTAAGGCCTGTGCACAAGTGCGGGCTAGGCTTAAGGCCTGGGCACAAGGGCGGGCTAGGCTTAAGGCCTGGGCACAAGGGCGGGCTAGGCTTAAGGCAGGGGCACATGGGCGGGCTTGGCTTAAGGCAGGGGCACAAGGGCGGGCTAGGCTTAAGGCAGGGGGCACAAGGGCGGGCTTGGCTTAAGGCAGAGGCACAAGGGCGGGCTTGGCTTAAGGCCAGGGCACAAGTGCGGGCTAGGCCTAAGGCCTGGGCACAAGTGCGGGCTAGGCTTAAGGCCGGGGCACAAGTGCGGGCTAGGCTTAAGGCCTGGGCACAAGTGCGGGCTAGGCTTAAGGCCTGGGCACAAGGGCGGGCTAGGCTTAAGGCCTGGGCACAAGGGCGGGCTAGGCTTAAGGCAGGGGCACATGGGCGGGCTTGGCTTAAGGCAGGGGCACAAGGGCGGGCTTGGCTTAAGGCAGGGGGCACAAGGGCGGGCTTGGCTTAAGGCAGAGGCACAAGGGCGGGCTTGGCTTAAGGCCAGGGCACAAGTGCGGGCTAGGCCTAAGGCCTGGGCACAAGTGCGGGCTAGGCTTAAGGCCTGGGCACAAGTGCGTGCTAGGCTTAAGGCCTGGGCACAAGTGTGGGCTAGGCTTAAGGCCGGGGCACAAGTGCGGGCTAGGCTTAAGGCCGGGGCACAAGTGCAGTGCTGGCTAGGATCAAGGCAGGGGGCACAAGTGCTGGCTAGGCTTAAGGCATACAGCTAACTCTTTGCACTCTTTGCATAAAGGGTTAGGCACCCATAGGGGTGAAGAGCTAGCTTTCACCCCTCTACTCTGTACTTGGACATTTAGGACTAGATCCTTTGTTGTACAGTGCGGAGCCTCTCCATAACCCCATGCTCCAAGCGACCAGGCAATTCTTGTCTGTCCTCCGTAAATGGGTAATGCCTTCTTCCCAATTACAGTCGTGCATGCGCATTCAGACGGGACAAGAGCGAAGAATGTAAAGCTGGCCCTATGTGCATAACCAACATGAAGCTGAAGACAAAAACAAACAAACAAGCATTCAAGGGGCTCAAAAGTGCGGGCTAGGCTTAAGGCCTGGGCACAACTGCGGGCTAGGCTTAAGGCCGGGGCACAAGTGCGGGCTAGGCTTAAGGCCGGGGCACAAGTGCGGGCTTGGCTTAAGGCCGGGGCACAAGTGCGGGCTAGGCTTAAGGCCGGGGCACAAGTGCGGGCTAGGCTTAAGGCCGGGGCAGAAGTGCGGGCTAGGCTTAAGTCCGGGGCACAAGTGCGGGCTAGGCTTAAGGCCTGGGCACAAGTGCGGGCTAGGCTTAAGGCCGGGGCACAAGTGCGGGCTACGCCTAAGGCCTGGGCACAAGTGCGGGCTAGGCTTAAAGCCTGGGCACAAGTGCGGGCTAGGCTTAAGGCGGGGCACAAGTGCGGGCTAGGCTTAAGGCCGGGGCACAAGTGCGGGCTAGGCATAAGGCAGTGGCACAAGTGCTGGTTAGGCATAAGGCAAGGGCACAAGTGCGGGCTAGGCATAAGGCAGGGGCACAAGTGCGGGCTAGGCATAAGGCAGGGGCACAAGTGCGGGCTAGGCATAAGGCAGGGACACAAGTGCGGGCTAAACATAAGGCAGGGGCACAAGTGCAGGCTAGGCTTTAGGCCTGGGCACAAGTGCGGGCTAGGCTTAAGGCCTGGGCACAAGTGCGAGCTAGGCTTAAGGCCTGAGAAAAAGTGCGGGCTAGGATTAAGGCCTGGGCACAAGTGCGGGCTAGGCTTAAGGCCGGGGCACAAGTGCGGGCTAGGCTTAAGGCTGGGGCACAAGTGCGGGCTAGGCTTAAGGCCGGGGCACAAGTGCGGGCTAGGCTTAAGGCCGGGGCACAAGTGCGGGCTAGGCTTAAGGCCGGGGCACAAGTGCGGGCTAGGCTTAAGGCCGGGGCACAAGTGCGGGCTAGGCTTAAGGCCTGGGCACAAGTGCGGGCTAGGCTTAAGTCCGGGGCACAAGTGCGGGCTAGGCCTAAGGCCTGGGCACAAGTGCGGGCTAGGCTTAAGGCCTGGGCACAAGTGTGGGCTAGGCTTAAGGCCTGGGCACAAGTGCGGGCTAGGCTTAAGGCCGGGGCACAAGTGCGGGCTAGGCTTAAGGCCGGGACACAAGTGCCGGCTAGGCTTAAGGCCAGGGCACAAGTGCGGGCTAGGTTTAAGGCAGGGGGCACAAGTGCGGGCTAGGCTTAAGGCCGGGGCACAAGTGCGGGCTAGGCTTAAGGCCGGGGCACAAGTGCGGGCTAGGCTTAAGGCCGGGGCACAAGTGCGGGCTAGGCTTAAGGCCGGGGCACAAGTGCGGGCTAGGCTTAAGGCCGGGGCAGAAGTGCGGGCTAGGCTTAAGTCCGGGGCACAAGTGCGGGCTAGGCTTAAGGCCTGGGCACAAGTGCGGGCTAGGCTTAAGGCCGGGGCACAAGTGCGGGCTACGCCTAAGGCCTGGGCACAAGTGCGGGCTAGGCTTAAGGCCTGGGCACAAGTGCGGGCTAGGCTTAAGGCCTGGGCACAAGTGCGGGCTAGGCTTAAGGCCGGGGCACAAGTGCGGGCTAGGCTTAAGGCCTGGGCACAAGTGCAGAGCTGGCTAGGATCAAGGCAGGGGGCACAATTGCGGGCTAGGCTTAAGGCCGGGGCACAAGTGCGGGCTAGGCTTTAGGCCTGGGCACAAGTGCGGGCTAGGCTTAAGGCCTGGGCACAAGTGCGGGCTAGGCTTAAGGCCTGGGCACAAGGGCGGGCTAGGCTTAAGGCCTGAGCACAAGGGCGGGCTAGGCTTAAGGCAGGGGCACATGGGCGGGCTTGGCTTAAGGAAGGGGCACAAGGGCGGGCTTGGCTTAAGGCAGTGGCACAAGGGCGGGCTTGGCTTAAGGCCGGGGCACAAGTGCGGGCTAGGCTTAAGGCCGGGGCACAAGTGCTTGCTAGGCTTAAGGCCTGTGCACAAGTGCGGGCTAGGCTTAAGGCCGGGACACAAGTGCGGGCTAGGCTTAAGGCCGGGGCACAAGTGCGGGCTAGGCTTAAAGCCGGGGCACAAGTGCGGGCTAGGCTTAAGGCCGGGGCACAAGTGCGGGCTAGGCTTAAGGCCGGGGCACAAGTACGGGCTAGGCTTAAGGCCGGGGCACAGGTGCGGGCTAGGCTTAAGCCCGGGGCACAGGTGCGGGCTAGGCTTAAGCCCGGGGCACAGGTGCAGGCTAGGCTTAAGGCCGGGGCACAGGTGCGGGCTAGGCTTAAGGCGGGGCACAGGTGCGTGCTAGGCTTAAGGCCAGGGAACAGGTGCGGGCCAGGCTTAAGACCGGGGCACAGGTGCGGGCTAGGCTTAAGGCCGGGGCACAGGTGCGGGCTAGGCTTAAAGCCGGGGCACAAGTGCGGGCTAGGCTTAAGGCCGGGGCACAAGTGCGGGCTAGGCTTAAGGCCGGGGCACAAGTACGGGCTAGGCTTAAGGCCGGGGCACAGGTGCGGGCTAGGCTTAAGCCCGGGGCACAGGTGCGGGCTAGGCTTAAGCCCGGGGCACAGGTGCAGGCTAGGCTTAAGGCCGGGGCACAGGTGCGGGCTAGGCTTAAGGCGGGGCACAGGTGCGTGCTAGGCTTAAGGCCTGGGCACAAGTGTGGGCTAGGCTTAAGGCCGGGGCACAAGTGCGGGCTAGGCTTAAGGCCGGGGCACAAGTGCAGTGCTGGCTAGGATCAAGGCAGGGGGCACAAGTGCTGGCTAGGCTTAAGGCATACAGCTAACTCTTTGCACTCTTTGCATAAAGGGTTAGGCACCCATAGGGGTGAAGAGCTAGCTTTCACCCCTCTACTCTGTACTTGGACATTTAGGACTAGATCCTTTGTTGTACAGTGCGGAGCCTCTCCATAACCCCATGCTCCAAGTGACCAGGCAATTCTTGTCTGTCCTCCGTAAATGGGTAATGCCTTCTTCCCAATTACAGTCGTGCATGCGCATTCAGACGGGACAAGAGCGAAGAATGTAAAGCTGGCCCTATGTGCATAACCAACATGAAGCTGAAGACAAAAACAAACAAACAAGCATTCAAGGGGCTCAAAAGTGCTGGCTAGGCTTAAGGCCTGGGCACAAGTGCGGGCTAGGCTTAAGGCCGGGGCACAAGTGCGGGCTAGGCTTAAGGCCGGGCACAAGTGCGGGCTAGGCTTAAGGCAGCGGCACAAGTGCGGGCTAGGCATAAGGCAGCGGCACAAGTGCGGGCTAAACATAAGGCAGGGGCACAAGTGCAGGCTAGGCTTTAGGCCTGGGCACAAGTGCGGGCTAGGCTTAAGGCCGGGGCACAAGTGTGGGCTAGGCTTAAGGCCGGGGCACAAGTGCGGGCTAGGCTTAAGGCCTGGGCACAAGTTCGGGCTAGGCTTAAGGCCTGGGCACAAGTGCGGGCTAGGCTTAAGGCCTGGGCACAAGTGCGGGCTAGGCTTAAGGCCTGGGCACAAGTGCAGTGCGGGCTAGGCTTAAGGCCGGGGCACAAGTGCAGTGCTGGCTAGGATCAAGGCAGGGGGCACAAGTGCTGGCTAGGCTTAAGGCATACAGCTAACTCTTTGCACTCTTTGCATAAAGGGTTAGGCACCCATAGGGGTGAAGAGCTAGCTTTCACCCCTCTACTCTGTACTTGGACATTTAGGACTAGATCCTTTGTTGTACAGTGCGGAGCCTCTCCATAACCCCATGCTCCAAGCGACCAGGCAATTCTTGTCTGTCCTCCGTAAATGGGTAATGCCTTCTTCCCAATTACAGTCGTGCATGCGCATTCAGACGGGACAAGAGCGAAGAATGTAAAGCTGGCCCTATGTGCATAACCAACATGAAGCTGAAGACAAAAACAAACAAACAAGCATTCAAGGGGCTCAAAAGTGCTGGCTAGGCTTAAGGCCTGGGCACAAGTGCGGGCTAGGCTTAAGGCCGGGGCACAAGTGCGGGCTAGGCTTAAGGCCGGGCACAAGTGCGGGCTAGGCTTAAGGCAGCGGCACAAGTGCGGGCTAGGCATAAGGCAGCGGCACAAGTGCGGGCTAAACATAAGGCAGGGGCACAAGTGCAGGCTAGGCTTTAGGCCTGGGCACAAGTGCGGGCTAGGCTTAAGGCCGGGGCACAAGTGTGGGCTAGGCTTAAGGCCGGGGCACAAGTGCGGGCTAGGCTTAAGGCCTGGGCACAAGTTCGGGCTAGGCTTAAGGCCTGGGCACAAGTGCGGGCTAGGCTTAAGGCCTGGGCACAAGTGCGGGCTAGGCTTAAGGCCTGGGCACAAGTGCAGTGCGGGCTAGGCTTAAGGCCTGGGCACAAGTGCAGTGCTGGCTAGGATCAAGGCAGGGGGCACAAATGCTGGCTAGGCTTAAGGCATGGGCACAAGTGCAGGCTAGGCTTAAGGCCTGAGCAAAAGTGCAGGCTCGGCATAAGGCCTGGGCACAAGTGCGGGCTAGGCTTAAGGCATGGGCACAAGTGCAGTGCTGGCTAGGCTTAAGGCCTGGGCACAAGTGCAGTGCTGGCTAGGATCAAGGCAGGGGCACAAGGGCGGGCCTGGCTTAAGGCAGGGGCACAAGGGCGGGCTTGGCTTAAGGCCAGGGCACAATTGCGGGCTAGGCCTAAGGCCTGGGCACAAGTGCGGGCTAGGCTTAAGGCCTGGGCACAAGTGCGGGCTAGGCTTAAGGCCGGGGCACAAGTGCGGGCTAGGCTTAAGGCCGGGGCACAAGTGCAGTGCTGGCTAGGATCAAGGCAGGGGGCACAAGTGCTGGCTAGGTTTAAGGCATACAGCTAACTCTTTGCACTCTTTGCATAAAGGGTTAGGCACCCATAGGGGTGAAGAGCTAGCTTTCACCCCTCTACTCTGTACTTGGACATTTAGGACTAGATCCTTTGTTGTACAGTGCGGAGCCTCTCCATAACCCCATGCTCCAAGCGACCAGGCAATTCTTGTCTGTCCTCCGTAAATGGGTAATGCCTTCTTCCCAATTACAGTCGTGCATGCGCATTCAGACGGGACAAGAGCGAAGAATGTAAAGCTGGCCCAATGTGCATAACCAACATGAAGCTGAAGACAAAAACAAACAAACAAGCATTCAAGGGGCTCAAAAGTGCGGGCTAGGCTTAAGGCCTGGGCACAAGTGCGGGCTAGGCTTAAGGCCGGGGCACAAGTGCATGATAGGCTTAAGGCCGGGGCACAAGGGCGGGCTAGGCTTAAGGCCGGGGCACAAGTACGGGCTAGGCTTAAGGCCGGGGCACAGGTGCGGGCTAGGCTTAATCCCGGGGCACAGGTGCGGGCTAGGCTTAAGGCCGGGGCACAGGTGCGGGCTAGGCTTAAGGCGGGGCACAGGTGCGTGCTAGGCTTAATGCCAGGGCACAGGTGCGGGCCAGGCTTAAGACCGGGGCACAGGTGCGGGCTAGGCTTAAGGCCGGGGCACAGGTGCGGGCTAGGCTTAAGGCCGGGGCACAGGTGCGGGCTAGGCTTAAGGCCGGGGCACAGGTGCGGGCTAGGCTTAAGGCCGGGGCACAGGTGCGGGCTAGGCTTAAGGAAGGGGCACAAGGACGGGCTTGGCTTAAGGCAGGGGCACACGGGCGGGCTTGGCTTAAGGCCGGGGAACAAGTGCGGGCTAGGCTTAAGGCCGGGGCACAAGTGCGGGCTAGGCCTGGGCACAAGTGCGGGCTAGGCTTAAGGCCGGGGCACAAGTGCGGGCTAGGCTTAAGGCCTGGGCACAAGTGCGGGCTAGGCTTAAGGCCGGGGCACAAGTGTAGTGCGGCTAGGCTTAAGGCCGGGGCACAAGTGCGGGCTAGGCTTAAGGCCGGGGCACAAGTGCGCGCTAGGCTTAAGGCCTGGGCACAAGTGCGGGCTAGGCTTAAGGCCGGGGCACAAGTGCGGGCTAGGCTTAAGGCCTGGGCACAAGTGCAGTGCGGGCTAGGCTTAAGGCCTGGGCACAAGTGCAGTGCTGGCTAGGATCAAGGCAGGGGGCACAAATGCTGGCTAGGCTTAAGGCCTGGGCACAAGTGCAGGCTAGGCTTAAGGCCTGAGCAAAAGTGCAGGCTAGGCTAAAGGCCGGGGCACAGGTGCAGGCTAGGCTTAAGGCCGGGGCACAGGTGCGGGCTAGGCTTAAGGCCGGGGCACAGGTGCGGGCTAGGCTTAAGGCCGGGGCTCAAGTGCGGGCTAGGCTTAAGGCCGGGGCACAAGTGCGGGCTAGGCTTAAGGCCGGGGCACAAGTGCTGGTTAGGCATAAGGCAAGGGCACAAGTGCGGGCTAGGCGTAAGGCAGGGGCACAAGTGCTGGTTAGGCATAAGGCAAGGGCACAAGTGCGGGCTAGGCGTAAGGCAGGGGCACAAGTGCGGGCTAGGCATAAGGCAGGGGCACAAGTGCGGGCTAGGCATAAGGCAGCGGCACAAGTGCGGGCTAGGCATAAGGCAGCGGCACAAGTGCGGGCTAAACATAAGGCAGGGGCACAAGTGCAGGCTAGGCTTTAGGCCTGGGCACAAGTGCGGGCTAGGCTTAAGGCCGGGGCACAAGTGTGGGCTAGGCTTAAGGCCGGGGCACAAGTGCGGGCTAGGCTTAAGGCCTGGGCACAAGTTCGGGCTAGGCTTAAGGCCTGGGCACAAGTGCGGGCTAGGCTTAAGGCCTGGGCACAAGTGCGGGCTAGGCTTAAGGCCTGGGCACAAGTGCAGTGCGGGCTAGGCTTAAGGCCTGGCCACAAGTGCAGTGCTGGCTAGGATCAAGGCAGGGGGCACAAATGCTGGCTAGGCTTAAGGCATGGGCACAAGTGCAGGCTAGGCTTAAGGCCTGAGCAAAAGTGCAGGCTAGGCATAAGGCCTGGGCACAAGTGCGGGCTAGGCCTAAGGCATGGGCACAAGTGCAGTGCTGGCTAGGCTTAAGGCCTGGGCACAAGTGCAGTGCTGGCTAGGATCAAGGTAGGGGCACAAGGGCGGGCCTGGCTTAAGGCAGGGGCACAAGGGCGGGCTTGGCTTAAGGCCAGGGCACAATTGCGGGCTAGGCCTAAGGCCTGGGCACAAGTGCGGGCTAGGCTTAAGGCCTGGGCACAAGTGCGGGCTAGGCTTAAGGCCTGGGCACAAGTGTGGGCTAGGCTTAAGGCCGGGGCACAAGTGCGGGCTAGGCTTAAGGCCGGGGCACAAGTGCAGTGCTGGCTAGGATCAAGGCAGGGGGCACAAGTGCTGGCTAGGTTTAAGGCATACAGCTAACTCTTTGCACTCTTTGCATAAAGGGTTAGGCACCCATAGGGGTGAAGAGCTAGCTTTCACCCCTCTACTCTGTACTTGGACATTTAGGACTAGATCCTTTGTTGTACAGTGCGGAGCCTCTCCATAACCCCATGCTCCAAGCGACCAGGCAATTCTTGTCTGTCCTCCGTAAATGGGTAATGCCTTCTTCCCAATTACAGTCGTGCATGCGCATTCAGACGGGACAAGAGCGAAGAATGTAAAGCTGGCCCTATGTGCATAACCAACATGAAGCTGAAGACAAAAACAAACAAACAAGCATTCAAGGGGCTCAAAAGTGCGGGCTAGGCTTAAGGCCTGGGCACAAGTGCGGGCTAGGCTTAAGGCCGGGGCACAAGTGCGGGCTAGGCTTAAGGCCGGGGCACAAGTGCGAGCTAGGCTTAAGGCCGGGGCACAAGTGCGGGCTAGGCTTAAGGCCGGGGCACAAGTGCGGGCTAGGCTTAAGGCCGGAGCACAAGTGCGGGCTAGGCTTAAGGCCGGGGCACAAGTGCGGGCTAGGCTTAAGGCCGGGGCACAAGTGCGGGCTAGGCCTAAGGCCTGGGCACAAGTGCGGGCTAGGCTTAAGGCCTGGGCACAAGTGCGGGCTAGGCTTAAGGCCTGGGCACAAGTGCGGGCTAGGCTTAAGGCCGGGGCACAAGTGCGGGCTAGGCTTAAGGCCGGGGCACAAGTGCAGTGCTGGCTAGGATCAAGGCAGGGGGCACAAGTGCTGGCTAGGTTTAAGGCATACAGCTAACTCTTTGCACTCTTTGCATAAAGGGTTAGGCACCCATAGGGGTGAAGAGCTAGCTTTCACCCCTCTACTCTGTACTTGGACATTTAGGACTAGATCCTTTGTTGTACAGTGCGGAGCCTCTCCATAACCCCATGCTCCAAGCGACCAGGCAATTCTTGTCTGTCCTCCGTAAATGGGTAATGCCTTCTTCCCAATTACAGTCGTGCATGCGCATTCAGACGGGACAAGAGCGAAGAATGTAAAGCTGGCCCTATGTGCATAACCAACATGAAGCTGAAGACAAAAACAAACAAACAAGCATTCAAGGGGCTCAAAAGTGCGGGCTAGGCTTAAGGCCTGGGCACAAGTGCGGGCTAGGCTTAAGGCCGGGGCACAAGTGCGGGCTAGGCTTAAGGCCGGGGCACAAGTGCGAGCTAGGCTTAAGGCCGGGGCACAAGTGCGGGCTAGGCTTAAGGCCGGGGCACAAGTGCGGGCTAGGCTTAAGGCCGGGGCACAAGTGCGGGCTAGGCTTAAGGCCGGGGCACAAGTGCGGGCTAGGCTTAAGGCCGGGGCACAAGTGCAGTGCTGGCTAGGCTTAAGGCCTGGGCACAAGTGCAGTGCTGGCTAGGATCAAGGTAGGGGCACAAGTGCGGGCTAGGCTTAAGGCCTGGGCACAAGTGCAGTGCTGGCTAGGCTTAAGGCCTGGGCACAAGTGCAGTGCTGGCTAGGATCAAGGTAGGGGCACAAGTGCGGGCTAGGCTTAAGGCCTGGGCACAAGTGCAGAGCTGGCTAGGATCAAGGCAGGGGGCACAATTGCGGGCTAGGCTTAAGGCCGGGGCACAAGTGCGGGCTAGGCTTTAGGCCTGGGCACAAGTGCGGGCTAGGCTTAAGGCCTGGGCACAAGTGCGGGCTAGGCTTAAGGCCTGGGCACAAGGGCGGGCTAGGCTTAAGGCCTGAGCACAAGGGCGGGCTAGGCTTAAGGCAGGGGCACATGGGCGGGCTTGGCTTAAGGAAGGGGCACAAGGGCGGGCTTGGCTTAAGGCAGTGGCACAAGGGCGGGCTTGGCTTAAGGCCGGGGCACAAGTGCGGGCTAGGCTTAAGGCCGGGGCACAAGTGCTTGCTAGGCTTAAGGCCTGTGCACAAGTGCGGGCTAGGCTTAAGGCCGGGACACAAGTGCGGGCTAGGCTTAAGGCCGGGGCACAAGTGCGGGCTAGGCTTAAAGCCGGGGCACAAGTGCGGGCTAGGCTTAAGGCCGGGGCACAAGTGCGGGCTAGGCTTAAGGCCGGGGCACAAGTACGGGCTAGGCTTAAGGCCGGGGCACAGGTGCGGGCTAGGCTTAAGCCCGGGGCACAGGTGCGGGCTAGGCTTAAGCCCGGGGCACAGGTGCAGGCTAGGCTTAAGGCCGGGGCACAGGTGCGGGCTAGGCTTAAGGCGGGGCACAGGTGCGTGCTAGGCTTAAGGCCAGGGAACAGGTGCGGGCCAGGCTTAAGACCGGGGCACAGGTGCGGGCTAGGCTTAAGGCCGGGGCACAGGTGCGGGCTAGGCTTAAAGCCGGGGCACAAGTGCGGGCTAGGCTTAAGGCCGGGGCACAAGTGCGGGCTAGGCTTAAGGCCGGGGCACAAGTACGGGCTAGGCTTAAGGCCGGGGCACAGGTGCGGGCTAGGCTTAAGCCCGGGGCACAGGTGCGGGCTAGGCTTAAGCCCGGGGCACAGGTGCAGGCTAGGCTTAAGGCCGGGGCACAGGTGCGGGCTAGGCTTAAGGCGGGGCACAGGTGCGTGCTAGGCTTAAGGCCTGGGCACAAGTGTGGGCTAGGCTTAAGGCCGGGGCACAAGTGCGGGCTAGGCTTAAGGCCGGGGCACAAGTGCAGTGCTGGCTAGGATCAAGGCAGGGGGCACAAGTGCTGGCTAGGCTTAAGGCATACAGCTAACTCTTTGCACTCTTTGCATAAAGGGTTAGGCACCCATAGGGGTGAAGAGCTAGCTTTCACCCCTCTACTCTGTACTTGGACATTTAGGACTAGATCCTTTGTTGTACAGTGCGGAGCCTCTCCATAACCCCATGCTCCAAGTGACCAGGCAATTCTTGTCTGTCCTCCGTAAATGGGTAATGCCTTCTTCCCAATTACAGTCGTGCATGCGCATTCAGACGGGACAAGAGCGAAGAATGTAAAGCTGGCCCTATGTGCATAACCAACATGAAGCTGAAGACAAAAACAAACAAACAAGCATTCAAGGGGCTCAAAAGTGCTGGCTAGGCTTAAGGCCTGGGCACAAGTGCGGGCTAGGCTTAAGGCCGGGGCACAAGTGCGGGCTAGGCTTAAGGCCGGGGCACAAGTGCGGGCTAGGCTTAAGGCCTGGGCACAAGTGCAGTGCGGGCTAGGCTTAAGGCCTGGGCACAAGTGCAGTGCTGGCTAGGATCAAGGCAGGGGGCACAAATGCTGGCTAGGCTTAAGGCCTGGGCACAAGTGCAGGCTAGGCTTAAGGCCTGAGCAAAAGTGCAGGCTAGGCTAAAGGCCGGGGCACAGGTGCAGGCTAGGCTTAAGGCCGGGGCACAGGTGCGGGCTAGGCTTAAGGCCGGGGCACAGGTGCGGGCTAGGCTTAAGGCCGGGGCTCAAGTGCGGGCTAGGCTTAAGGCCGGGGCACAAGTGCGGGCTAGGCTTAAGGCCGGGGCACAAGTGCTGGTTAGGCATAAGGCAAGGGCACAAGTGCGGGCTAGGCGTAAGGCAGGGGCACAAGTGCTGGTTAGGCATAAGGCAAGGGCACAAGTGCGGGCTAGGCGTAAGGCAGGGGCACAAGTGCGGGCTAGGCATAAGGCAGGGGCACAAGTGCGGGCTAGGCATAAGGCAGCGGCACAAGTGCGGGCTAGGCATAAGGCAGCGGCACAAGTGCGGGCTAAACATAAGGCAGGGGCACAAGTGCAGGCTAGGCTTTAGGCCTGGGCACAAGTGCGGGCTAGGCTTAAGGCCGGGGCACAAGTGTGGGCTAGGCTTAAGGCCGGGGCACAAGTGCGGGCTAGGCTTAAGGCCTGGGCACAAGTTCGGGCTAGGCTTAAGGCCTGGGCACAAGTGCGGGCTAGGCTTAAGGCCTGGGCACAAGTGCGGGCTAGGCTTAAGGCCTGGGCACAAGTGCAGTGCGGGCTAGGCTTAAGGCCTGGCCACAAGTGCAGTGCTGGCTAGGATCAAGGCAGGGGGCACAAATGCTGGCTAGGCTTAAGGCATGGGCACAAGTGCAGGCTAGGCTTAAGGCCTGAGCAAAAGTGCAGGCTAGGCATAAGGCCTGGGCACAAGTGCGGGCTAGGCCTAAGGCATGGGCACAAGTGCAGTGCTGGCTAGGCTTAAGGCCTGGGCACAAGTGCAGTGCTGGCTAGGATCAAGGTAGGGGCACAAGGGCGGGCCTGGCTTAAGGCAGGGGCACAAGGGCGGGCTTGGCTTAAGGCCAGGGCACAATTGCGGGCTAGGCCTAAGGCCTGGGCACAAGTGCGGGCTAGGCTTAAGGCCTGGGCACAAGTGCGGGCTAGGCTTAAGGCCTGGGCACAAGTGTGGGCTAGGCTTAAGGCCGGGGCACAAGTGCGGGCTAGGCTTAAGGCCGGGGCACAAGTGCAGTGCTGGCTAGGATCAAGGCAGGGGGCACAAGTGCTGGCTAGGTTTAAGGCATACAGCTAACTCTTTGCACTCTTTGCATAAAGGGTTAGGCACCCATAGGGGTGAAGAGCTAGCTTTCACCCCTCTACTCTGTACTTGGACATTTAGGACTAGATCCTTTGTTGTACAGTGCGGAGCCTCTCCATAACCCCATGCTCCAAGCGACCAGGCAATTCTTGTCTGTCCTCCGTAAATGGGTAATGCCTTCTTCCCAATTACAGTCGTGCATGCGCATTCAGACGGGACAAGAGCGAAGAATGTAAAGCTGGCCCTATGTGCATAACCAACATGAAGCTGAAGACAAAAACAAACAAACAAGCATTCAAGGGGCTCAAAAGTGCGGGCTAGGCTTAAGGCCTGGGCACAAGTGCGGGCTAGGCTTAAGGCCGGGGCACAAGTGCGGGCTAGGCTTAAGGCCGGGGCACAAGTGCGAGCTAGGCTTAAGGCCGGGGCACAAGTGCGGGCTAGGCTTAAGGCCGGGGCACAAGTGCGGGCTAGGCTTAAGGCCGGAGCACAAGTGCGGGCTAGGCTTAAGGCCGGGGCACAAGTGCGGGCTAGGCTTAAGGCCGGGGCACAAGTGCGGGCTAGGCCTAAGGCCTGGGCACAAGTGCGGGCTAGGCTTAAGGCCTGGGCACAAGTGCGGGCTAGGCTTAAGGCCTGGGCACAAGTGCGGGCTAGGCTTAAGGCCGGGGCACAAGTGCGGGCTAGGCTTAAGGCCGGGGCACAAGTGCAGTGCTGGCTAGGATCAAGGCAGGGGGCACAAGTGCTGGCTAGGTTTAAGGCATACAGCTAACTCTTTGCACTCTTTGCATAAAGGGTTAGGCACCCATAGGGGTGAAGAGCTAGCTTTCACCCCTCTACTCTGTACTTGGACATTTAGGACTAGATCCTTTGTTGTACAGTGCGGAGCCTCTCCATAACCCCATGCTCCAAGCGACCAGGCAATTCTTGTCTGTCCTCCGTAAATGGGTAATGCCTTCTTCCCAATTACAGTCGTGCATGCGCATTCAGACGGGACAAGAGCGAAGAATGTAAAGCTGGCCCTATGTGCATAACCAACATGAAGCTGAAGACAAAAACAAACAAACAAGCATTCAAGGGGCTCAAAAGTGCGGGCTAGGCTTAAGGCCTGGGCACAAGTGCGGGCTAGGCTTAAGGCCGGGGCACAAGTGCGGGCTAGGCTTAAGGCCGGGGCACAAGTGCGAGCTAGGCTTAAGGCCGGGGCACAAGTGCGGGCTAGGCTTAAGGCCGGGGCACAAGTGCGGGCTAGGCTTAAGGCCGGGGCACAAGTGCGGGCTAGGCTTAAGGCCGGGGCACAAGTGCGGGCTAGGCTTAAGGCCGGGGCACAAGTGCAGTGCTGGCTAGGCTTAAGGCCTGGGCACAAGTGCAGTGCTGGCTAGGATCAAGGTAGGGGCACAAGTGCGGGCTAGGCTTAAGGCCTGGGCACAAGTGCAGTGCTGGCTAGGCTTAAGGCCTGGGCACAAGTGCAGTGCTGGCTAGGATCAAGGTAGGGGCACAAGTGCGGGCTAGGCTTAAGGCCTGGGCACAAGTGCAGAGCTGGCTAGGATCAAGGCAGGGGGCACAATTGCGGGCTAGGCTTAAGGCCGGGGCACAAGTGCGGGCTAGGCTTTAGGCCTGGGCACAAGTGCGGGCTAGGCTTAAGGCCTGGGCACAAGTGCGGGCTAGGCTTAAGGCCTGGGCACAAGGGCGGGCTAGGCTTAAGGCCTGAGCACAAGGGCGGGCTAGGCTTAAGGCAGGGGCACATGGGCGGGCTTGGCTTAAGGAAGGGGCACAAGGGCGGGCTTGGCTTAAGGCAGTGGCACAAGGGCGGGCTTGGCTTAAGGCCGGGGCACAAGTGCGGGCTAGGCTTAAGGCCGGGGCACAAGTGCTTGCTAGGCTTAAGGCCTGTGCACAAGTGCGGGCTAGGCTTAAGGCCGGGACACAAGTGCGGGCTAGGCTTAAGGCCGGGGCACAAGTGCGGGCTAGGCTTAAAGCCGGGGCACAAGTGCGGGCTAGGCTTAAGGCCGGGGCACAAGTGCGGGCTAGGCTTAAGGCCGGGGCACAAGTACGGGCTAGGCTTAAGGCCGGGGCACAGGTGCGGGCTAGGCTTAAGCCCGGGGCACAGGTGCGGGCTAGGCTTAAGCCCGGGGCACAGGTGCAGGCTAGGCTTAAGGCCGGGGCACAGGTGCGGGCTAGGCTTAAGGCGGGGCACAGGTGCGTGCTAGGCTTAAGGCCAGGGAACAGGTGCGGGCCAGGCTTAAGACCGGGGCACAGGTGCGGGCTAGGCTTAAGGCCGGGGCACAGGTGCGGGCTAGGCTTAAAGCCGGGGCACAAGTGCGGGCTAGGCTTAAGGCCGGGGCACAAGTGCGGGCTAGGCTTAAGGCCGGGGCACAAGTACGGGCTAGGCTTAAGGCCGGGGCACAGGTGCGGGCTAGGCTTAAGCCCGGGGCACAGGTGCGGGCTAGGCTTAAGCCCGGGGCACAGGTGCAGGCTAGGCTTAAGGCCGGGGCACAGGTGCGGGCTAGGCTTAAGGCGGGGCACAGGTGCGTGCTAGGCTTAAGGCCTGGGCACAAGTGTGGGCTAGGCTTAAGGCCGGGGCACAAGTGCGGGCTAGGCTTAAGGCCGGGGCACAAGTGCAGTGCTGGCTAGGATCAAGGCAGGGGGCACAAGTGCTGGCTAGGCTTAAGGCATACAGCTAACTCTTTGCACTCTTTGCATAAAGGGTTAGGCACCCATAGGGGTGAAGAGCTAGCTTTCACCCCTCTACTCTGTACTTGGACATTTAGGACTAGATCCTTTGTTGTACAGTGCGGAGCCTCTCCATAACCCCATGCTCCAAGTGACCAGGCAATTCTTGTCTGTCCTCCGTAAATGGGTAATGCCTTCTTCCCAATTACAGTCGTGCATGCGCATTCAGACGGGACAAGAGCGAAGAATGTAAAGCTGGCCCTATGTGCATAACCAACATGAAGCTGAAGACAAAAACAAACAAACAAGCATTCAAGGGGCTCAAAAGTGCTGGCTAGGCTTAAGGCCTGGGCACAAGTGCGGGCTAGGCTTAAGGCCGGGGCACAAGTGCGGGCTAGGCTTAAGGCCGGGCACAAGTGCGGGCTAGGCTTAAGGCAGCGGCACAAGTGCGGGCTAGGCATAAGGCAGCGGCACAAGTGCGGGCTAAACATAAGGCAGGGGCACAAGTGCAGGCTAGGCTTTAGGCCTGGGCACAAGTGCGGGCTAGGCTTAAGGCCGGGGCACAAGTGTGGGCTAGGCTTAAGGCCGGGGCACAAGTGCGGGCTAGGCTTAAGGCCTGGGCACAAGTTCGGGCTAGGCTTAAGGCCTGGGCACAAGTGCGGGCTAGGCTTAAGGCCTGGGCACAAGTGCGGGCTAGGCTTAAGGCCTGGGCACAAGTGCAGTGCGGGCTAGGCTTAAGGCCGGGGCACAAGTGCAGTGCTGGCTAGGATCAAGGCAGGGGGCACAAGTGCTGGCTAGGCTTAAGGCATACAGCTAACTCTTTGCACTCTTTGCATAAAGGGTTAGGCACCCATAGGGGTGAAGAGCTAGCTTTCACCCCTCTACTCTGTACTTGGACATTTAGGACTAGATCCTTTGTTGTACAGTGCGGAGCCTCTCCATAACCCCATGCTCCAAGCGACCAGGCAATTCTTGTCTGTCCTCCGTAAATGGGTAATGCCTTCTTCCCAATTACAGTCGTGCATGCGCATTCAGACGGGACAAGAGCGAAGAATGTAAAGCTGGCCCTATGTGCATAACCAACATGAAGCTGAAGACAAAAACAAACAAACAAGCATTCAAGGGGCTCAAAAGTGCTGGCTAGGCTTAAGGCCTGGGCACAAGTGCGGGCTAGGCTTAAGGCCGGGGCACAAGTGCGGGCTAGGCTTAAGGCCGGGCACAAGTGCGGGCTAGGCTTAAGGCAGCGGCACAAGTGCGGGCTAGGCATAAGGCAGCGGCACAAGTGCGGGCTAAACATAAGGCAGGGGCACAAGTGCAGGCTAGGCTTTAGGCCTGGGCACAAGTGCGGGCTAGGCTTAAGGCCGGGGCACAAGTGTGGGCTAGGCTTAAGGCCGGGGCACAAGTGCGGGCTAGGCTTAAGGCCTGGGCACAAGTTCGGGCTAGGCTTAAGGCCTGGGCACAAGTGCGGGCTAGGCTTAAGGCCTGGGCACAAGTGCGGGCTAGGCTTAAGGCCTGGGCACAAGTGCAGTGCGGGCTAGGCTTAAGGCCTGGGCACAAGTGCAGTGCTGGCTAGGATCAAGGCAGGGGGCACAAATGCTGGCTAGGCTTAAGGCATGGGCACAAGTGCAGGCTAGGCTTAAGGCCTGAGCAAAAGTGCAGGCTCGGCATAAGGCCTGGGCACAAGTGCGGGCTAGGCTTAAGGCATGGGCACAAGTGCAGTGCTGGCTAGGCTTAAGGCCTGGGCACAAGTGCAGTGCTGGCTAGGATCAAGGCAGGGGCACAAGGGCGGGCCTGGCTTAAGGCAGGGGCACAAGGGCGGGCTTGGCTTAAGGCCAGGGCACAATTGCGGGCTAGGCCTAAGGCCTGGGCACAAGTGCGGGCTAGGCTTAAGGCCTGGGCACAAGTGCGGGCTAGGCTTAAGGCCGGGGCACAAGTGCGGGCTAGGCTTAAGGCCGGGGCACAAGTGCAGTGCTGGCTAGGATCAAGGCAGGGGGCACAAGTGCTGGCTAGGTTTAAGGCATACAGCTAACTCTTTGCACTCTTTGCATAAAGGGTTAGGCACCCATAGGGGTGAAGAGCTAGCTTTCACCCCTCTACTCTGTACTTGGACATTTAGGACTAGATCCTTTGTTGTACAGTGCGGAGCCTCTCCATAACCCCATGCTCCAAGCGACCAGGCAATTCTTGTCTGTCCTCCGTAAATGGGTAATGCCTTCTTCCCAATTACAGTCGTGCATGCGCATTCAGACGGGACAAGAGCGAAGAATGTAAAGCTGGCCCAATGTGCATAACCAACATGAAGCTGAAGACAAAAACAAACAAACAAGCATTCAAGGGGCTCAAAAGTGCGGGCTAGGCTTAAGGCCTGGGCACAAGTGCGGGCTAGGCTTAAGGCCGGGGCACAAGTGCATGATAGGCTTAAGGCCGGGGCACAAGGGCGGGCTAGGCTTAAGGCCGGGGCACAAGTACGGGCTAGGCTTAAGGCCGGGGCACAGGTGCGGGCTAGGCTTAATCCCGGGGCACAGGTGCGGGCTAGGCTTAAGGCCGGGGCACAGGTGCGGGCTAGGCTTAAGGCGGGGCACAGGTGCGTGCTAGGCTTAATGCCAGGGCACAGGTGCGGGCCAGGCTTAAGACCGGGGCACAGGTGCGGGCTAGGCTTAAGGCCGGGGCACAGGTGCGGGCTAGGCTTAAGGCCGGGGCACAGGTGCGGGCTAGGCTTAAGGCCGGGGCACAGGTGCGGGCTAGGCTTAAGGCCGGGGCACAGGTGCGGGCTAGGCTTAAGGAAGGGGCACAAGGACGGGCTTGGCTTAAGGCAGGGGCACACGGGCGGGCTTGGCTTAAGGCCGGGGAACAAGTGCGGGCTAGGCTTAAGGCCGGGGCACAAGTGCGGGCTAGGCCTGGGCACAAGTGCGGGCTAGGCTTAAGGCCGGGGCACAAGTGCGGGCTAGGCTTAAGGCCTGGGCACAAGTGCGGGCTAGGCTTAAGGCCGGGGCACAAGTGTAGTGCGGCTAGGCTTAAGGCCGGGGCACAAGTGCGGGCTAGGCTTAAGGCCGGGGCACAAGTGCGCGCTAGGCTTAAGGCCTGGGCACAAGTGCGGGCTAGGCTTAAGGCCGGGGCACAAGTGCGGGCTAGGCTTAAGGCCTGGGCACAAGTGCAGTGCGGGCTAGGCTTAAGGCCTGGGCACAAGTGCAGTGCTGGCTAGGATCAAGGCAGGGGGCACAAATGCTGGCTAGGCTTAAGGCCTGGGCACAAGTGCAGGCTAGGCTTAAGGCCTGAGCAAAAGTGCAGGCTAGGCTAAAGGCCGGGGCACAGGTGCAGGCTAGGCTTAAGGCCGGGGCACAGGTGCGGGCTAGGCTTAAGGCCGGGGCACAGGTGCGGGCTAGGCTTAAGGCCGGGGCTCAAGTGCGGGCTAGGCTTAAGGCCGGGGCACAAGTGCGGGCTAGGCTTAAGGCCGGGGCACAAGTGCTGGTTAGGCATAAGGCAAGGGCACAAGTGCGGGCTAGGCGTAAGGCAGGGGCACAAGTGCTGGTTAGGCATAAGGCAAGGGCACAAGTGCGGGCTAGGCGTAAGGCAGGGGCACAAGTGCGGGCTAGGCATAAGGCAGGGGCACAAGTGCGGGCTAGGCATAAGGCAGCGGCACAAGTGCGGGCTAGGCATAAGGCAGCGGCACAAGTGCGGGCTAAACATAAGGCAGGGGCACAAGTGCAGGCTAGGCTTTAGGCCTGGGCACAAGTGCGGGCTAGGCTTAAGGCCGGGGCACAAGTGTGGGCTAGGCTTAAGGCCGGGGCACAAGTGCGGGCTAGGCTTAAGGCCTGGGCACAAGTTCGGGCTAGGCTTAAGGCCTGGGCACAAGTGCGGGCTAGGCTTAAGGCCTGGGCACAAGTGCGGGCTAGGCTTAAGGCCTGGGCACAAGTGCAGTGCGGGCTAGGCTTAAGGCCTGGCCACAAGTGCAGTGCTGGCTAGGATCAAGGCAGGGGGCACAAATGCTGGCTAGGCTTAAGGCATGGGCACAAGTGCAGGCTAGGCTTAAGGCCTGAGCAAAAGTGCAGGCTAGGCATAAGGCCTGGGCACAAGTGCGGGCTAGGCCTAAGGCATGGGCACAAGTGCAGTGCTGGCTAGGCTTAAGGCCTGGGCACAAGTGCAGTGCTGGCTAGGATCAAGGTAGGGGCACAAGGGCGGGCCTGGCTTAAGGCAGGGGCACAAGGGCGGGCTTGGCTTAAGGCCAGGGCACAATTGCGGGCTAGGCCTAAGGCCTGGGCACAAGTGCGGGCTAGGCTTAAGGCCTGGGCACAAGTGCGGGCTAGGCTTAAGGCCTGGGCACAAGTGTGGGCTAGGCTTAAGGCCGGGGCACAAGTGCGGGCTAGGCTTAAGGCCGGGGCACAAGTGCAGTGCTGGCTAGGATCAAGGCAGGGGGCACAAGTGCTGGCTAGGTTTAAGGCATACAGCTAACTCTTTGCACTCTTTGCATAAAGGGTTAGGCACCCATAGGGGTGAAGAGCTAGCTTTCACCCCTCTACTCTGTACTTGGACATTTAGGACTAGATCCTTTGTTGTACAGTGCGGAGCCTCTCCATAACCCCATGCTCCAAGCGACCAGGCAATTCTTGTCTGTCCTCCGTAAATGGGTAATGCCTTCTTCCCAATTACAGTCGTGCATGCGCATTCAGACGGGACAAGAGCGAAGAATGTAAAGCTGGCCCTATGTGCATAACCAACATGAAGCTGAAGACAAAAACAAACAAACAAGCATTCAAGGGGCTCAAAAGTGCGGGCTAGGCTTAAGGCCTGGGCACAAGTGCGGGCTAGGCTTAAGGCCGGGGCACAAGTGCGGGCTAGGCTTAAGGCCGGGGCACAAGTGCGAGCTAGGCTTAAGGCCGGGGCACAAGTGCGGGCTAGGCTTAAGGCCGGGGCACAAGTGCGGGCTAGGCTTAAGGCCGGAGCACAAGTGCGGGCTAGGCTTAAGGCCGGGGCACAAGTGCGGGCTAGGCTTAAGGCCGGGGCACAAGTGCGGGCTAGGCCTAAGGCCTGGGCACAAGTGCGGGCTAGGCTTAAGGCCTGGGCACAAGTGCGGGCTAGGCTTAAGGCCTGGGCACAAGTGCGGGCTAGGCTTAAGGCCGGGGCACAAGTGCGGGCTAGGCTTAAGGCCGGGGCACAAGTGCAGTGCTGGCTAGGATCAAGGCAGGGGGCACAAGTGCTGGCTAGGTTTAAGGCATACAGCTAACTCTTTGCACTCTTTGCATAAAGGGTTAGGCACCCATAGGGGTGAAGAGCTAGCTTTCACCCCTCTACTCTGTACTTGGACATTTAGGACTAGATCCTTTGTTGTACAGTGCGGAGCCTCTCCATAACCCCATGCTCCAAGCGACCAGGCAATTCTTGTCTGTCCTCCGTAAATGGGTAATGCCTTCTTCCCAATTACAGTCGTGCATGCGCATTCAGACGGGACAAGAGCGAAGAATGTAAAGCTGGCCCTATGTGCATAACCAACATGAAGCTGAAGACAAAAACAAACAAACAAGCATTCAAGGGGCTCAAAAGTGCGGGCTAGGCTTAAGGCCTGGGCACAAGTGCGGGCTAGGCTTAAGGCCGGGGCACAAGTGCGGGCTAGGCTTAAGGCCGGGGCACAAGTGCGAGCTAGGCTTAAGGCCGGGGCACAAGTGCGGGCTAGGCTTAAGGCCGGGGCACAAGTGCGGGCTAGGCTTAAGGCCGGGGCACAAGTGCGGGCTAGGCTTAAGGCCGGGGCACAAGTGCGGGCTAGGCTTAAGGCCGGGGCACAAGTGCAGTGCTGGCTAGGCTTAAGGCCTGGGCACAAGTGCAGTGCTGGCTAGGATCAAGGTAGGGGCACAAGTGCGGGCTAGGCTTAAGGCCTGGGCACAAGTGCGGGCTAGGCTTAAGGCCTGGGCACAAGTGCAGTGCGGGCTAGGCTTAAGGCCTGGCCACAAGTGCAGTGCTGGCTAGGATCAAGGCAGGGGGCACAAATGCTGGCTAGGCTTAAGGCATGGGCACAAGTGCAGGCTAGGCTTAAGGCCTGAGCAAAAGTGCAGGCTAGGCATAAGGCCTGGGCACAAGTGCGGGCTAGGCCTAAGGCATGGGCACAAGTGCAGTGCTGGCTAGGCTTAAGGCCTGGGCACAAGTGCAGTGCTGGCTAGGATCAAGGTAGGGGCACAAGGGCGGGCCTGGCTTAAGGCAGGGGCACAAGGGCGGGCTTGGCTTAAGGCCAGGGCACAATTGCGGGCTAGGCCTAAGGCCTGGGCACAAGTGCGGGCTAGGCTTAAGGCCTGGGCACAAGTGCGGGCTAGGCTTAAGGCCTGGGCACAAGTGTGGGCTAGGCTTAAGGCCGGGGCACAAGTGCGGGCTAGGCTTAAGGCCGGGGCACAAGTGCAGTGCTGGCTAGGATCAAGGCAGGGGGCACAAGTGCTGGCTAGGCTTAAGGCATACAGCTAACTCTTTGCACTCTTTGCATAAAGGGTTAGGCACCCATAGGGGTGAAGAGCTAGCTTTCACCCCTCTACTCTGTACTTGGACATTTAGGACTAGATCCTTTGTTGTACAGTGCGGAGCCTCTCCATAACCCCATGCTCCAAGCGACCAGGCAATTCTTGTCTGTCCTCCGTAAATGGGTAATGCCTTCTTCCCAATTACAGTCGTGCATGCGCATTCAGACGGGACAAGAGCGAAGAATGTAAAGCTGGCCCTATGTGCATAACCAACATGAAGCTGAAGACAAAAACAAACAAACAAGCATTCAAGGGGCTCAAAAGTGCGGGCTAGGCTTAAGGCCTGGGCACAAGTGCGGGCTAGGCTTAAGGCCGGGGCACAAGTGCGGGCTAGGCTTAAGGCCGGGGCACAAGTGCGAGCTAGGCTTAAGGCCGGGGCACAAGTGCGGGCTAGGCTTAAGGCCGGGGCACAAGTGCGGGCTAGGCTTAAGGCCGGGGCACAAGTGCGGGCTAGGCTTAAGGCCGGGGCACAAGTGCGGGCTAGGCTTAAGGCCTGGGCACAAGTGTGGGCTAGGCTTAAGGCCGGGGCACAAGTGCGGGCTAGGCCTAAGGCCTGGGCACAAGTGCGGGCTAGGCTTAAGGCCTGGGCACAAGTGCGGGCTAGGCTTAAGGCCTGGGCACAAGTGCGGGCTAGGCTTAAGGCCGGGGCACAAGTGCGGGCTAGGCTTAAGGCCGGGGCACAGGTGCGGGCTAGGCTTAAGGCCGGGGCACAAGTGCGGGCTAGGCTTAAGGCCGGGGCACAAGTGCGGGCTAGGCATAAGGCAGCGGCACAAGTGCTGGTTAGGCATAAGGCAAGGGCACAAGTGCGGGCTAGGCATAAGGCAGGGGCACAAGTGCGGGCTAGGCATAAGGCAGGGGCACAAGTGCGGGCTAGGCATAAGGCAGGGACACAAGTGCGGGCTAAACATAAGGCAGGGTGCACAAGTGCAGGCTAGGCTTTAGGCCTGGGCACAAGTGCGAGCTAGGCTTAAGGCCTGAGAAAAAGTGCGGGCTAGGCTTAAGGCTGGGGCACAAGTGCGGGCTAGGCTTAAGGCTGGGGCACAAGTGCGGGCTAGGCATAAGGCAGGGACACAAGTGCGGGCTAAACATAAGGCAGGGTGCACAAGTGCAGGCTAGGCTTTAGGCCTGGGCACAAGTGCGAGCTAGGCTTAAGGCCTGGGCACAAGTGCGGGCTAGGCTTAAGGCTGGGGCACAAGTGCGGGCTAGGCTTAAGGCTGGGGCACAAGTGCGGGCTAGGCTTAAGGCCCGGACACAAGTGCGGGCTAGGCTTAAGGCCGGGGCACAAGTGCGGGCTAGGCTTAAGGCCTGGACACAAGTGCGGGCTAGGCTTAAGGCCGGGGCACAAGTGCTGGCTAGTCTTAAGGCCGGGGCACAAGTGCGGGCTAGGCTTAAGGCCTGGGCACAAGTGCGGGCTAGGCTTAAGGCCTGGGCACAAGGGCGGGCTAGGCTTAAGGCCTGAGCACAAGGGCGGGCTAGGCTTAAGGCAGGGGCACATGGGCGGGCTTGGCTTAAGGAAGTGGCACAAGGGCGGGCTTGGCTTAAGGCAGGGGCACAAGGGCGGGCTTGGCTTAAGGCCGGGGCACAAGTGCTGGCTAGTCTTAAGGCCGGGGCACAAGTGCGGGCTAGGCTTAAGGCCTGGGCACAAGTGCGGGCTAGGCTTAAGGCCTGGGCACAAGGGCGGGCTAGGCTTAAGGCCTGGGCACAAGGGCGGGCTAGGCTTAAGGCAGGGGCACATGGGCGGGCTTGGCTTAAAGAAGGGGCACAAGGGCAGGCTTGGCTTAAGGCAGGGGCACAAGGGCGGGCTTGGCTTAAGGCCAGGGCACAAGTGCTGGCTAGTCTTAAGGCCGGGGCACAAGTGCGGGCTAGGCTTAAGGCCTGGGCACAAGTGCGGGCTAGGCTTAAGGCCTGGGCGCAAGGGCGGGCTAGGCTTAAGGCCTGAGCACAAGGGCGGGCTAGGCTTAAGGCAGGGGCACATGGGCGGGCTTGGCTTAAGGAAGGGGCACAAGGGCGGGCGTGGCTTAAGGCAGGGGCACATGGGCGGGCTTGGCTTAAGGCCAGGGCACAAGTGCTGGCTAGTCTTAAGGCCGGGGCACAAGTGCGGGCTAGGCTTAAGGCCTGGGCACAAGTGTGGGCTAGGCTTAAGGCCTGGGCACAAGGGCGGGCTAGGCTTAAGGCCTGGGCACAAGGGCGGGCTAGGCTTAAGGCAGGGGCACATGGGCGGGCTTGGCTTAAAGAAGGGGCACAAGGGCAGGCTTGGCTTAAGGCAGGGGCACAAGGGCGGGCTTGGCTTAAGGCCAGGGCACAAGTGCTGGCTAGTCTTAAGGCCGGGGCACAAGTGCGGGCTAGGCTTAAGGCCTGGGCACAAGTGCGGGCTAGGCTTAAGGCCTGGGCACAAGGGCGGGCTAGGCTTAAGGCCTGAGCACAAGGGCGGGCTAGGCTTAAGGCAGGGGCACATGGGCGGGCTTGGCTTAAGGAAGGGGCACAAGGGCGGGCGTGGCTTAAGGCAGGGGCACACGGGCGGGCTTGGCTTAAGGCCGGGGCACAAGTGCGGGCTAGGCTTAAGGCCGGGGCACAAGTGCGGGCTAGACCTGGGCACAAGTGCCGGCTAGGCTGAAGGCCGGGGCACAAGTGCGGGCTAGGCTTAAGGCCTGGGCACAAGTGCGGGCTAGGCTTAAGGCCGGGGCACAAGTGCAGTGCGGCTAGGCTTAAGGCCGGGGCACAAGTGCGGGCTAGGCTTAAGGCCGGGGCACAAGTGCGCGCTAGGCTTAAGGCCGGGGCACAAGTGCGGGCTAGGCTTAAGGCCGGGGCACAAGTGCGGGCTAGGCTTAAGGCCTGGGCACAAGTGCAGTGCGGGCTAGGCTTAAGGCCTGGGCACAAGTGCAGTGCTGGCTAGTATCAAGGCAGGGGGCACAAATGCTGGCTAGGCTTAAGGCCTGGGCACAAGTGCAGGCTAGGCTTAAGGCCTGCGCAAAAGTGCAGGCTATGCTAAAGGCCGGGGCACAGGTGCAGGCTAGGCTTAAGGCCGGGGCACAGGTGCGGGCTAGGCTTAAGGCCGGGGCACAGGTGCGGGCTAGGCTTAAGGCCGGGGCTCAAGTGCGGGCTAGGCTTAAGGCCGGGGTACAAGTGCGGGCTAGGCTTAAGGCCGGGGCACAAGTGCGGGCTAGGCATAAGGCAGCGGCACAAGTGCTGGTTAGGCATAAGGCAAGGGCACAAGTGCGGGCTAGGCGTAAGGCAGGAGCACAAGTGCGGGCTAGGCATAAGGCAGGGGCACAAGTGCGGGCTAGGCTTAAGGCCGGGGCACAAGTGCGGGCTAGGCTTAAGGCCGGGGCACAAGTGCGGGCTAGGCTTAAGGCCAGGGCACAAGTGTGGGCTAGGCTTAATGCCTGGGCACAAGTGCGGGCTAGGCTTAAGGCCTGGGCACAAGGGCGGGCTAGGCTTAAGGCCTGAGCACAAGGGCGGGCTAGGCTTAAGGCAGGGGCACATGGGCGGGCTAGGCTTAATGCCTGGGCACAAGTGCGGGCTAGGCTTAAGGCCTGGGCACAAGGGCGGGCTAGGCTTAAGGCCTGAGCACAAGGGCGGGCTAGGCTTAAAGCAGGGGCACATGGGCGGGCTTGGCTTAAGTAAGGGGCACATGGGCGGGCTAGGCTTAAGGCCGGGGCACAAGTGCGGGCTAGGCTTAAGGCCGGGGCACAAGTGCGGGCTGGGCTTAAGGCCGGGGCACAAGTGCGGGCTAGGCTTAAGGCCGGGGCACAAGTGCGGGCTAGGCTTAATGCCTGGGCACAAGTGCGGGCTAGGCTTAAGGCCTGGGCACAAGGGCGGGCTAGGCTTAAGGCCTGAGCACAAGGGCGGGCTAGGCTTAAGGTAGGGGCACATGGGCGGGCTAGGCTTAATGCCTGGGCACAAGTGCGGGCTAGGCTTAAGGCCTGGGCACAAGGGCGGGCTAGGCTTAAGGCCTGAGCACAAGGGCGGGCTAGGCTTAAGGCAGGGGCACATGGGCGGGCTTGGCTTAAGGAAGGGGCACATGGGCGGGCTTGGCTTAAGGAAGGGGCACAAGGGCGGGCTTGGCTTAAGGCCGGGGCACAAGTGCGGGCTAGGCTTAAGGCCGGGGCACAAGTGCGGGCTAGGCTTAAGGCCTGGGCACAAGTGCGGGCTAGGCTTAAGGCCGGGGCACAAGTGCGGGCTAGGCTTAAGGCCGGGGCACAAATGCGGGCTAGGCTTAAGGCCGGGGCACAAGTGCGGGCTAGGCTTAAGGCCTGGGCACAAGGGCGGGCTAGGCTTAAGGCCTGGGCACAAGGGCGGGCTAGGCTTAAGGCAGGGGCACATGGGCGGGCTTGGCTTAAAGAAGGGGCACAAGGGCAGGCTTGGCTTAAGGCAGGGGCACAAGGGCGGGCTTGGCTTAAGGCCAGGGCACAAGTGCTGGCTAGTCTTAAGGCCGGGGCACAAGTGCGGGCTAGGCTTAAGGCCTGGGCACAAGTGTGGGCTAGGCTTAAGGCCTGGGCACAAGGGCGGGCTAGGCTTAAGGCCTGGGCACAAGGGCGGGCTAGGCTTAAGGCAGGGGCACATGGGCGGGCTTGGCTTAAAGAAGGGGCACAAGGGCAGGCTTGGCTTAAGGCAGGGGCACAAGGGCGGGCTTGGCTTAAGGCCAGGGCACAAGTGCTGGCTAGTCTTAAGGCCGGGGCACAAGTGCGGGCTAGGCTTAAGGCCTGGGCACAAGTGCGGGCTAGGCTTAAGGCCTGGGCACAAGGGCGGGCTAGGCTTAAGGCCTGAGCACAAGGGCGGGCTAGGCTTAAGGCAGGGGCACATGGGCGGGCTTGGCTTAAGGAAGGGGCACAAGGGCGGGCGTGGCTTAAGGCAGGGGCACACGGGCGGGCTTGGCTTAAGGCCGGGGCACAAGTGCGGGCTAGGCTTAAGGCCGGGGCACAAGTGCGGGCTAGACCTGGGCACAAGTGCCGGCTAGGCTGAAGGCCGGGGCACAAGTGCGGGCTAGGCTTAAGGCCTGGGCACAAGTGCGGGCTAGGCTTAAGGCCGGGGCACAAGTGCAGTGCGGCTAGGCTTAAGGCCGGGGCACAAGTGCGGGCTAGGCTTAAGGCCGGGGCACAAGTGCGCGCTAGGCTTAAGGCCGGGGCACAAGTGCGGGCTAGGCTTAAGGCCGGGGCACAAGTGCGGGCTAGGCTTAAGGCCTGGGCACAAGTGCAGTGCGGGCTAGGCTTAAGGCCTGGGCACAAGTGCAGTGCTGGCTAGTATCAAGGCAGGGGGCACAAATGCTGGCTAGGCTTAAGGCCTGGGCACAAGTGCAGGCTAGGCTTAAGGCCTGCGCAAAAGTGCAGGCTATGCTAAAGGCCGGGGCACAGGTGCAGGCTAGGCTTAAGGCCGGGGCACAGGTGCGGGCTAGGCTTAAGGCCGGGGCACAGGTGCGGGCTAGGCTTAAGGCCGGGGCTCAAGTGCGGGCTAGGCTTAAGGCCGGGGTACAAGTGCGGGCTAGGCTTAAGGCCGGGGCACAAGTGCGGGCTAGGCATAAGGCAGCGGCACAAGTGCTGGTTAGGCGTAAGGCAAGGGCACAAGTGCGGGCTAGGCGTAAGGCAGGAGCACAAGTGCGGGCTAGGCATAAGGCAGGGGCACAAGTGCGGGCTAGGCATAAGGCAGGGGCACAAGTGCGGGCTAGGCATGAGGCAGCGGCACAAGTGCGGGCTAGGCATAAGGCAGCGGCACAAGTGCGGGCTAAACATAAGGCAGGGGCACAAGTGCAGGCTAGGCTTTAGGCTTGGGCACAAGTGCGGGCTAGGCTTAAGGCCGGGGCACAAGTGTGGGCTAGGCTTAAGGCCGGGGCACAAGTGCGGGCTAGGCTTAAGGCCTGGGCACAAGTTCGGGCTAGGCTTAAGGCCTGGGCACAAGTGCGGGCTAGGCTTAAGGCCTGGGCACAAGTGCAGTGCGGGCTAGGCTTAAAGCCTGGGCACAAGTGCAGTGCTGGCTAGGATCAAGGCAGGGGGCACAAATGCTGGCTAGGCTTAAGGCATGGGCACAAGTGCAGGCTAGGCTTAAGGCCTGAGCAAAAGTGCAGGCTAGGCATAAGGCCTGGGCACAAGTGCGGGCTAGGCTTAAGGCATGGGCACAAGTGCAGTGCTGGCTAGGCTTAAGGCCTGGGCACAAGTGCAGTGCTGGCTAGGATCAAGGCAGGGGCACAAGGGCGGGCCTGGCTTAAGGCAGGGGCACAAGGGCGGGCTTGGCTTAAGGCCAGGGCACAAGTGCGGGCTAGGCCTAAGGCCTGGGCACAAGTGCGGGCTAGGCTTAAGGCCTGGGCACAAGTGCGGGCTAGGCTTAAGGCCTGGGCACAAGTGTGGGCTAGGCTTAAGGCCGGGGCACAAGTGCGGGCTAGGCTTAAGGCCGGGGCACAAGTGCAGTGCTGGCTAGGATCAAGGCAGGGGGCACAAGTGCTGGCTAGGCTTAAGGCATACAGCTAACTCTTTGCACTCTTTGCATAAAGGGTTAGGCACCCATAGGGGTGAAGAGCTAGCTTTCACCCCTCTACTCTGTACTTGGACATTTAGGACTAGATCCTTTGTTGTACAGTGCGGAGCCTCTCCATAACCCCATGCTCCAAGCGACCAGGCAATTCTTGTCTGTCCTCCGTAAATGGGTAATGCCTTCTTCCCAATTACAGTCGTGCATGCGCATTCAGACGGGACAAGAGCGAAGAATGTAAAGCTGGCCCTATGTGCATAACCAACATGAAGCTGAAGACAAAAACAAACAAACAAGCATTCAAGGGGCTCAAAAGTGCTGGCTAGGCTTAAGGCCTGGGCACAAGTGCGGGCTAGGCTTAAGGCCGGGGCACAAGTGCGGGCTAGGCTTAAGGCCGGGCACAAGTGCGGGCTAGGCTTAAGGCAGCGGCACAAGTGCGGGCTAGGCATAAGGCAGCGGCACAAGTGCGGGCTAAACATAAGGCAGGGGCACAAGTGCAGGCTAGGCTTTAGGCCTGGGCACAAGTGCGGGCTAGGCTTAAGGCCGGGGCACAAGTGTGGGCTAGGCTTAAGGCCGGGGCACAAGTGCGGGCTAGGCTTAAGGCCTGGGCACAAGTTCGGGCTAGGCTTAAGGCCTGGGCACAAGTGCGGGCTAGGCTTAAGGCCTGGGCACAAGTGCGGGCTAGGCTTAAGGCCTGGGCACAAGTGCAGTGCGGGCTAGGCTTAAGGCCTGGGCACAAGTGCAGTGCTGGCTAGGATCAAGGCAGGGGGCACAAATGCTGGCTAGGCTTAAGGCATGGGCACAAGTGCAGGCTAGGCTTAAGGCCTGAGCAAAAGTGCAGGCTAGGCATAAGGCCTGGGCACAAGTGCGGGCTAGGCTTAAGGCATGGGCACAAGTGCAGTGCTGGCTAGGCTTAAGGCCTGGGCACAAGTGCAGTGCTGGCTAGGATCAAGGCAGGGGCACAAGGGCGGGCCTGGCTTAAGGCAGGGGCACAAGGGCGGGCTTGGCTTAAGGCCAGGGCACAATTGCGGGCTAGGCCTAAGGCCTGGGCACAAGTGCGGGCTAGGCTTAAGGCCTGGGCACAAGTGCGGGCTAGGCTTAAGGCCTGGGCACAAGTGTGGGCTAGGCTTAAGGCCGGGGCACAAGTGCGGGCTAGGCTTAAGGCCGGGGCACAAGTGCAGTGCTGGCTAGGATCAAGGCAGGGGGCACAAGTGCTGGCTAGGTTTAAGGCATACAGCTAACTCTTTGCACTCTTTGCATAAAGGGTTAGGCACCCATAGGGGTGAAGAGCTAGCTTTCACCCCTCTACTCTGTACTTGGACATTTAGGACTAGATCCTTTGTTGTACAGTGCGGAGCCTCTCCATAACCCCATGCTCCAAGCGACCAGGCAATTCTTGTCTGTCCTCCGTAAATGGGTAATGCCTTCTTCCCAATTACAGTCGTGCATGCGCATTCAGACGGGACAAGAGCGAAGAATGTAAAGCTGGCCCAATGTGCATAACCAACATGAAGCTGAAGACAAAAACAAACAAACAAGCATTCAAGGGGCTCAAAAGTGCGGGCTAGGCTTAAGGCCTGGGCACAAGTGCGGGCTAGGCTTAAGGCCGGGGCACAAGTGCATGATAGGCTTAAGGCCGGGGCACAAGGGCGGGCTAGGCTTAAGGCCGGGGCACAAGTACGGGCTAGGCTTAAGGCCGGGGCACAGGTGCGGGCTAGGCTTAATCCCGGGGCACAGGTGCGGGCTAGGCTTAAGGCCGGGGCACAGGTGCGGGCTAGGCTTAAGGCGGGGCACAGGTGCGTGCTAGGCTTAATGCCAGGGCACAGGTGCGGGCCAGGCTTAAGACCGGGGCACAGGTGCGGGCTAGGCTTAAGGCCGGGGCACAGGTGCGGGCTAGGCTTAAGGCCGGGGCACAGGTGCGGGCTAGGCTTAAGGCCGGGGCACAGGTGCGGGCTAGGCTTAAGGCCGGGGCACAGGTGCGGGCTAGGCTTAAGGAAGGGGCACAAGGACGGGCTTGGCTTAAGGCAGGGGCACACGGGCGGGCTTGGCTTAAGGCCGGGGAACAAGTGCGGGCTAGGCTTAAGGCCGGGGCACAAGTGCGGGCTAGGCCTGGGCACAAGTGCGGGCTAGGCTTAAGGCCGGGGCACAAGTGCGGGCTAGGCTTAAGGCCTGGGCACAAGTGCGGGCTAGGCTTAAGGCCGGGGCACAAGTGTAGTGCGGCTAGGCTTAAGGCCGGGGCACAAGTGCGGGCTAGGCTTAAGGCCGGGGCACAAGTGCGCGCTAGGCTTAAGGCCTGGGCACAAGTGCGGGCTAGGCTTAAGGCCGGGGCACAAGTGCGGGCTAGGCTTAAGGCCTGGGCACAAGTGCAGTGCGGGCTAGGCTTAAGGCCTGGGCACAAGTGCAGTGCTGGCTAGGATCAAGGCAGGGGGCACAAATGCTGGCTAGGCTTAAGGCCTGGGCACAAGTGCAGGCTAGGCTTAAGGCCTGAGCAAAAGTGCAGGCTAGGCTAAAGGCCGGGGCACAGGTGCAGGCTAGGCTTAAGGCCGGGGCACAGGTGCGGGCTAGGCTTAAGGCCGGGGCACAGGTGCGGGCTAGGCTTAAGGCCGGGGCTCAAGTGCGGGCTAGGCTTAAGGCCGGGGCACAAGTGCGGGCTAGGCTTAAGGCCGGGGCACAAGTGCGGGCTAGGCATAAGGCAGCGGCACAAGTGCTGGTTAGGCATAAGGCAAGGGCACAAGTGCGGGCTAGGCGTAAGGCAGGGGCACAAGTGCGGGCTAGGCATAAGGCAGGGGCACAAGTGCGGGCTAGGCATAAGGCAGGGGCACAAGTGCGGGCTAGGCATAAGGCAGCGGCACAAGTGCGGGCTAGGCATAAGGCAGCGGCACAAGTGCGGGCTAAACATAAGGCAGGGGCACAAGTGCAGGCTAGGCTTTAGGCCTGGGCACAAGTGCGGGCTAGGCTTAAGGCCGGGGCACAAGTGTGGGCTAGGCTTAAGGCCGGGGCACAAGTGCGGGCTAGGCTTAAGGCCTGGGCACAAGTTCGGGCTAGGCTTAAGGCCTGGGCACAAGTGCGGGCTAGGCTTAAGGCCTGGGCACAAGTGCGGGCTAGGCTTAAGGCCTGGGCACAAGTGCAGTGCGGGCTAGGCTTAAGGCCTGGCCACAAGTGCAGTGCTGGCTAGGATCAAGGCAGGGGGCACAAATGCTGGCTAGGCTTAAGGCATGGGCACAAGTGCAGGCTAGGCTTAAGGCCTGAGCAAAAGTGCAGGCTAGGCATAAGGCCTGGGCACAAGTGCGGGCTAGGCCTAAGGCATGGGCACAAGTGCAGTGCTGGCTAGGCTTAAGGCCTGGGCACAAGTGCAGTGCTGGCTAGGATCAAGGTAGGGGCACAAGGGCGGGCCTGGCTTAAGGCAGGGGCACAAGGGCGGGCTTGGCTTAAGGCCAGGGCACAATTGCGGGCTAGGCCTAAGGCCTGGGCACAAGTGCGGGCTAGGCTTAAGGCCTGGGCACAAGTGCGGGCTAGGCTTAAGGCCTGGGCACAAGTGTGGGCTAGGCTTAAGGCCGGGGCACAAGTGCGGGCTAGGCTTAAGGCCGGGGCACAAGTGCAGTGCTGGCTAGGATCAAGGCAGGGGGCACAAGTGCTGGCTAGGTTTAAGGCATACAGCTAACTCTTTGCACTCTTTGCATAAAGGGTTAGGCACCCATAGGGGTGAAGAGCTAGCTTTCACCCCTCTACTCTGTACTTGGACATTTAGGACTAGATCCTTTGTTGTACAGTGCGGAGCCTCTCCATAACCCCATGCTCCAAGCGACCAGGCAATTCTTGTCTGTCCTCCGTAAATGGGTAATGCCTTCTTCCCAATTACAGTCGTGCATGCGCATTCAGACGGGACAAGAGCGAAGAATGTAAAGCTGGCCCTATGTGCATAACCAACATGAAGCTGAAGACAAAAACAAACAAACAAGCATTCAAGGGGCTCAAAAGTGCGGGCTAGGCTTAAGGCCTGGGCACAAGTGCGGGCTAGGCTTAAGGCCGGGGCACAAGTGCGGGCTAGGCTTAAGGCCGGGGCACAAGTGCGAGCTAGGCTTAAGGCCGGGGCACAAGTGCGGGCTAGGCTTAAGGCCGGGGCACAAGTGCGGGCTAGGCTTAAGGCCGGGGCACAAGTGCGGGCTAGGCTTAAGGCCGGGGCACAAGTGCGGGCTAGGCTTAAGGCCGGGGCACAAGTGCGGGCTAGGCCTAAGGCCTGGGCACAAGTGCGGGCTAGGCTTAAGGCCTGGGCACAAGTGCGGGCTAGGCTTAAGGCCTGGGCACAAGTGCGGGCTAGGCTTAAGGCCGGGGCACAAGTGCGGGCTAGGCTTAAGGCCGGGGCACAAGTGCAGTGCTGGCTAGGATCAAGGCAGGGGGCACAAGTGCTGGCTAGGTTTAAGGCATACAGCTAACTCTTTGCACTCTTTGCATAAAGGGTTAGGCACCCATAGGGGTGAAGAGCTAGCTTTCACCCCTCTACTCTGTACTTGGACATTTAGGACTAGATCCTTTGTTGTACAGTGCGGAGCCTCTCCATAACCCCATGCTCCAAGCGACCAGGCAATTCTTGTCTGTCCTCCGTAAATGGGTAATGCCTTCTTCCCAATTACAGTCGTGCATGCGCATTCAGACGGGACAAGAGCGAAGAATGTAAAGCTGGCCCTATGTGCATAACCAACATGAAGCTGAAGACAAAAACAAACAAACAAGCATTCAAGGGGCTCAAAAGTGCGGGCTAGGCTTAAGGCCTGGGCACAAGTGCGGGCTAGGCTTAAGGCCGGGGCACAAGTGCGGGCTAGGCTTAAGGCCGGGGCACAAGTGCGAGCTAGGCTTAAGGCCGGGGCACAAGTGCGGGCTAGGCTTAAGGCCGGGGCACAAGTGCGGGCTAGGCTTAAGGCCGGGGCACAAGTGCGGGCTAGGCTTAAGGCCGGGGCACAAGTGCGGGCTAGGCTTAAGGCCGGGGCACAAGTGCGGGCTAGGCCTAAGGCCTGGGCACAAGTGCGGGCTAGGCTTAAGGCCTGGGCACAAGTGCGGGCTAGGCTTAAGGCCTGGGCACAAGTGCGGGCTAGGCTTAAGGCCGGGGCACAAGTGCGGGCTAGGCTTAAGGCCGGGGCACAGGTGCGGGCTAGGCTTAAGGCCGGGGCACAAGTGCGGGCTAGGCTTAAGGCCGGGGCACAAGTGCGGGCTAGGCATAAGGCAGCGGCACAAGTGCTGGTTAGGCATAAGGCAAGGGCACAAGTGCGGGCTAGGCATAAGGCAGGGGCACAAGTGCGGGCTAGGCATAAGGCAGGGGCACAAGTGCGGGCTAGGCATAAGGCAGGGACACAAGTGCGGGCTAAACATAAGGCAGGGTGCACAAGTGCAGGCTAGGCTTTAGGCCTGGGCACAAGTGCGAGCTAGGCTTAAGGCCTGAGAAAAAGTGCGGGCTAGGCTTAAGGCTGGGGCACAAGTGCGGGCTAGGCTTAAGGCTGGGGCACAAGTGCGGGCTAGGCATAAGGCAGGGACACAAGTGCGGGCTAAACATAAGGCAGGGTGCACAAGTGCAGGCTAGGCTTTAGGCCTGGGCACAAGTGCGAGCTAGGCTTAAGGCCTGAGCAAAAGTGCAGGCTAGGCTAAAGGCCGGGGCACAGGTGCAGGCTAGGCTTAAGGCCGGGGCACAGGTGCGGGCTAGGCTTAAGGCCGGGGCACAGGTGCGGGCTAGGCTTAAGGCCGGGGCTCAAGTGCCGGCTAGGCTTAAGGCCGGGGCACAAGTGCGGGCTAGGCTTAAGGCCGGGGCACAAGTGCGGGCTAGGCATAAGGCAGCGGCACAAGTGCTGGTTAGGCATAAGGCAAGGGCACAAGTGCGGGCTAGGCGTAAGGCAGGGGCACAAGTGCGGGCTAGGCATAAGGCAGGGGCACAAGTGCGGGCTAGGCATAAGGCAGGGGCACAAGTGCGGGCTAGGCATAAGGCAGCGGCACAAGTGCGGGCTAGGCATAAGGCAGCGGCACAAGTGCGGGCTAAACATAAGGCAGGGGCACAAGTGCAGGCTAGGCTTTAGGCCTGGGCACAAGTGCGGGCTAGGCTTAAGGCCGGGGCACAAGTGTGGGCTAGGCTTAAGGCCGGGGCACAAGTGCGGGCTAGGCTTAAGGCCTGGGCACAAGTTCGGGCTAGGCTTAAGGCCTGGGCACAAGTGCGGGCTAGGCTTAAGGCCTGGGCACAAGTGCGGGCTAGGCTTAAGGCCTGGGCACAAGTGCAGTGCGGGCTAGGCTTAAGGCCTGGCCACAAGTGCAGTGCTGGCTAGGATCAAGGCAGGGGGCACAAATGCTGGCTAGGCTTAAGGCATGGGCACAAGTGCAGGCTAGGCTTAAGGCCTGAGCAAAAGTGCAGGCTAGGCATAAGGCCTGGGCACAAGTGCGGGCTAGGCCTAAGGCATGGGCACAAGTGCAGTGCTGGCTAGGCTTAAGGCCTGGGCACAAGTGCAGTGCTGGCTAGGATCAAGGTAGGGGCACAAGGGCGGGCCTGGCTTAAGGCAGGGGCACAAGGGCGGGCTTGGCTTAAGGCCAGGGCACAATTGCGGGCTAGGCCTAAGGCCTGGGCACAAGTGCGGGCTAGGCTTAAGGCCTGGGCACAAGTGCGGGCTAGGCTTAAGGCCTGGGCACAAGTGTGGGCTAGGCTTAAGGCCGGGGCACAAGTGCGGGCTAGGCTTAAGGCCGGGGCACAAGTGCAGTGCTGGCTAGGATCAAGGCAGGGGGCACAAGTGCTGGCTAGGTTTAAGGCATACAGCTAACTCTTTGCACTCTTTGCATAAAGGGTTAGGCACCCATAGGGGTGAAGAGCTAGCTTTCACCCCTCTACTCTGTACTTGGACATTTAGGACTAGATCCTTTGTTGTACAGTGCGGAGCCTCTCCATAACCCCATGCTCCAAGCGACCAGGCAATTCTTGTCTGTCCTCCGTAAATGGGTAATGCCTTCTTCCCAATTACAGTCGTGCATGCGCATTCAGACGGGACAAGAGCGAAGAATGTAAAGCTGGCCCTATGTGCATAACCAACATGAAGCTGAAGACAAAAACAAACAAACAAGCATTCAAGGGGCTCAAAAGTGCGGGCTAGGCTTAAGGCCTGGGCACAAGTGCGGGCTAGGCTTAAGGCCGGGGCACAAGTGCGGGCTAGGCTTAAGGCCGGGGCACAAGTGCGAGCTAGGCTTAAGGCCGGGGCACAAGTGCGGGCTAGGCTTAAGGCCGGGGCACAAGTGCGGGCTAGGCTTAAGGCCGGGGCACAAGTGCGGGCTAGGCTTAAGGCCGGGGCACAAGTGCGGGCTAGGCTTAAGGCCTGGGCACAAGTGTGGGCTAGGCTTAAGGCCGGGGCACAAGTGCGGGCTAGGCCTAAGGCCTGGGCACAAGTGCGGGCTAGGCTTAAGGCCTGGGCACAAGTGCGGGCTAGGCTTAAGGCCTGGGCACAAGTGCGGGCTAGGCTTAAGGCCGGGGCACAAGTGCGGGCTAGGCTTAAGGCCGGGGCACAGGTGCGGGCTAGGCTTAAGGCCGGGGCACAAGTGCGGGCTAGGCTTAAGGCCGGGGCACAAGTGCGGGCTAGGCATAAGGCAGCGGCACAAGTGCTGGTTAGGCATAAGGCAAGGGCACAAGTGCGGGCTAGGCATAAGGCAGGGGCACAAGTGCGGGCTAGGCATAAGGCAGGGGCACAAGTGCGGGCTAGGCATAAGGCAGGGACACAAGTGCGGGCTAAACATAAGGCAGGGTGCACAAGTGCAGGCTAGGCTTTAGGCCTGGGCACAAGTGCGAGCTAGGCTTAAGGCCTGAGAAAAAGTGCGGGCTAGGCTTAAGGCTGGGGCACAAGTGCGGGCTAGGCTTAAGGCTGGGGCACAAGTGCGGGCTAGGCATAAGGCAGGGACACAAGTGCGGGCTAAACATAAGGCAGGGTGCACAAGTGCAGGCTAGGCTTTAGGCCTGGGCACAAGTGCGAGCTAGGCTTAAGGCCTGGGCACAAGTGCGGGCTAGGCTTAAGGCTGGGGCACAAGTGCGGGCTAGGCTTAAGGCTGGGGCACAAGTGCGGGCTAGGCTTAAGGCCCGGACACAAGTGCGGGCTAGGCTTAAGGCCGGGGCACAAGTGCGGGCTAGGCTTAAGGCCTGGACACAAGTGCGGGCTAGGCTTAAGGCCGGGGCACAAGTGCTGGCTAGTCTTAAGGCCGGGGCACAAGTGCGGGCTAGGCTTAAGGCCTGGGCACAAGTGCGGGCTAGGCTTAAGGCCTGGGCACAAGGGCGGGCTAGGCTTAAGGCCTGAGCACAAGGGCGGGCTAGGCTTAAGGCAGGGGCACATGGGCGGGCTTGGCTTAAGGAAGTGGCACAAGGGCGGGCTTGGCTTAAGGCAGGGGCACAAGGGCGGGCTTGGCTTAAGGCCGGGGCACAAGTGCTGGCTAGTCTTAAGGCCGGGGCACAAGTGCGGGCTAGGCTTAAGGCCTGGGCACAAGTGCGGGCTAGGCTTAAGGCCTGGGCACAAGGGCGGGCTAGGCTTAAGGCCTGGGCACAAGGGCGGGCTAGGCTTAAGGCAGGGGCACATGGGCGGGCTTGGCTTAAAGAAGGGGCACAAGGGCAGGCTTGGCTTAAGGCAGGGGCACAAGGGCGGGCTTGGCTTAAGGCCAGGGCACAAGTGCTGGCTAGTCTTAAGGCCGGGGCACAAGTGCGGGCTAGGCTTAAGGCCTGGGCACAAGTGCGGGCTAGGCTTAAGGCCTGGGCGCAAGGGCGGGCTAGGCTTAAGGCCTGAGCACAAGGGCGGGCTAGGCTTAAGGCAGGGGCACATGGGCGGGCTTGGCTTAAGGAAGGGGCACAAGGGCGGGCGTGGCTTAAGGCAGGGGCACATGGGCGGGCTTGGCTTAAGGCCGGGGCACAAGTGCGGGCTAGGCTTAAGGCCGGGGCACAAGTGCGGGCTAGGCCTGGGCACAAGTGCCGGCTAGGCTTAAGGCCGGGGCACAAGTGCGGGCTAGGCTTAAGGCCTGGGCACAAGTGCGGGCTAGGCTTAAGGCCGGGGCACAAGTGCAGTGCGGCTAGGCTTAAGGCCGGGGCACAAGTGCGGGCTAGGCTTAAGGCCGGGGCACAAGTGCGCGCTAGGCTTAAGGCCGGGGCACAAGTGCGGGCTAGGCTTAAGGCCGGGGCACAAGTGCGGGCTAGGCTTAAGGCCTGGGCACAAGTGCAGTGCGGGCTAGGCTTAAGGCCTGGGCACAAGTGCAGTGCTGGCTAGTATCAAGGCAGGGGGCACAAATGCTGGCTAGGCTTAAGGCCTGGGCACAAGTGCAGGCTAGGCGTAAGGCCTGAGCAAAAGTGCAGGCTATGCTAAAGGCCGGGGCACAGGTGCAGGCTAGGCTTAAGGCCGGGGCACAGGTGCGGGCTAGGCATAAGGCCGGGGCACAGGTGCGGGCTAGGCTTAAGGCCGGGGCTCAAGTGCGGGCTAGGCTTAAGGCCGGGGCACAAGTGCGGGCTAGGCTTAAGGCCGGGGCACAAGTGCGGGCTAGGCATAAGGCAGCGGCACAAGTGCTGGTTAGGCATAAGGCAAGGGCACAAGTGCGGGCTAGGCGTAAGGCAGGAGCACAAGTGCGGGCTAGGCATAAGGCAGGGGCACAAGTGCGGGCTAGGCATAAGGCAGGGGCACAAGTGCGGGCTAGGCATAAGGCAGCGGCACAAGTGCGGGCTAGGCATAAGGCAGCGGCACAAGTGCGGGCTAAACATAAGGCAGGGGCACAAGTGCAGGCTAGGCTTTAGGCTTGGGCACAAGTGCGGGCTAGGCTTAAGGCCGGGGCACAAGTGTGGGCTAGGCTTAAGGCCGGGGCACAAGTGCGGGCTAGGCTTAAGGCCTGGGCACAAGTTCGGGCTAGGCTTAAGGCCTGGGCACAAGTGCGGGCTAGGCTTAAGGCCTGGGCACAAGTGCGGGCTAGGCTTAAGGCCTGGGCACAAGTGCAGTGCGGGCTAGGCTTAAGGCCTGGGCACAAGTGCAGTGCTGGCTAGGATCAAGGCAGGGGGCACAAATGCTGGCTAGGCTTAAGGCATGGGCACAAGTGCAGGCTAGGCTTAAGGCCTGAGCAAAAGTGCAGGCTAGGCATAAGGCCTGGGCACAAGTGCGGGCTAGGCTTAAGGCATGGGCACAAGTGCAGTGCTGGCTAGGCTTAAGGCCTGGGCACAAGTGTAGTGCTGGCTAGGATCAAGGCAGGGGCACAAGGGCGGGCCTGGCTTAAGGCAGGGGCACAAGGGCGGGCTTGGCTTAAGGCCAGGGCACAAGTGCGGGCTAGGCCTAAGGCCTGGGCACAAGTGCGGGCTAGGCTTAAGGCCTGGGCACAAGTGCGGGCTAGGCTTAAGGCCTGGGCACAAGTGTGGGCTAGGCTTAAGGCCGGGGCACAAGTGCGGGCTAGGCTTAAGGCCGGGGCACAAGTGCAGTGCTGGCTAGGATCAAGGCAGGGGGCACAAGTGCTGGCTAGGCTTAAGGCATACAGCTAACTCTTTGCACTCTTTGCATAAAGGGTTAGGCACCCATAGGGGTGAAGAGCTAGCTTTCACCCCTCTACTCTGTACTTGGACATTTAGGACTAGATCCTTTGTTGTACAGTGCGGAGCCTCTCCATAACCCCATGCTCCAAGCGACCAGGCAATTCTTGTCTGTCCTCCGTAAATGGGTAATGCCTTCTTCCCAATTACAGTCGTGCATGCGCATTCAGACGGGACAAGAGCGAAGAATGTAAAGCTGGCCCTATGTGCATAACCAACATGAAGCTGAAGACAAAAACAAACAAACAAGCATTCAAGGGGCTCAAAAGTGCGGGCTAGGCTTAAGGCCTGGGCACAAGTGCGGGCTAGGCTTAAGGCCGGGGCACAAGTGCGGGCTAGGCTTAAGGCCGGGGCACAAGTGCGGGCTAGGCTTAAGGCCGGGGCACAAGTGCGGGCTAGGCTTAAGGCCGGGGCACAAGTGTGGGCTAGGCTTAAGGCCGGGGCACAAGTGCGGGCTAGGCTTAAGGCCGGGGCACAAGTGCGGGCTAGGCTTAAGGCCTGGGCACAAGTGCGGGCTAGGCTTAAGGCCTGGGCACAATGGCGGGCTAGGCTTAAGGCCTGAGCACAAGGGCGGGCTAGGCTTAAGGCAGGGGCACATGGGCGGGCTTGGCTTAAGGAAGGGGCACAAGGGCGGGCTTGGCTTAAGGCAGGGGCACAAGGGCGGGCTTGGCTTAAGGCCGGGGCACAAGTGCGGACTAGGCTTAAGACCTGGGCACAATGGCGGGCTAGGCTTAAGGCCTGAGCACAAGGGCGGGCTAGGCTTAAGGCAGGGGCACATGGGCGGGCTTGGCTTAAGGAAGGGGCACAAGGGCGGGCTTGGCTTAAGGCAGGGGCACAAGGGCGGGCTTGGCTTAAGGCCGGGGCACAAGTGCGTGCTAGGCTTAAGGCCGGGGCACAAGTGCGGGCTAGGCTTAAGGCCGGGACACAAGTGCGGGCTAGGCTTAAGGCCGGGGCACAAGTGCGGGCTAGGCTTAAGGCCGGGGCACAAGTGCGGGCTAGGCTTAAGGCCGGGGCACAAGTGCGGGCTAGGCTTAATGCCTGGGCACAAGTGCGGGCTAGGCTTAAGGCCTGGGCACAAGGGCGGGCTAGGCTTAAGGCCTGAGCACAAGGGCGGGCTAGGCTTAAGGCAGGGGCACATGGGCGGGCTTGGCTTAAGGAAGGGGCACATGGGCAGGCTTGGCTTAAGGAAGGGGCACAAGGGCGGGCTTGGCTTAAGGCAGGGGCACAAGTGTGGGCTAGGCTTAAGGCCGGGGCACAAGTGTGGGCTAGGCTTAAGGCCGGGGCACAAGTGCGGGCTAGGCTTAAGGCCTGGGCACAAGTTCGGGCTAGGCTTAAGGCCTGGGCACAAGTGCGGGCTAGGCTTAAGGCCTGGGCACAAGTGCGGGCTAGGCTTAAGGCCTGGGCACAAGTGCAGTGCGGGCTAGGCTTAAGGCCTGGGCACAAGTGCAGTGCTGGCTAGGATCAAGGCAGGGGGCACAAATGCTGGCTAGGCTTAAGGCATGGGCACAAGTGCAGGCTAGGCTTAAGGCCTAAGCAAAAGTGCAGGCTAGGCATAAGGCCTGGGCACAAGTGCGGGCTAGGCTTAAGGCATGGGCACAAGTGCAGTGCTGGCTAGGCTTAAGGCCTGGGCACAAGTGTAGTGCTGGCTAGGATCAAGGCAGGGGCACAAGGGCGGGCCTGGCTTAAGGCAGGGGCACAAGGGCGGGCTTGGCTTAAGGCCAGGGCACAAGTGCGGGCTAGGCCTAAGGCCTGGGCACAAGTGCGGGCTAGGCTTAAGGCCTGGGCACAAGTGCGGGCTAGGCTTAAGGCCTGGGCACAAGTGTGGGCTAGGCTTAAGGCCGGGGCACAAGTGCGGGCTAGGCTTAAGGCCGGGGCACAAGTGCAGTGCTGGCTAGGATCAAGGCAGGGGGCACAAGTGCTGGCTAGGCTTAAGGCATACAGCTAACTCTTTGCACTCTTTGCATAAAGGGTTAGGCACCCATAGGGGTGAAGAGCTAGCTTTCACCCCTCTACTCTGTACTTGGACATTTAGGACTAGATCCTTTGTTGTACAGTGCGGAGCCTCTCCATAACCCCATGCTCCAAGCGACCAGGCAATTCTTGTCTGTCCTCCGTAAATGAGTAATGCCTTCTTCCCAATTACAGTCGTGCATGCGCATTCAGACGGGACAAGAACGAAGAATGTAAAGCTGGCCCTATGTGCATAACCAACATGAAGCTGAAGACAAAAACAAACAAACAAGCATTCAAGGGGCTCAAAAGTGCGGGCTAGGCTTAAGGCCTGGGCACAAGTGCGGGCTAGGCTTAAGGCCGGGGCACAAGTGCGGGCTAGGCTTAAGGCCGGGGCACAAGTGCGGGCTAGGCTTAAGGCCGGGGCACAAGTGCGGGCTAGGCTTAAGGCCGGGGCACAAGTGTGGGCTAGGCTTAAGGCCGGGGCACAAGTGCGGGCTAGGCTTAAGGCCGGGGCACAAGTGCGGGCTAGGCTTAAGGCCTGGGCACAAGTGCGGGCTAGGCTTAAGGCCTGGGCACAATGGCGGGCTAGGCTTAAGGCCTGAGCACAAGGGCGGGCTAGGCTTAAGGCAGGGGCACATGGGCGGGCTTGGCTTAAGGAAGGGGCACAAGGGCGGGCTTGGCTTAAGGCAGGGGCACAAGGGCGGGCTTGGCTTAAGGCCGGGGCACAAGTGCGGACTAGGCTTAAGACCTGGGCACAATGGCGGGCTAGGCTTAAGGCCTGAGCACAAGGGCGGGCTAGGCTTAAGGCAGGGGCACATGGGCGGGCTTGGCTTAAGGAAGGGGCACAAGGGCGGGCTTGGCTTAAGGCAGGGGCACAAGGGCGGGCTTGGCTTAAGGCCGGGGCACAAGTGCGTGCTAGGCTTAAGGCCGGGGCACAAGTGCGGGCTAGGCTTAAGGCCGGGACACAAGTGCGGGCTAGGCTTAAGGCCGGGGCACAAGTGCGGGCTAGGCTTAAGGCCGAGGCACAAGTGTGAGCTAGGCTTAAGGCCGGGGCACAAGTGCGGGCTAGGCTTAATGCCTGGGCACAAGTGCGGGCTAGGCTTAAGGCCTGGGCACAAGGGCGGGCTAGGCTTAAGGCCTGAGCACAAGGGCGGGCTAGGCTTAAGGCAGGGGCACATGGGCGGGCTTGGCTTAAGGAAGGGGCACATGGGCGGGCTTGGCTTAAGGAAGGGGCACAAGGGCGGGCTTGGCTTAAGGCCGGGGCACAAGTGCGGGCTAGGCTTAAGGCCGGGGCACAAGTGCGGGCTAGGCTTAAGGCCTGGGCACAAGTGCGGGCTAGGCTTAAGGCCGGGGCACAAGTGCGGGCTAGGCTTAAGGCCGGGGCACAAGTGCGGGCTAGGCTTAAGGCCGGGGCACAAGGGCGGGCTAGGCTTAAGGCCGGGGCACAAGGGCGGGCTAGGCTTAAAGCCGGGGCACAAGTACGGGCTAGGCTTAAGGCCGGGGCACAGGTGCGGGCCAGGCTTAAGCCCGGGGCACAGGTGCGGGCTAGGCTTAAGGCCGGGGCACAGGTGCGGGCTAGGCTTAAGGCCGGGGCACAGGTGCGGGCTAGGCTTAAGGCCGGGGCACAGGTGCGGGCTAGGCTTAAGGCCGGGGCACAGGTGCGGGCTAGGTTTAAGGCCGGTGCACAGGTGCGGGCTAGGCTTAAGGCCGGGGCACAGGTGCGGGCTAGGCTTAAGGCCGGGGCACAGGTGCGGGCTAGGCTTAAGGCCGGGGCACAGGTGCGGGCTAGGCTTAAGGCCGGGGCACAGGTGCGGGCTAGGCTTAAGGCCGGGGCACAAGTGCAGGCTAGGCTTAAGGCCTGAGCAAAAGTGCAGGCTAGGCTTATGGCCGGGGCACAGGTGCAGGCTAGGCTTAAGGCCGGGGCACAGGTGCGGGCTAGGCTTAAGGCCGGGGCACAAGTGTGGGCTAGGCTTAAGGCCTGTGCACAAGGGCGGGCTAGGCTTAAGGCAGGGGCACATGGGCGGGCTTGGCTTAAGGAAGGGGCACAAGGGCGGGCTTGGCTTAAGGCAGTGGCACAAGGGCGGGCTTGGCTTAAGGCCGGGGCACAAGTGCGGGCTAGGCTTAAGGCCGGGGCACAAGTGCGGGCTAGGCTTAAGGCCTGGGCACAAGTGCGGGCTAGGCTTAAGGCCGGGGCACAAGTGCAGGCTAGGCTTAAGGCCTGGGCACAAGTGCAGGCTAGGCTTAAGGCCTTGGCACAAGGGCGGGCTAGGCTTAAGGCCTGGGCACAAGGGCGGGCTAGACTTAAGGCAGGGGCACATGGGCGGGCTTGGCTTAAGGCAGGGGCACAAGGGCGGGCTTGGCTTAAGGCAGGGGGCACAAGGGCAGGCTTGGCTTAAGGCAGAGGCACAAGGGCGGGCTTGGCTTAAGGCCAGGGCACAAGTGCGGGCTAGGCCTAAGGCCTGGGCACAAGTGCGGGCTAGGCTTAAGGTTTGGGCACAAGTGTGGGCTTGGCTTAAGGCCGGGGCACAAGTGTGGGCTAGGCTTAAGGCCGGGGTACAAGTGCAGTGCTGGCTAGGATCAAGGCAGGGGGCACAAGTGCTGGCTAGACTTAAGGCATGGGCACAAGTGCTGGCTAGGCTTAAGGCGTACAGCTAACTCTTTGCACTCTTTGCATAAAGGGTTAGGCACCCATAGGGGTGAAGAGCTAGCTTTCACCCCTCTACTCTGTACTTGGACATTTAGGACTAGATCCTTTGTTGTACAGTGCGGAGCCTCTCCATAACCCCACGCTCCAAGCGACCAGGCAATTCTTGTCTGTCCTCCGTAAATGGGTAATGCCTTCTTCCCCAATTACAGTCGTGCATGCGCATTCAGACGGGACAAGAGCGAAGAGCGTAAAGCTGGCCCTATGTGCATAACCAAGATGAAGCTGAAGACAAAAGCAAACAAGCATTCAAGGGGCTCAAAAGTGCGGGCTAGGCTTAAGGCCTGGGCACAAGTGCGGGCTAGGCTTAAGGCCGGGGCACAAGTGCGGGCTAGGCTTAAGGCCGGGGCACAAGTGCGGGCCAGGCTGAAGGCAGGGGCACAAGTGCGGGCTAGGCTTAAGGCCGGGGCACAAGTGCGGGCTAGACTTAAGGCCGGGGCACAAGTACGGGCTAGGCTTAAGGCCGGGGCACAAGTACGGGCTAGGCTTAAGGCCGGGGCACAGGTGCGGGCTAGGCTTAAGCCCGGGGCACAGGTGCGGGCTAGGCTTAAGGCCGGGGCACAGGTGCGGGCTAGGCTTAAGGCCGGGGCACAGGTGCGTGCTAGGCTTAAGGCCGGGGCACAGGTGCGGGCTAGGCTTAAGGCCGGGGCACAGGTGCGGGCTAGGCTTAAGGCCGGGGCACAGGTGCGGGCTAGGCTTAAGGCCGGGGCACAAGTGCGGGCTAGGCTTAAGGCATGGGCACAAGTGCAGTGCTGGCTAGGATCAAGGCAGGGGGCACAAATGCTGGCTAGGCTTAAGGCATGGGCACAAGTGCAGGCTAGGCTTAAGGCCTGAGCAAAAGTGCAGGCTAGGCATAAGGCCTGGGCACAAGTGCAGGCTAGGCTTAAGGCATGGGCACAAGTGCAGTGCGGGCTAGGCTTAAGGCCTGGGCACAAGTGCAGAGCTGGCTTGGATCAAGGCAGGGGGCACAAATGCTGGCTAGGCTTAAGGCATGGGCACAAGTGCCAGCTAGGCTTAAGGCCTGGGCACAAGTGCAGGCTAGGCTTAAGGCCTGAGCAAAAGTGCAGGCTAGGCTAAAGGCCGGGGCACAGGTGCAGGCTAGGCTTAAGGCCGGGGCACAGGTGCGGGCTAGGCTTAAGGCCGGGGCACAGGTGCGGGCTAGGCTTAAGGCCGGGGCACAAGTGCGGGCTAGGCTTAAGGCCGGGGCACAAGTGCGGGCTAGGCTTAAGGCATGGGCACAAGTGCGGGCTAGGCATAAGGCAGCGGCACAAGTGCTGGTTAGGCATAAGGCAAGGGCACAAGTGCGGGCTAGGCTTAAGGCCTGGGCACAAGGGCGGGCTAGGCTTAAGGCCTGAGCACAAGGGCGGGCTAGGCTTAAGGCAGGGGCACATGGGCGGGCTTGGCTTAAGGAAGGGGCACAAGGGCGGGCTTGGCTTAAGGCAGGGGCACAAGGGCGGGCTTGGCTTAAGGCCGGGGCACAAGTGCGGGCTAGGCTTAAGGCCTGGGCACAATGGCGGGCTAGGCTTAAGGCCTGAGCACAAGGGCGGGCTAGGCTTAAGGCAGGGGCACATGGGCGGGCTTGGCTTAAGGAAGGGGCACAAGGGCGGGATTGGCTTAAGGCAGGGGCACAAGGGCGGGCTTGGCTTAAGGCTGGGGCACAAGGGCGGGCTTGGCTTAAGGCCGGGGCACAAGGGCGGGCTAGGCTTAAGGCCGGGGCACAAGTGCGGGCTAGGCTTAAGGCCGGGGCACAAGTGCGGGCTAGGCTTAAGGCCGGGGCACAAGTGCGGGCTAGGCTTAAGGCCGGGGCACAAGTGCGGGCTAGGCTTAAGGCCAGGGCACAAGTGTGGGCTAGGCTTAATGCCTGGGCACAAGTGCGGGCTAGGCTTAAGGCCTGGGCACAAGGGCGGGCTAGGCTTAAGGCCTGAGCACAAGGGCGGGCTAGGCTTAAGGCAGGGGCACATGGGCGGGCTAGGCTTAATGCCTGGGCACAAGTGCGGGCTAGGCTTAAGGCCTGGGCACAAGGGCGGGCTAGGCTTAAGGCCTGAGCACAAGGGCGGGCTAGGCTTAAAGCAGGGGCACATGGGCGGGCTTGGCTTAAGTAAGGGGCACATGGGCGGGCTAGGCTTAAGGCCGGGGCACAAGTGCGGGCTAGGCTTAAGGCCGGGGCACAAGTGCGGGCTGGGCTTAAGGCCGGGGCACAAGTGCGGGCTAGGCTTAAGGCCGGGGCACAAGTGCGGGCTAGGCTTAATGCCTGGGCACAAGTGCGGGCTAGGCTTAAGGCCTGGGCACAAGGGCGGGCTAGGCTTAAGGCCTGAGCACAAGGGCGGGCTAGGCTTAAGGTAGGGGCACATGGGCGGGCTAGGCTTAATACCTGGGCACAAGTGCGGGCTAGGCTTAAGGCCTGGGCACAAGGGCGGGCTAGGCTTAAGGCCTGAGCACAAGGGCGGGCTAGGCTTAAGGCAGGGGCACATGGGCGGGCTTGGCTTAAGGAAGGGGCACATGGGCGGGCTTGGCTTAAGGAAGGGGCACAAGGGCGGGCTTGGCTTAAGGCCGGGGCACAAGTGCGGGCTAGGCTTAAGGCCGGGGCACAAGTGCGGGCTAGGCTTAAGGCCTGGGCACAAGTGCGGGCTAGGCTTAAGGCAGGGGCACATGGGCGGGCTTGGCTTAAGGAAGGGGCACATGGGCGGGCTTGGCTTAAGGAAGGGGCACAAGGGCGGGCTTGGCTTAAGGCCGGGGCACAAGTGCGGGCTAGGCTTAAGGCCGGGGCACAAGTGCGGGCTAGGCTTAAGGCCTGGGCACAAGTGCGGGCTAGGCTTAAGGCCGGGGCACAAGTGCGGGCTAGGCTTAAGGCCGGGGCACAAATGCGGGCTAGGCTTAAGGCCGGGGCACAAGTGCGGGCTAGGCTTAAGGCCTGGGCACAAGGGCGGGCTAGGCTTAAGGCCTGGGCACAAGGGCGGGCTAGGCTTAAGGCAGGGGCACATGGGCGGGCTTGGCTTAAAGAAGGGGCACAAGGGCAGGCTTGGCTTAAGGCAGGGGCACAAGGGCGGGCTTGGCTTAAGGCCAGGGCACAAGTGCTGGCTAGTCTTAAGGCCGGGGCACAAGTGCGGGCTAGGCTTAAGGCCTGGGCACAAGTGTGGGCTAGGCTTAAGGCCTGGGCACAAGGGCGGGCTAGGCTTAAGGCCTGGGCACAAGGGCGGGCTAGGCTTAAGGCAGGGGCACATGGGCGGGCTTGGCTTAAAGAAGGGGCACAAGGGCAGGCTTGGCTTAAGGCAGGGGCACAAGGGCAGTGCTGGCTAGGATCAAGGCAGGGGGCACAAGTGCTGGCTAGGCTTAAGGCATACAGCTAACTCTTTGCACTCTTTGCATAAAGGGTTAGGCACCCATAGGGGTGAAGAGCTAGCTTTCACCCCTCTACTCTGTACTTGGACATTTAGGACTAGATCCTTTGTTGTACAGTGCGGAGCCTCTCCATAACCCCATGCTCCAAGCGACCAGGCAATTCTTGTCTGTCCTCCGTAAATGGGTAATGCCTTCTTCCCAATTACAGTCGTGCATGCGCATTCAGACGGGACAAGAGCGAAGAATGTAAAGCTGGCCCTATGTGCATAACCAACATGAAGCTGAAGACAAAAACAAACAAACAAGCATTCAAGGGGCTCAAAAGTGCTGGCTAGGCTTAAGGCCTGGGCACAAGTGCGGGCTAGGCTTAAGGCCGGGGCACAAGTGCGGGCTAGGCTTAAGGCCGGGCACAAGTGCGGGCTAGGCTTAAGGCAGCGGCACAAGTGCGGGCTAGGCATAAGGCAGCGGCACAAGTGCGGGCTAAACATAAGGCAGGGGCACAAGTGCAGGCTAGGCTTTAGGCCTGGGCACAAGTGCGGGCTAGGCTTAAGGCCGGGGCACAAGTGTGGGCTAGGCTTAAGGCCGGGGCACAAGTGCGGGCTAGGCTTAAGGCCTGGGCACAAGTTCGGGCTAGGCTTAAGGCCTGGGCACAAGTGCGGGCTAGGCTTAAGGCCTGGGCACAAGTGCGGGCTAGGCTTAAGGCCTGGGCACAAGTGCAGTGCGGGCTAGGCTTAAGGCCTGGGCACAAGTGCAGTGCTGGCTAGGATCAAGGCAGGGGGCACAAATGCTGGCTAGGCTTAAGGCATGGGCACAAGTGCAGGCTAGGCTTAAGGCCTGAGCAAAAGTGCAGGCTAGGCATAAGGCCTGGGCACAAGTGCGGGCTAGGCTTAAGGCATGGGCACAAGTGCAGTGCTGGCTAGGCTTAAGGCCTGGGCACAAGTGCAGTGCTGGCTAGGATCAAGGCAGGGGCACAAGGGTGGGCCTGGCTTAAGGCAGGGGCACAAGGGCGGGCTTGGCTTAAGGCCAGGGCACAATTGCGGGCTAGGCCTAAGGCCTGGGCACAAGTGCGGGCTAGGCTTAAGGCCTGGGCACAAGTGCGGGCTAGGCTTAAGGCCTGGGCACAAGTGTGGGCTAGGCTTAAGGCCGGGGCACAAGTGCGGGCTAGGCTTAAGGCCGGGGCACAAGTGCAGTGCTGGCTAGGATCAAGGCAGGGGGCACAAGTGCTGGCTAGGTTTAAGGCATACAGCTAACTCTTTGCACTCTTTGCATAAAGGGTTAGGCACCCATAGGGGTGAAGAGCTAGCTTTCACCCCTCTACTCTGTACTTGGACATTTAGGACTAGATCCTTTGTTGTACAGTGCGGAGCCTCTCCATAACCCCATGCTCCAAGCGACCAGGCAATTCTTGTCTGTCCTCCGTAAATGGGTAATGCCTTCTTCCCAATTACAGTCGTGCATGCGCATTCAGACGGGACAAGAGCGAAGAATGTAAAGCTGGCCCAATGTGCATAACCAACATGAAGCTGAAGACAAAAACAAACAAGCATTCAAGGGGCTCAAAAGTGCGGGCTAGGCTTAAGGCCTGGGCACAAGTGCGGGCTAGGCTTAAGGCCGGGGCACAAGTGCATGATAGGCTTAAGGCCGGGGCACAAGGGCGGGCTAGGCTTAAGGCCGGGGCACAAGTACGGGCTAGGCTTAAGGCCGGGGCACAGGTGCGGGCTAGGCTTAATCCCGGGGCACAGGTGCGGGCTAGGCTTAAGGCCGGGGCACAGGTGCGGGCTAGGCTTAAGGCGGGGCACAGGTGCGTGCTAGGCTTAATGCCAGGGCACAGGTGCGGGCCAGGCTTAAGACCGGGGCACAGGTGCGGGCTAGGCTTAAGGCCGGGGCACAGGTGCGGGCTAGGCTTAAGGCCGGGGCACAGGTGCGGGCTAGGCTTAAGGCCGGGGCACAGGTGCGGGCTAGGCTTAAGGCCGGGGCACAGGTGCGGGCTAGGCTTAAGGAAGGGGCACAAGGACGGGCTTGGCTTAAGGCAGGGGCACACGGGCGGGCTTGGCTTAAGGCCGGGGAACAAGTGCGGGCTAGGCTTAAGGCCGGGGCACAAGTGCGGGCTAGGCCTGGGCACAAGTGCGGGCTAGGCTTAAGGCCGGGGCACAAGTGCGGGCTAGGCTTAAGGCCTGGGCACAAGTGCGGGCTAGGCTTAAGGCCGGGGCACAAGTGTAGTGCGGCTAGGCTTAAGGCCGGGGCACAAGTGCGGGCTAGGCTTAAGGCCGGGGCACAAGTGCGCGCTAGGCTTAAGGCCTGGGCACAAGTGCGGGCTAGGCTTAAGGCCGGGGCACAAGTGCGGGCTAGGCTTAAGGCCTGGGCACAAGTGCAGTGCGGGCTAGGCTTAAGGCCTGGGCACAAGTGCAGTGCTGGCTAGGATCAAGGCAGGGGGCACAAATGCTGGCTAGGCTTAAGGCCTGGGCACAAGTGCAGGCTAGGCTTAAGGCCTGAGCAAAAGTGCAGGCTAGGCTAAAGGCCGGGGCACAGGTGCAGGCTAGGCTTAAGGCCGGGGCACAGGTGCGGGCTAGGCTTAAGGCCGGGGCACAGGTGCGGGCTAGGCTTAAGGCCGGGGCTCAAGTGCGGGCTAGGCTTAAGGCCGGGGCACAAGTGCGGGCTAGGCTTAAGGCCGGGGCACAAGTGCGGGCTAGGCATAAGGCAGCGGCACAAGTGCTGGTTAGGCATAAGGCAAGGGCACAAGTGCGGGCTAGGCGTAAGGCAGGGGCACAAGTGCGGGCTAGGCATAAGGCAGGGGCACAAGTGCGGGCTAGGCATAAGGCAGGGGCACAAGTGCGGGCTAGGCATAAGGCAGCGGCACAAGTGCGGGCTAGGCATAAGGCAGCGGCACAAGTGCGGGCTAAACATAAGGCAGGGGCACAAGTGCAGGCTAGGCTTTAGGCCTGGGCACAAGTGCGGGCTAGGCTTAAGGCCGGGGCACAAGTGTGGGCTAGGCTTAAGGCCGGGGCACAAGTGCGGGCTAGGCTTAAGGCCTGGGCACAAGTTCGGGCTAGGCTTAAGGCCTGGGCACAAGTGCGGGCTAGGCTTAAGGCCTGGGCACAAGTGCGGGCTAGGCTTAAGGCCTGGGCACAAGTGCAGTGTGGGCTAGGCTTAAGGCCTGGCCACAAGTGCAGTGCTGGCTAGGATCAAGGCAGGGGGCACAAATGCTGGCTAGGCTTAAGGCATGGGCACAAGTGCAGGCTAGGCTTAAGGCCTGAGCAAAAGTGCAGGCTAGGCATAAGGCCTGGGCACAAGTGCGGGCTAGGCCTAAGGCATGGGCACAAGTGCAGTGCTGGCTAGGCTTAAGGCCTGGGCACAAGTGCAGTGCTGGCTAGGATCAAGGTAGGGGCACAAGGGCGGGCCTGGCTTAAGGCAGGGGCACAAGGGCGGGCTTGGCTTAAGGCCAGGGCACAATTGCGGGCTAGGCCTAAGGCCTGGGCACAAGTGCGGGCTAGGCTTAAGGCCTGGGCACAAGTGCGGGCTAGGCTTAAGGCCTGGGCACAAGTGTGGGCTAGGCTTAAGGCCGGGGCACAAGTGCGGGCTAGGCTTAAGGCCGGGGCACAAGTGCAGTGCTGGCTAGGATCAAGGCAGGGGGCACAAGTGCTGGCTAGGTTTAAGGCATACAGCTAACTCTTTGCACTCTTTGCATAAAGGGTTAGGCACCCATAGGGGTGAAGAGCTAGCTTTCACCCCTCTACTCTGTACTTGGACATTTAGGACTAGATCCTTTGTTGTACAGTGCGGAGCCTCTCCATAACCCCATGCTCCAAGCGACCAGGCAATTCTTGTCTGTCCTCCGTAAATGGGTAATGCCTTCTTCCCAATTACAGTCGTGCATGCGCATTCAGACGGGACAAGAGCGAAGAATGTAAAGCTGGCCCTATGTGCATAACCAACATGAAGCTGAAGACAAAAACAAACAAACAAGCATTCAAGGGGCTCAAAAGTGCGGGCTAGGCTTAAGGCCTGGGCACAAGTGCGGGCTAGGCTTAAGGCCGGGGCACAAGTGCGGGCTAGGCTTAAGGCCGGGGCACAAGTGCGAGCTAGGCTTAAGGCCGGGGCACAAGTGCGGGCTAGGCTTAAGGCCGGGGCACAAGTGCGGGCTAGGCTTAAGGCCGGGGCACAAGTGCGGGCTAGGCTTAAGGCCGGGGCACAAGTGCGGGCTAGGCTTAAGGCCGGGGCACAAGTGCGGGCTAGGCCTAAGGCCTGGGCACAAGTGCGGGCTAGGCTTAAGGCCTGGGCACAAGTGCGGGCTAGGCTTAAGGCCTGGGCACAAGTGCGGGCTAGGCTTAAGGCCGGGGCACAAGTGCGGGCTAGGCTTAAGGCCGGGGCACAAGTGCAGTGCTGGCTAGGATCAAGGCAGGGGGCACAAGTGCTGGCTAGGTTTAAGGCATACAGCTAACTCTTTGCACTCTTTGCATAAAGGGTTAGGCACCCATAGGGGTGAAGAGCTAGCTTTCACCCCTCTACTCTGTACTTGGACATTTAGGACTAGATCCTTTGTTGTACAGTGCGGAGCCTCTCCATAACCCCATGCTCCAAGCGACCAGGCAATTCTTGTCTGTCCTCCGTAAATGGGTAATGCCTTCTTCCCAATTACAGTCGTGCATGCGCATTCAGACGGGACAAGAGCGAAGAATGTAAAGCTGGCCCTATGTGCATAACCAACATGAAGCTGAAGACAAAAACAAACAAACAAGCATTCAAGGGGCTCAAAAGTGCGGGCTAGGCTTAAGGCCTGGGCACAAGTGCGGGCTAGGCTTAAGGCCGGGGCACAAGTGCGGGCTAGGCTTAAGGCCGGGGCACAAGTGCGAGCTAGGCTTAAGGCCGGGGCACAAGTGCGGGCTAGGCTTAAGGCCGGGGCACAAGTGCGGGCTAGGCTTAAGGCCGGGGCACAAGTGCGGGCTAGGCTTAAGGCCGGGGCACAAGTGCGGGCTAGGCTTAAGGCCGGGGCACAAGTGCGGGCTAGGCCTAAGGCCTGGGCACAAGTGCGGGCTAGGCTTAAGGCCTGGGCACAAGTGCGGGCTAGGCTTAAGGCCTGGGCACAAGTGCGGGCTAGGCTTAAGGCCGGGGCACAAGTGCGGGCTAGGCTTAAGGCCGGGGCACAGGTGCGGGCTAGGCTTAAGGCCGGGGCACAAGTGCGGGCTAGGCTTAAGGCCGGGGCACAAGTGCGGGCTAGGCATAAGGCAGCGGCACAAGTGCTGGTTAGGCATAAGGCAAGGGCACAAGTGCGGGCTAGGCATAAGGCAGGGGCACAAGTGCGGGCTAGGCATAAGGCAGGGGCACAAGTGCGGGCTAGGCATAAGGCAGGGACACAAGTGCGGGCTAAACATAAGGCAGGGTGCACAAGTGCAGGCTAGGCTTTAGGCCTGGGCACAAGTGCGAGCTAGGCTTAAGGCCTGAGAAAAAGTGCGGGCTAGGCTTAAGGCTGGGGCACAAGTGCGGGCTAGGCTTAAGGCTGGGGCACAAGTGCGGGCTAGGCATAAGGCAGGGACACAAGTGCGGGCTAAACATAAGGCAGGGTGCACAAGTGCAGGCTAGGCTTTAGGCCTGGGCACAAGTGCGAGCTAGGCTTAAGGCCTGAGCAAAAGTGCAGGCTAGGCTAAAGGCCGGGGCACAGGTGCAGGCTAGGCTTAAGGCCGGGGCACAGGTGCGGGCTAGGCTTAAGGCCGGGGCACAGGTGCGGGCTAGGCTTAAGGCCGGGGCTCAAGTGCCGGCTAGGCTTAAGGCCGGGGCACAAGTGCGGGCTAGGCTTAAGGCCGGGGCACAAGTGCGGGCTAGGCATAAGGCAGCGGCACAAGTGCTGGTTAGGCATAAGGCAAGGGCACAAGTGCGGGCTAGGCGTAAGGCAGGGGCACAAGTGCGGGCTAGGCATAAGGCAGGGGCACAAGTGCGGGCTAGGCATAAGGCAGGGGCACAAGTGCGGGCTAGGCATAAGGCAGCGGCACAAGTGCGGGCTAGGCATAAGGCAGCGGCACAAGTGCGGGCTAAACATAAGGCAGGGGCACAAGTGCAGGCTAGGCTTTAGGCCTGGGCACAAGTGCGGGCTAGGCTTAAGGCCGGGGCACAAGTGTGGGCTAGGCTTAAGGCCGGGGCACAAGTGCGGGCTAGGCTTAAGGCCTGGGCACAAGTTCGGGCTAGGCTTAAGGCCTGGGCATAAGTGCGGGCTAGGCTTAAGGCCTGGGCACAAGTGCGGGCTAGGCTTAAGGCCTGGGCACAAGTGCAGTGCGGGCTAGGCTTAAGGCCTGGCCACAAGTGCAGTGCTGGCTAGGATCAAGGCAGGGGGCACAAATGCTGGCTAGGCTTAAGGCATGGGCACAAGTGCAGGCTAGGCTTAAGGCCTGAGCAAAAGTGCAGGCTAGGCATAAGGCCTGGGCACAAGTGCGGGCTAGGCCTAAGGCATGGGCACAAGTGCAGTGCTGGCTAGGCTTAAGGCCTGGGCACAAGTGCAGTGCTGGCTAGGATCAAGGTAGGGGCACAAGGGCGGGCCTGGCTTAAGGCAGGGGCACAAGGGCGGGCTTGGCTTAAGGCCAGGGCACAATTGCGGGCTAGGCCTAAGGCCTGGGCACAAGTGCGGGCTAGGCTTAAGGCCTGGGCACAAGTGCGGGCTAGGCTTAAGGCCTGGGCACAAGTGTGGGCTAGGCTTAAGGCCGGGGCACAAGTGCGGGCTAGGCTTAAGGCCGGGGCACAAGTGCAGTGCTGGCTAGGATCAAGGCAGGGGGCACAAGTGCTGGCTAGGTTTAAGGCATACAGCTAACTCTTTGCACTCTTTGCATAAAGGGTTAGGCACCCATAGGGGTGAAGAGCTAGCTTTCACCCCTCTACTCTGTACTTGGACATTTAGGACTAGATCCTTTGTTGTACAGTGCGGAGCCTCTCCATAACCCCATGCTCCAAGCGACCAGGCAATTCTTGTCTGTCCTCCGTAAATGGGTAATGCCTTCTTCCCAATTACAGTCGTGCATGCGCATTCAGACAGGACAAGAGCGAAGAATGTAAAGCTGGCCCTATGTGCATAACCAACATGAAGCTGAAGACAAAAACAAACAAACAAGCATTCAAGGGGCTCAAAAGTGCGGGCTAGGCTTAAGGCCTGGGCACAAGTGCGGGCTAGGCTTAAGGCCGGGGCACAAGTGCGGGCTAGGCTTAAGGCCGGGGCACAAGTGCGAGCTAGGCTTAAGGCCGGGGCACAAGTGCGGGCTAGGCTTAAGGCCGGGGCACAAGTGCGGGCTAGGCTTAAGGCCGGGGCACAAGTGCGGGCTAGGCTTAAGGCCGGGGCACAAGTGCGGGCTAGGCTTAAGGCCTGGGCACAAGTGTGGGCTAGGCTTAAGGCCGGGGCACAAGTGCGGGCTAGGCCTAAGGCCTGGGCACAAGTGCGGGCTAGGCTTAAGGCCTGGGCACAAGTGCGGGCTAGGCTTAAGGCCTGGGCACAAGTGCGGGCTAGGCTTAAGGCCGGGGCACAAGTGCGGGCTAGGCTTAAGGCCGGGGCACAGGTGCGGGCTAGGCTTAAGGCCGGGGCACAAGTGCGGGCTAGGCTTAAGGCCGGGGCACAAGTGCGGGCTAGGCATAAGGCAGCGGCACAAGTGCTGGTTAGGCATAAGGCAAGGTCACAAGTGCGGGCTAGGCATAAGGCAGGGGCACAAGTGCGGGCTAGGCATAAGGCAGGGGCACAAGTGCGGGCTAGGCATAAGGCAGGGACACAAGTGCGGGCTAAACATAAGGCAGGGTGCACAAGTGCAGGCTAGGCTTTAGGCCTGGGCACAAGTGCGAGCTAGGCTTAAGGCCTGAGAAAAAGTGCGGGCTAGGCTTAAGGCTGGGGCACAAGTGCGGGCTAGGCTTAAGGCTGGGGCACAAGTGCGGGCTAGGCATAAGGCAGGGACACAAGTGCGGGCTAAACATAAGGCAGGGTGCACAAGTGCAGGCTAGGCTTTAGGCCTGGGCACAAGTGCGAGCTAGGCTTAAGGCCTGGGCACAAGTGCGGGCTAGGCTTAAGGCTGGGGCACAAGTGCGGGCTAGGCTTAAGGCTGGGGCACAAGTGCGGGCTAGGCTTAAGGCCCGGACACAAGTGCGGGCTAGGCTTAAGGCCGGGGCACAAGTGCGGGCTAGGCTTAAGGCCTGGACACAAGTGCGGGCTAGGCTTAAGGCCGGGGCACAAGTGCTGGCTAGTCTTAAGGCCGGGGCACAAGTGCGGGCTAGGCTTAAGGCCTGGGCACAAGTGCGGGCTAGGCTTAAGGCCTGGGCACAAGGGCGGGCTAGGCTTAAGGCCTGAGCACAAGGGCGGGCTAGGCTTAAGGCAGGGGCACATGGGCGGGCTTGGCTTAAGGAAGTGGCACAAGGGCGGGCTTGGCTTAAGGCAGGGGCACAAGGGCGGGCTTGGCTTAAGGCCGGGGCACAAGTGCTGGCTAGTCTTAAGGCCGGGGCACAAGTGCGGGCTAGGCTTAAGGCCTGGGCACAAGTGCGGGCTAGGCTTAAGGCCTGGGCACAAGGGCGGGCTAGGCTTAAGGCCTGGGCACAAGGGCGGGCTAGGCTTAAGGCAGGGGCACATGGGCGGGCTTGGCTTAAAGAAGGGGCACAAGGGCAGGCTTGGCTTAAGGCAGGGGCACAAGGGCGGGCTTGGCTTAAGGCCAGGGCACAAGTGCTGGCTAGTCTTAAGGCCGGGGCACAAGTGCGGGCTAGGCTTAAGGCCTGGGCACAAGTGCGGGCTAGGCTTAAGGCCTGGGCGCAAGGGCGGGCTAGGCTTAAGGCCTGAGCACAAGGGCGGGCTAGGCTTAAGGCAGGGGCACATGGGCGGGCTTGGCTTAAGGAAGGGGCACAAGGGCGGGCGTGGCTTAAGGCAGGGGCACATGGGCGGGCTTGGCTTAAGGCCGGGGCACAAGTGCGGGCTAGGCTTAAGGCCGGGGCACAAGTGCGGGCTAGGCCTGGGCACAAGTGCCGGCTAGGCTTAAGGCCGGGGCACAAGTGCGGGCTAGGCTTAAGGCCTGGGCACAAGTGCGGGCTAGGCTTAAGGCCGGGGCACAAGTGCAGTGCGGCTAGGCTTAAGGCCGGGGCACAAGTGCGGGCTAGGCTTAAGGCCGGGGCACAAGTGCGCGCTAGGCTTAAGGCCGGGGCACAAGTGCGGGCTAGGCTTAAGGCCGGGGCACAAGTGCGGGCTAGGCTTAAGGCCTGGGCACAAGTGCAGTGCGGGCTAGGCTTAAGGCCTGGGCACAAGTGCAGTGCGGGCTAGGCATAAGGCAGGGGCACAAGTGCGGGCTAGGCATAAGGCAGGGGCACCTATGCAGGCTAGACTTAAGGCAGGGGCACAAGTGATGGCTACACATAAGGCATACGGCTAACTCTTTGCACTCTTTGCATAAAGGGATAGGCACCCTTAGGGGTGAAGAGCTAGCTTTCACCCCTCTACTCTGTACTTTGTTGTACAGTGCGGAGCCTCTCCATAACCCCATGCTCCAAGCGACCAGGCAATTCTTGTCTGTCCTCCGTAAATGGGTAATGCCTTCTTCCCAATTACAGTCGTGCATGCGCATTCAGACGGGACAAGAGCGAAGAATGTAAAGCTGGCCCTATGTGCATAACCAACATGAAGCTGAAGACAAAAACAAACAAACAAGCATTCAAGGGGCTCAAAAGTGCGGGCTAGGCTTAAGGCCTGGGCACAAGTGCGGGCTAGGCTTAAGGCCGGGGCACAAGTGCGGGCTAGGCTTAAGGCCGGGGCACAAGTGCGGGCTAGGCTTAAGGCCGGGGCACAAGTGCGGGCTAGGCTTAAGGCCGGGGCACAAGTGTGGGCTAGGCTTAAGGCCGGGGCACAAGTGCGGGCTAGGCTTAAGGCCGGGGCACAAGTGCGGGCTAGGCTTAAGGCCTGGGCACAAGTGCGGGCTAGGCTTAAGGCCTGGGCACAATGGCGGGCTAGGCTTAAGGCCTGAGCACAAGGGCGGGCTAGGCTTAAGGCAGGGGCACATGGGCGGGCTTGGCTTAAGGAAGGGGCACAAGGGCGGGCTTGGCTTAAGGCAGGGGCACAAGGGCGGGCTTGGCTTAAGGCCGGGGCACAAGTGCGGACTAGGCTTAAGACCTGGGCACAATGGCGGGCTAGGCTTAAGGCCTGAGCACAAGGGCGGGCTAGGCTTAAGGCAGGGGCACATGGGCGGGCTTGGCTTAAGGAAGGGGCACAAGGGCGGGCTTGGCTTAAGGCAGGGGCACAAGGGCGGGCTTGGCTTAAGGCCGGGGCACAAGTGCGTGCTAGGCTTAAGGCCGGGGCACAAGTGCGTGCTAGGCTTAAGGCCGGGACACAAGTGCGGGCTAGGCTTAAGGCCGGGGCACAAGTGCGGGCTAGGCTTAAGGCCGGGGCACAAGTGCGGGCTAGGCTTAAGGCCGGGGCACAAGTGCGGGCTAGGCTTAATGCCTGGGCACAAGTGCGGGCTAGGCTTAAGGCCTGGGCACAAGGGCGGGCTAGGCTTAAGGCCTGAGCACAAGGGCGGGCTAGGCTTAAGGCAGGGGCACATGGGCGGGCTTGGCTTAAGGAAGGGGCACATGGGCGGGCTTGGCTTAAGGAAGGGGCACAAGGGCGGGCTTGGCTTAAGGCAGGGGCACAAGTGTGGGCTAGGCTTAAGGCCGGGGCACAAGTGTGGGCTAGGCTTAAGGCCGGGGCACAAGTGCGGGCTAGGCTTAAGGCCTGGGCACAAGTTCGGGCTAGGCTTAAGGCCTGGGCACAAGTGCGGGCTAGGCTTAAGGCCTGGGCACAAGTGCGGGCTAGGCTTAAGGCCTGGGCACAAGTGCAGTGCGGGCTAGGCTTAAGGCCTGGGCACAAGTGCAGTGCTGGCTAGGATCAAGGCAGGGGGCACAAATGCTGGCTAGGCTTAAGGCATGGGCACAAGTGCAGGCTAGGCTTAAGGCCTAAGCAAAAGTGCAGGCTAGGCATAAGGCCTGGGCACAAGTGCGGGCTAGGCTTAAGGCATGGGCACAAGTGCAGTGCTGGCTAGGCTTAAGGCCTGGGCACAAGTGTAGTGCTGGCTAGGATCAAGGCAGGGGCACAAGGGCGGGCCTGGCTTAAGGCAGGGGCACAAGGGCAGGCTTGGCTTAAGGCCAGGGCACAAGTGCGGGCTAGGCCTAAGGCCTGGGCACAAGTGCGGGCTAGGCTTAAGGCCTGGGCACAAGTGCGGGCTAGGCTTAAGGCCTGGGCACAAGTGTGGGCTAGGCTTAAGGCCGGGGCACAAGTGCGGGCTAGGCTTAAGGCCGGGGCACAAGTGCAGTGCTGGCTAGGATCAAGGCAGGGGGCACAAGTGCTGGCTAGGCTTAAGGCATACAGCTAACTCTTTGCACTCTTTGCATAAAGGGTTAGGCACCCATAGGGGTGAAGAGCTAGCTTTCACCCCTCTACTCTGTACTTGGACATTTAGGACTAGATCCTTTGTTGTACAGTGCGGAGCCTCTCCATAACCCCATGCTCCAAGCGACCAGGCAATTCTTGTCTGTCCTCCGTAAATGAGTAATGCCTTCTTCCCAATTACAGTCGTGCATGCGCATTCAGACGGGACAAGAGCGAAGAATGTAAAGCTGGCCCTATGTGCATAACCAACATGAAGCTGAAGACAAAAACAAACAAACAAGCATTCAAGGGGCTCAAAAGTGCGGGCTAGGCTTAAGGCCTGGGCACAAGTGCGGGCTAGGCTTAAGGCCGGGGCACAAGTGCGGGCTAGGCTTAAGGCCGGGGCACAAGTGCGGGCTAGGCTTAAGGCCGGGGCACAAGTGCGGGCTAGGCTTAAGGCCGGGGCACATGGGCGGGCTTGGCTTAAGGAAGGGGCACAAGGGCGGGCTTGGCTTAAGGCAGGGGCACAAGGGCGGGCTTGGCTTAAGGCCGGGGCACAAGTGCGGACTAGGCTTAAGACCTGGGCACAATGGCGGGCTAGGCTTAAGGCCTGAGCACAAGGGCGGGCTAGGCTTAAGGCAGGGGCACATGGGCGGGCTTGGCTTAAGGAAGGGGCACAAGGGCGGGCTTGGCTTAAGGCAGGGGCACAAGGGCGGGCTTGGCTTAAGGCCGGGGCACAAGTGCGTGCTAGGCTTAAGGCCGGGGCACAAGTGCGGGCTAGGCTTAAGGCCGGGACACAAGTGCGGGCTAGGCTTAAGGCCGGGGCACAAGTGCGGGCTAGGCTTAATGCCTGGGCACAAGTGCGGGCTAGGCTTAAGGCCTGGGCACAAGGGCGGGCTAGGCTTAAGGCCTGAGCACAAGGGCGGGCTAGGCTTAAGGCAGGGGCACATGGGCGGGCTTGGCTTAAGGAAGGGGCACATGGGCGGGCTTGGCTTAAGGAAGGGGCACAAGGGCGGGCTTGGCTTAAGGCCGGGGCACAAGTGCGGGCTAGGCTTAAGGCCGGGGCACAAGTGCGGGCTAGGCTTAAGGCCTGGGCACAAGTGCGGGCTAGGCTTAAGGCCGGGGCACAAGTGCGGGCTAGGCTTAAGGCCGGGGCACAAGTGCGGGCTAGGCTTAAGGCCGGGGCACAAGGGCGGGCTAGGCTTAAGGCCGGGGCACAAGGGCGGGCTAGGCTTAAAGCCGGGGCACAAGTACGGGCTAGGCTTAAGGCCGGGGCACAGGTGCGGGCCAGGCTTAAGCCCGGGGCACAGGTGCGGGCTAGGCTTAAGGCCGGGGCACAGGTGCGGGCTAGGCTTAAGGCCGGGGCACAGGTGCGGGCTAGGCTTAAGGCCGGGGCACAGGTGCGGGCTAGGCTTAAGGCCGGGGCACAGGTGCGGGCTAGGTTTAAGGCCGGTGCACAGGTGCGGGCTAGGCTTAAGGCCGGGGCACAGGTGCGGGCTAGGCTTAAGGCCGGGGCACAGGTGCGGGCTAGGCTTAAGGCCGGGGCACAGGTGCGGGCTAGGCTTAAGGCCGGGCACAGGTGCGGGCTAGGCTTAAGGCCGGGGCACAAGTGCAGGCTAGGCTTAAGGCCTGAGCAAAAGTGCAGGCTAGGCTTAAGGCCGGGGCACAGGTGCAGGCTAGGCTTAAGGCCGGGGCACAGGTGCGGGCTAGGCTTAAGGCCGGGGCACAAGTGTGGGCTAGGCTTAAGGCCTGTGCACAAGGGCGGGCTAGGCTTAAGGCAGGGGCACATGGGCGGGCTAGGCTTAAGGCCGGGGCACAAGTGCGGGCTAGGCTTAAGGCCGGGGCACAGGTGCGGGCTAGGCTTAAGGCCTGGGCACAAGTGCGGGCTAGGCTTAAGGCCTGGGCACAAGTGCGGGCTAGGCTTAAGGCCGGGGCACAAGTGCGGGCTAGGCTTAAGGCCGGGGCACAGGTGCGGGCTAGGCTTAAGGCCGGGGCACAAGTGCGGGCTAGGCTTAAGGCCGGGGCACAAGTGCGGGCTAGGCATAAGGCAGCGGCACAAGTGCTGGTTAGGCATAAGGCAAGGTCACAAGTGCGGGCTAGGCATAAGGCAGGGGCACAAGTGCGGGCTAGGCATAAGGCAGGGGCACAAGTGCGGGCTAGGCATAAGGCAGGGACACAAGTGCGGGCTAAACATAAGGCAGGGTGCACAAGTGCAGGCTAGGCTTTAGGCCTGGGCACAAGTGCGAGCTAGGCTTAAGGCCTGAGAAAAAGTGCGGGCTAGGCTTAAGGCTGGGGCACAAGTGCGGGCTAGGCTTAAGGCTGGGGCACAAGTGCGGGCTAGGCATAAGGCAGGGACACAAGTGCGGGCTAAACATAAGGCAGGGTGCACAAGTGCAGGCTAGGCTTTAGGCCTGGGCACAAGTGCGAGCTAGGCTTAAGGCCTGGGCACAAGTGCGGGCTAGGCTTAAGGCTGGGGCACAAGTGCGGGCTAGGCTTAAGGCTGGGGCACAAGTGCGGGCTAGGCTTAAGGCCCGGACACAAGTGCGGGCTAGGCTTAAGGCCGGGGCACAAGTGCGGGCTAGGCTTAAGGCCTGGACACAAGTGCGGGCTAGGCTTAAGGCCGGGGCACAAGTGCTGGCTAGTCTTAAGGCCGGGGCACAAGTGCGGGCTAGGCTTAAGGCCTGGGCACAAGTGCGGGCTAGGCTTAAGGCCTGGGCACAAGGGCGGGCTAGGCTTAAGGCCTGAGCACAAGGGCGGGCTAGGCTTAAGGCAGGGGCACATGGGCGGGCTTGGCTTAAGGAAGTGGCACAAGGGCGGGCTTGGCTTAAGGCAGGGGCACAAGGGCGGGCTTGGCTTAAGGCCGGGGCACAAGTGCTGGCTAGTCTTAAGGCCGGGGCACAAGTGCGGGCTAGGCTTAAGGCCTGGGCACAAGTGCGGGCTAGGCTTAAGGCCTGGGCACAAGGGCGGGCTAGGCTTAAGGCCTGGGCACAAGGGCGGGCTAGGCTTAAGGCAGGGGCACATGGGCGGGCTTGGCTTAAAGAAGGGGCACAAGGGCAGGCTTGGCTTAAGGCAGGGGCACAAGGGCGGGCTTGGCTTAAGGCCAGGGCACAAGTGCTGGCTAGTCTTAAGGCCGGGGCACAAGTGCGGGCTAGGCTTAAGGCCTGGGCACAAGTGCGGGCTAGGCTTAAGGCCTGGGCGCAAGGGCGGGCTAGGCTTAAGGCCTGAGCACAAGGGCGGGCTAGGCTTAAGGCAGGGGCACATGGGCGGGCTTGGCTTAAGGAAGGGGCACAAGGGCGGGCGTGGCTTAAGGCAGGGGCACATGGGCGGGCTTGGCTTAAGGCCGGGGCACAAGTGCGGGCTAGGCTTAAGGCCGGGGCACAAGTGCGGGCTAGGCCTGGGCACAAGTGCCGGCTAGGCTTAAGGCCGGGGCACAAGTGCGGGCTAGGCTTAAGGCCTGGGCACAAGTGCGGGCTAGGCTTAAGGCCGGGGCACAAGTGCAGTGCGGCTAGGCTTAAGGCCGGGGCACAAGTGCGGGCTAGGCTTAAGGCCGGGGCACAAGTGCGCGCTAGGCTTAAGGCCGGGGCACAAGTGCGGGCTAGGCTTAAGGCCGGGGCACAAGTGCGGGCTAGGCTTAAGGCCTGGGCACAAGTGCAGTGCGGGCTAGGCTTAAGGCCTGGGCACAAGTGCAGTGCGGGCTAGGCATAAGGCAGGGGCACAAGTGCGGGCTAGGCATAAGGCAGGGGCACCTATGCAGGCTAGACTTAAGGCAGGGGCACAAGTGATGGCTACACATAAGGCATACGGCTAACTCTTTGCACTCTTTGCATAAAGGGATAGGCACCCTTAGGGGTGAAGAGCTAGCTTTCACCCCTCTACTCTGTACTTTGTTGTACAGTGCGGAGCCTCTCCATAACCCCATGCTCCAAGCGACCAGGCAATTCTTGTCTGTCCTCCGTAAATGGGTAATGCCTTCTTCCCAATTACAGTCGTGCATGCGCATTCAGACGGGACAAGAGCGAAGAATGTAAAGCTGGCCCTATGTGCATAACCAACATGAAGCTGAAGACAAAAACAAACAAACAAGCATTCAAGGGGCTCAAAAGTGCGGGCTAGGCTTAAGGCCTGGGCACAAGTGCGGGCTAGGCTTAAGGCCGGGGCACAAGTGCGGGCTAGGCTTAAGGCCGGGGCACAAGTGCGGGCTAGGCTTAAGGCCGGGGCACAAGTGCGGGCTAGGCTTAAGGCCGGGGCACAAGTGTGGGCTAGGCTTAAGGCCGGGGCACAAGTGCGGGCTAGGCTTAAGGCCGGGGCACAAGTGCGGGCTAGGCTTAAGGCCTGGGCACAAGTGCGGGCTAGGCTTAAGGCCTGGGCACAATGGCGGGCTAGGCTTAAGGCCTGAGCACAAGGGCGGGCTAGGCTTAAGGCAGGGGCACATGGGCGGGCTTGGCTTAAGGAAGGGGCACAAGGGCGGGCTTGGCTTAAGGCAGGGACACAAGGGCGGGCTTGGCTTAAGGCCGGGGCACAAGTGCGGACTAGGCTTAAGACCTGGGCACAATGGCGGGCTAGGCTTAAGGCCTGAGCACAAGGGCGGGCTAGGCTTAAGGCAGGGGCACATGGGCGGGCTTGGCTTAAGGAAGGGGCACAAGGGCGGGCTTGGCTTAAGGCAGGGGCACAAGGGCGGGCTTGGCTTAAGGCCGGGGCACAAGTGCGTGCTAGGCTTAAGGCCGGGGCACAAGTGCGGGCTAGGCTTAAGGCCGGGACACAAGTGCGGGCTAGGCTTAAGGCCGGGGCACAAGTGCGGGCTAGGCTTAAGGCCGGGGCACAAGTGCGGGCTAGGCTTAAGGCCGGGGCACAAGTGCGGGCTAGGCTTAATGCCTGGGCACAAGTGCGGGCTAGGCTTAAGGCCTGGGCACAAGGGCGGGCTAGGCTTAAGGCCTGAGCACAAGGGCGGGCTAGGCTTAAGGCAGGGGCACATGGGCGGGCTTGGCTTAAGGAAGGGGCACATGGGCGGGCTTGGCTTAAGGAAGGGGCACAAGGGCGGGCTTGGCTTAAGGCAGGGGCACAAGTGTGGGCTAGGCTTAAGGCCGGGGCACAAGTGTGGGCTAGGCTTAAGGCCGGGGCACAAGTGCGGGCTAGGCTTAAGGCCTGGGCACAAGTTCGGGCTAGGCTTAAGGCCTGGGCACAAGTGCGGGCTAGGCTTAAGGCCTGGGCACAAGTGCGGGCTAGGCTTAAGGCCTGGGCACAAGTGCAGTGCGGGCTAGGCTTAAGGCCTGGGCACAAGTGCAGTGCTGGCTAGGATCAAGGCAGGGGGCACAAATGCTGGCTAGGCTTAAGGCATGGGCACAAGTGCAGGCTAGGCTTAAGGCCTAAGCAAAAGTGCAGGCTAGGCATAAGGCCTGGGCACAAGTGCGGGCTAGGCTTAAGGCATGGGCACAAGTGCAGTGCTGGCTAGGCTTAAGGCCTGGGCACAAGTGTAGTGCTGGCTAGGATCAAGGCAGGGGCACAAGGGCGGGCCTGGCTTAAGGCAGGGGCACAAGGGCAGGCTTGGCTTAAGGCCAGGGCACAAGTGCGGGCTAGGCCTAAGGCCTGGGCACAAGTGCGGGCTAGGCTTAAGGCCTGGGCACAAGTGCGGGCTAGGCTTAAGGCCTGGGCACAAGTGTGGGCTAGGCTTAAGGCCGGGGCACAAGTGCGGGCTAGGCTTAAGGCCGGGGCACAAGTGCAGTGCTGGCTAGGATCAAGGCAGGGGGCACAAGTGCTGGCTAGGCTTAAGGCATACAGCTAACTCTTTGCACTCTTTGCATAAAGGGTTAGGCACCCATAGGGGTGAAGAGCTAGCTTTCACCCCTCTACTCTGTACTTGGACATTTAGGACTAGATCCTTTGTTGTACAGTGCGGAGCCTCTCCATAACCCCATGCTCCAAGCGACCAGGCAATTCTTGTCTGTCCTCCGTAAATGAGTAATGCCTTCTTCCCAATTACAGTCGTGCATGCGCATTCAGACGGGACAAGAGCGAAGAATGTAAAGCTGGCCCTATGTGCATAACCAACATGAAGCTGAAGACAAAAACAAACAAACAAGCATTCAAGGGGCTCAAAAGTGCGGGCTAGGCTTAAGGCCTGGGCACAAGTGCGGGCTAGGCTTAAGGCCGGGGCACAAGTGCGGGCTAGGCTTAAGGCCGGGGCACAAGTGCGGGCTAGGCTTAAGGCCGGGGCACAAGTGCGGGCTAGGCTTAAGGCCGGGGCACATGGGCGGGCTTGGCTTAAGGAAGGGGCACAAGGGCGGGCTTGGCTTAAGGCAGGGGCACAAGGGCGGGCTTGGCTTAAGGCCGGGGCACAAGTGCGGACTAGGCTTAAGACCTGGGCACAATGGCGGGCTAGGCTTAAGGCCTGAGCACAAGGGCGGGCTAGGCTTAAGGCAGGGGCACATGGGCGGGCTTGGCTTAAGGAAGGGGCACAAGGGCGGGCTTGGCTTAAGGCAGGGGCACAAGGGCGGGCTTGGCTTAAGGCCGGGGCACAAGTGCGTGCTAGGCTTAAGGCCGGGGCACAAGTGCGGGCTAGGCTTAAGGCCGGGACACAAGTGCGGGCTAGGCTTAAGGCCGGGGCACAAGTGCGGGCTAGGCTTAAGGCCGAGGCACAAGTGTGAGCTAGGCTTAAGGCCGGGGCACAAGTGCGGGCTAGGCTTAATGCCTGGGCACAAGTGCGGGCTAGGCTTAAGGCCTGGGCACAAGGGCGGGCTAGGCTTAAGGCCTGAGCACAAGGGCGGGCTAGGCTTAAGGCAGGGGCACATGGGCGGGCTTGGCTTAAGGAAGGGGCACATGGGCGGGCTTGGCTTAAGGAAGGGGCACAAGGGCGGGCTTGGCTTAAGGCCGGGGCACAAGTGCGGGCTAGGCTTAAGGCCGGGGCACAAGTGCGGGCTAGGCTTAAGGCCTGGGCACAAGTGCGGGCTAGGCTTAAGGCCGGGGCACAAGTGCGGGCTAGGCTTAAGGCCGGGGCACAAGTGCGGGCTAGGCTTAAGGCCGGGGCACAAGGGCGGGCTAGGCTTAAGGCCGGGGCACAAGGGCGGGCTAGGCTTAAAGCCGGGGCACAAGTACGGGCTAGGCTTAAGGCCGGGGCACAGGTGCGGGCCAGGCTTAAGCCCGGGGCACAGGTGCGGGCTAGGCTTAAGGCCGGGGCACAGGTGCGGGCTAGGCTTAAGGCCGGGGCACAGGTGCGGGCTAGGCTTAAGGCCGGGGCACAGGTGCGGGCTAGGCTTAAGGCCGGGGCACAGGTGCGGGCTAGGTTTAAGGCCGGTGCACAGGTGCGGGCTAGGCTTAAGGCCGGGGCACAGGTGCGGGCTAGGCTTAAGGCCGGGGCACAGGTGCGGGCTAGGCTTAAGGCCGGGGCACAGGTGCGGGCTAGGCTTAAGGCCGGGGCACAGGTGCGGGCTAGGCTTAAGGCCGGGGCACAAGTGCAGGCTAGGCTTAAGGCCTGAGCAAAAGTGCAGGCTAGGCTTAAGGCCGGGGCACAGGTGCAGGCTAGGCTTAAGGCCGGGGCACAGGTGCGGGCTAGGCTTAAGGCCGGGGCACAAGTGTGGGCTAGGCTTAAGGCCTGTGCACAAGGGCGGGCTAGGCTTAAGGCAGGGGCACATGGGCGGGCTTGGCTTAAGGAAGGGGCACAAGGGCGGGCTTGGCTTAAGGCAGTGGCACAAGGGCGGGCTTGGCTTAAGGCCGGGGCACAAGTGCGGGCTAGGCTTAAGGCCGGGGCACAAGTGCGGGCTAGGCTTAAGGCCTGGGCACAAGTGCGGGCTAGGCTTAAGGCCGGGGCACAAGTGCAGGCTAGGCTTAAGGCCTGGGCACAAGTGCAGGCTAGGCTTAAGGCCTTGGCACAAGAGCGGGCTAGGCTTAAGGCCTTGGCACAAGGGCGGGCTAGACTTAAGGCAGGGGCACATGGGCGGGCTTGGCTTAAGGCAGGGGCACAAGGGCGGGCTTGGCTTAAGGCAGGGGGCACAAGGGCAGGCTTGGCTTAAGGCAGAGGCACAAGGGCGGGCTTGGCTTAAGGCCAGGGCACAAGTGCGGGCTAGGCCTAAGGCCTGGGCACAAGTGCGGGCTAGGCTTAAGGTTTGGGCACAAGTGTGGGCTTGGCTTAAGGCCGGGGCACAAGTGTGGGCTAGGCTTAAGGCCGGGGTACAAGTGCAGTGCTGGCTAGGATCAAGGCAGGGGGCACAAGTGCTGGCTAGACTTAAGGCATGGGCACAAGTGCTGGCTAGGCTTAAGGCGTACAGCTAACTCTTTGCACTCTTTGCATAAAGGGTTAGGCACCCATAGGGGTGAAGAGCTAGCTTTCACCCCTCTACTCTGTACTTGGACATTTAGGACTAGATCCTTTGTTGTACAGTGCGGAGCCTCTCCATAACCCCACGCTCCAAGCGACCAGGCAATTCTTGTCTGTCCTCCGTAAATGGGTAATGCCTTCTTCCCCAATTACAGTCGTGCATGCGCATTCAGACGGGACAAGAGCGAAGAGCGTAAAGCTGGCCCTATGTGCATAACCAAGATGAAGCTGAAGACAAAAGCAAACAAGCATTCAAGGGGCTCAAAAGTGCGGGCTAGGCTTAAGGCCTGGGCACAAGTGCGGGCTAGGCTTAAGGCCGGGGCACAAGTGCGGGCTAGGCTTAAGGCCGGGGCACAAGTGCGGGCCAGGCTGAAGGCAGGGGCACAAGTGCGGGCTAGGCTTAAGGCCGGGGCACAAGTGCGGGCTAGACTTAAGGCCGGGGCACAAGTACGGGCTAGGCTTAAGGCCGGGGCACAAGTACGGGCTAGGCTTAAGGCCGGGGCACAGGTGCGGGCTAGGCTTAAGCCCGGGGCACAGGTGCGGGCTAGGCTTAAGGCCGGGGCACAGGTGCGGGCTAGGCTTAAGGCCGGGGCACAGGTGCGTGCTAGGCTTAAGGCCGGGGCACAGGTGCGGGCTAGGCTTAAGGCCGGGGCACAGGTGCGGGCTAGGCTTAAGGCCGGGGCACAGGTGCGGGCTAGGCTTAAGGCCGGGGCACAAGTGCGGGCTAGGCTTAAGGCCGGGGCACAAGTGCGGGCTAGGCTTAAGGCCGGGGCACAAGTGCGGGCTAGGCTTAAGGCCGGGGCACAAGTGCGGGCTAGGCTTAAGGCCGGGGCACAAGTGCGGGCTAGGCTTAAGGCCGGGGCACAAGTGCGGGCTAGGCTTAAGGCCGGGGCACAAGTGCGGGCTAGGCTTAAGGCAGGGGCAAATGTGCGGGCTAGGCTTAAGGCCGGGGCACAAGTGCGGGCTAGGCTTAAGGCAGGGGCACATGGGCGGGCTTGGCTTAAGGAAGGGGCACAAGGGCGGGCTTGGCTAAAAGCAGGGGCACAAGGGTGGGCTTGGCTTAAGGCCGGGGCACAAGTGTGGGCTAGGCTTAAGGCCGGGGCACAAGTGCGTGCTAGGCTTAAGGCCTGGGCACAAGTGCGGGCTAGGCTTAAGGCCTGGGCACAAGTGCGGGCTAGGCTTAAGGCCTGGGCACAAGGGCGGGCTAGGCTTAAGGCCTGGGCACAAGGGCGGGCTAGGCTTAAGGCCTGAGCACAAGGGCGGGCTAGGCTTAAGGCAGGGGTACATGGGCGGGCTTGGCTTAAGGAAGGGGCACAAGGGCGGGCTTGGCTTAAGGCAGGGGCACAAGGGCGGGCTTGGCTTAAGGCCGGGGCACAAGTGCGGGCTAGGCTTAAGGCCGGGGCACAAGTGCGGGCTAGGCTTAAGGCCTGGGCACAAGTGCGGGCTAGGCTTAAGGCCTGGGCACAAGTGCGGGCTAGGCTTAAGGCCGGGGCACAAGTGCGGGCTAGGCTTAAGGCCGGGGCGCAAGTGCGGGCTAGGCTTAAGGCCGGGGCACAAGGGCGGGCTAGGCTTAAGGCCGGGGCACAAGGGCGGGCTAGGCTTAAGGCCGGGGCACAAGTACGGGCTAGGCTTAAGGCCGGGGCACAGGTGCGGGCCAGGCTTAAGCCCGGGGCACAGGTGCGGGCTAGGCTTAAGGCCGGGGCACAGGTGCGGGCTAGGCTTAAGGCCGGGGCACAGGTGCGGGCTAGGCTTAAGGCCGGGGCACAGGTGCGGGCTAGGCTTAAGGCCGGGGCACAGGTGCGGGCTAGGCTTAAGGCCGGGGCACAGGTGCGGGCTAGGCTTAAGGCCGGGGCACAGGTGCGGGTTAGGCTTAAGGCCGGGGCACAGGTGCGGGCTAGGCTTAAGGCCGGGGCACAGGTGCGGGCTAGGCTTAAGGCCGGGGCACAGGTGCGGGCTAGGCTTAAGGCCGGGGCACAAGTGCAGGCTAGGCTTAAGGCCTGAGCAAAAGTGCAGGCTAGGCTTAAGGCCGGGGCACAGGTGCAGGCTAGGCTTAAGGCCGGGGCACAGGTGCGGGCTAGGCTTAAGGCCGGGGCACAAGTGCGGGCTAGGCTTAAGGCCGGGGCACAAGTGCGGGCTAGGCTTAAGGCCAGGGCACAAGTGCGGGATAGGCATAAGGCAGCGGCACAAGTGCTGGTTAGGCTTAAGGCAAGGGCACAAGTGCGGGCTAGGCATAAGGCAGGGGCACAAGTGCGGGCTAGGCATAAGGCAGGGGCACAATTGCGGGCTAGGCATAAGGCAGGGACACAAGTGCGGGCTAAACATAAGGCAGGGGCACAAGTGCAGGCTAGGCTTTAGGCCTGGGCACAAGTGCGGGCTAGGCTTAAGGCCTGGGCACAAGTGCGAGCTAGGCTTAAGGCCTGAGAAAAAGTGCGGGCTAGGCTTAAGGCCTGGGCACAAGTGCGGGCTAGGCTTAAGGCCGGGGCACAAGTGCGGGCTAGGCTTAAGGCTGGGGCACAAGTGCGGGCTAGGCTTAAGGCCCGGACACAAGTGCGGGCTAGGCTTAAGGCCGGGGCACAAGTGCGGGCTAGGCTTAAGGCCGGGGCACAAGTGCGGGCTAGGCTTAAGGCCGGGGCACAAGTGCGGGCTAGGCTTAAGGCCGGGGCACAAGTGCTGGCTAGTCTTAAGGCCGGGGCACAAGTGCGGGCTAGGCTTAAGGCCTGGGCACAAGTGCGGGCTAGGCTTAAGGCCTGGGCACAAGGGCGGGCTAGGCTTAAGGCCTGAGCACAAGGGCGGGCTAGGCTTAAGGCAGGGGCACATGGGCGGGCTTGGCTTAAGGAAGTGGCACAAGGGCAGGCTTGGCTTAAGGCAGGGGCACAAGGGCGGGCTTGGCTTAAGGCCGGGGCACAAGTGCTGGCTAGTCTTAAGGCCGGGGCACAAGTGCGGGCTAGGCTTAAGGCCTTGGCACAAGGGCGGGCTAGGCTTAAGGCCTGAGCACGAGGGCGGGCTAGGCTTAAGGTAGGGGCACATGGGCGGGCTTGGCTTAAGGAAGGGGCACAAGGGCGGGCTTGGCTTAAGGCAGGTGCACAAGGGCCGGCTTGGCTTAAGGCCGGGGCACAAGTGCTGGCTAGGCCTAAGGCCTGGGCACAAGTGCGGGCTAGGCTTAAGGCCTGGGCACAAGTGCGGGCTAGGCTTAAGGCCTGGGCACAAGGGCGGGCTAGGCTTAAGGCCTGAGCACAAGGGCGGGCTAGGCTTAAGGCAGGGGCACATGGGCGTGCTTGGCTTAAGTAAGGGGCACAAGGGCGGGCTTGGCTTAAGGCAGGGGCACACGGGCGGGCTTGGCTTAAGGCAGGGGCACAAGTGCGGGCTAGGCTTAAGGCCGGGGCACAAGTGCGGGCTAGGCCTGGGCACAAGTGCGGGCTAGGCTTAAGGCCGGGGCACAAGTGCGGACTAGGCTTAAGGCCGGGGCACAAGTGCGGGCTAGGCTTAAGGCCTGGGCACAAGTGCGGGCTAGGCTTAAGGCCTGGGCACAAGGGCGGGCTAGGCTTAAGGCCTGTGCACAAGGGCGGGCTAGGCTTAAGGCAGGGGCACATGGGCGGGCTTGGCTTAAGGAAGGGGCACAAGGGCGGGCTTGGCTTAAGGCAGTGGCACAAGGGCGGGCTTGGCTTAAGGCCGGGGCACAAGTGCAGGCTAGGCTTAAGGCCGGGGCACAAGTGCGGGCTAGGCTTAAGGCCTGGGCACAAGTGCGGGCTAGGCTTAAGGCCGGGGCACAAGTGCGGGCTAGGCTTAAAGCCTGGGCACAAGTGCGGGCTAGGCTTAAGGCCTTGGCACAAGGGCGGGCTAGGCTTAAGGCCTGGGCACAAGGGCGGGCTAGACTTAAGGCAGGGGCACATGGGCGGGCTTGGCTTAAGGCAGGGGCACAAGGGCGGGCTTGGCTTAAGGCAGGGGGCACAAGGGCGGGCTTGGCTTAAGGCAGAGGCACAAGGGCGGGCTTGGCTTAAGGCCAGGGCACAAGTGCGGGCTAGGCCTAAGGCCTGGGCACAAGTGCGGGCTAGGCTTAAGGCCTGGGCACAAGTGTGGGCTTGGCTTAAGGCCGGGGCACAAGTGTGGGCTAGGCTTAAGGCCGGGGTACAAGTGCAGTGCTGGCTAGGATCAAGGCAGGGGGCACAAGTGCTGGCTAGACTTAAGGCATGGGCACAAGTGCTGGCTAGGCTTAAGGCGTACAGCTAACTCTTTGCACTCTTTGCATAAAGGGTTAGGCACCCATAGGGGTGAAGAGCTAGCTTTCACCCCTCTACTCTGTACTTGGACATTTAGGACTAGATCCTTTGTTGTACAGTGCGGAGCCTCTCCATAACCCCACGCTCCAAGCGACCAGGCAATTCTTGTCTGTCCTCCGTAAATGGGTAATGCCTTCTTCCCCAATTACAGTCGTGCATGCGCATTCAGACGGGACAAGAGCGAAGAGCGTAAAGCTGGCCCTATGTGCATAACCAAGATGAAGCTGAAGACAAAAACAAACAAGCATTCAAGGGGCTCAAAAGTGCGGGCTAGGCTTAAGGCCTGGGCACAAGTGCGGGCTAGGCTTAAGGCCGGGGCACAAATGCGGGCTAGGCTTAAGGCCGGGGCACAAGTGCGGGCTAGGCTGAAGGCAGGGGCACAAGTGCGGGCTAGGCTTAAGGCCGGGGCACAAGTGCGGGCTAGGCTTAAGGCCGGGGCACAAGTACGGGCTAGGCTTAAGGCCGGGGCACAGGTGCGGGCTAGGCTAAAGCCCGGGGCACAGGTGCAGGCTAGGCTTAAGGCCGGGGCACAGGTGCGGGCTAGGCTTAAGGCGGGGCACAGGAGCGTGCTAGGCTTAAGGCCAGGGCACAGGTGCGGGCCAGGCTTAAGGCCGGGGCACAGGTGCGGGCCAGGCTTAAGGCTGGGGCACAGGTGCGGGCTAGGCTTAAGGCCGGGGCACAGGTGCGGGCTAGGCTTAAGGCCGGGGCACAGGTGCGGGCTAGGCTTAAGGCCGGGGCACAGGTGCGGGCTAGGCTTAAGGCCGGGGCACAAGTGCGGGCTAGGCTTAAGGCCGGGGCACAAGTGGGGGCTAGGCTTAAGGCCGGGGCACAAGTGCGGGCTAGGCTTAAGGCCGGGGCACAAGTGCGGGCTAGGCTTAAGGCCGGGGCACAAGTGTGGGCTAGGCTTAAGGCCGGGGCACAAGTGCGGGCTAGGCTTAAGGCCGGGGCAAATGTGCGGGCTAGGCTTAAGGCCGGGGCACAAGTGCGGGCTAGGCTTAAGGCAGGGGCACATGGGCGGGCTTGGCTTAAGGAAGGGGCACAAGGGCGGGCTTGGCTTAAGGCCGGGGCACAAGTGTGGGCTAGGCTTAAGGCCGGGGCACAAGTGCGTGCTAGGCTTAAGGCCTGGGCACAAGTGCGGGCTAGGCTTAAGGCCTGGGCACAAGTGCGGGCTAGGCTTAAGGCCTGGGCACAAGGGCGGGCTAGGCTTAAGGCCTGGGCACAAGGGCGGGCTAGGCTTAAGGCCTGAGCACAAGGGCGGGCTAGGCTTAAGGCAGGGGCACATGGGCGGGCTTGGCTTAAGGAAGGGGCACAAGGGCGGGCTTGGCTTAAGGCAGGGGCACAAGGGCGGGCTTGGCTTAAGGCCGGGGCACAAGTGCGGGCTAGGCTTAAGGCCGGGGCACAAGTGCGGGCTAGGCTTAAGGCCTGGGCACAAGTGCGGGCTAGGCTTAAGGCCGGGGCACAAGTGCGGGCTAGGCTTAAGGCCGGGGCACAAGTGCGGGCTTGGCTTAAGGCCTGGGCACAAGTGCGGGCTAGGCTTAAGGCCTGTGCACAAGTGCGGGCTAGGCTTAAGGCCTGGGCACAAGGGCGGGCTAGGCTTAAGGCCTGGGCACAAGGGCGGGCTAGGCTTAAGGCAGGGGCACATGGGCGGGCTTGGCTTAAGGCAGGGGCACAAGGGCGGGCTAGGCTTAAGGCAGGGGGCACAAGGGCGGGCTTGGCTTAAGGCAGAGGCACAAGGGCGGGCTTGGCTTAAGGCCAGGGCACAAGTGCGGGCTAGGCCTAAGGCCTGGGCACAAGTGCGGGCTAGGCTTAAGGCCGGGGCACAAGTGCGGGCTAGGCTTAAGGCCTGGGCACAAGTGCGGGCTAGGCTTAAGGCCTGGGCACAAGGGCGGGCTAGGCTTAAGGCCTGGGCACAAGGGCGGGCTAGGCTTAAGGCAGGGGCACATGGGCGGGCTTGGCTTAAGGCAGGGGCACAAGGGCGGGCTTGGCTTAAGACAGGGGGCACAAGGGCGGGCTTGGCTTAAGGCAGAGGCACAAGGGCGGGCTTGGCTTAAGGCCAGGGCACAAGTGCGGGCTAGGCCTAAGGCCTGGGCACAAGTGCGGGCTAGGCTTAAGGCCTGGGCACAAGTGCGGGCTAGGCTTAAGGCCTGGGCACAAGTGTGGGCTAGGCTTAAGGCCGGGGCACAAGTGCGGGCTAGGCTTAAGGCCGGGGCACAAGTGCAGTGCTGGCTAGGATCAAGGCAGGGGGCACAAGTGCTGGCTAGGCTTAAGGCATACAGCTAACTCTTTGCACTCTTTGCATAAAGGGTTAGGCACCCATAGGGGTGAAGAGCTAGCTTTCACCCCTCTACTCTGTACTTGGACATTTAGGACTAGATCCTTTGTTGTACAGTGCGGAGCCTCTCCATAACCCCATGCTCCAAGCGACCAGGCAATTCTTGTCTGTCCTCCGTAAATGGGTAATGCCTTCTTCCCAATTACAGTCGTGCATGCGCATTCAGACGGGACAAGAGCGAAGAATGTAAAGCTGGCCCTATGTGCATAACCAACATGAAGCTGAAGACAAAAACAAACAAACAAGCATTCAAGGGGCTCAAAAGTGCGGGCTAGGCTTAAGGCCTGGGCACAAGTGCGGGCTAGGCTTAAGGCCGGGGCACAAGTGCGGGCTAGGCTTAAGGCCGGGGCACAAGTGCGGGCTTGGCTTAAGGCCGGGGCACAAGTGCGGGCTAGGCTTAAGGCCGGGGCACAAGTGCGGGCTAGGCTTAAGGCCGGGGCAGAAGTGCGGGCTAGGCTTAAGTCCGGGGCACAAGTGCGGGCTAGGCTTAAGGCCTGGGCACAAGTGCGGGCTAGGCTTAAGGCCGGGGCACAAGTGCGGGCTACGCCTAAGGCCTGGGCACAAGTGCGGGCTAGGCTTAAGGCCTGGGCACAAGTGCGGGCTAGGCTTAAGGCCTGGGCACAAGTGCGGGCTAGGCTTAAGGCCGGGGCACAAGTGCGGGCTAGGCTTAAGGCCTGGGCACAAGTGCGGGCTAGGCTTAAGGCCTGGGCACAAGGGCGGGCTAGGCTTAAGGCCTGTGCACAAGGGCGGGCTAGGCTTAAGGCAGGGGCACATGGGCGGGCTTGGCTTAAGGAAGGGGCACAAGGGCGGGCTTGGCTTAAGGCAGTGGCACAAGGGCGGGCTTGGCTTAAGGCCGGGGCACAAGTGCGGGCTAGGCTTAAGGCCGGGGCACAAGTGCGGGCTAGGCTTAAGGCCTGGGCACAAGTGCGGGCTAGGCTTAAGGCCGGGGCACAAGTGCGGGCTAGGCTTAAAGCCTGGGCACAAGTGCGGGCTAGGCTTAAGGCCTTGGCACAAGGGCGGGCTAGGCTTAAGGCCTGGGCACAAGGGCGGGCTAGACTTAAGGCAGGGGCACATGGGCGGGCTTGGCTTAAGGCAGGGGCACAAGGGCGGGCTTGGCTTAAGGCAGGGGGCACAAGGGCGGGCTTGGCTTAAGGCAGAGGCACAAGGGCGGGCTTGGCTTAAGGCCAGGGCACAAGTGCGGGCTAGGCCTAAGGCCTGGGCACAAGTGCGGGCTAGGCTTAAGGCCTGGGCACAAGTGTGGGCTTGGCTTAAGGCCGGGGCACAAGTGTGGGCTAGGCTTAAGGCCGGGGTACAACTGCAGTGCTGGCTAGGATCAAGGCAGGGGGCACAAGTGCTGGCTAGACTTAAGGCATGGGCACAAGTGCTGGCTAGGCTTAAGGCGTACAGCTAACTCTTTGCACTCTTTGCATAAAGGGTTAGGCACCCATAGGGGTGAAGAGCTAGCTTTCACCCCTCTACTCTGTACTTGGACATTTAGGACTAGATCCTTTGTTGTACAGTGCGGAGCCTCTCCATAACCCCACGCTCCAAGCGACCAGGCAATTCTTGTCTGTCCTCCGTAAATGGGTAATGCCTTCTTCCCCAATTACAGTCGTGCATGCGCATTCAGACGGGACAAGAGCGAAGAGCGTAAAGCTGGCCCTATGTGCATAACCAAGATGAAGCTGAAGACAAAAACAAACAAGCATTCAAGGGGCTCAAAAGTGCGGGCTAGGCTTAAGGCCTGGGCACAAGTGCGGGCTAGGCTTAAGGCCGGGGCACAAGTGCGGGCTAGGCTTAAGGCCGGGGCACAAGTGCGGGCTAGGCTGAAGGCAGGGGCACAAGTGCGGGCTAGGCTTAAGGCCGGGGCACAAGTGCGGGCTAGGCTTAAGGCCGGGGCACAAGTACGGGCTAGGCTTAAGGCCGGGGCACAGGTGCGGGCTAGGCTTAAGCCCGGGGCACAGGTGCAGGCTAGGCTTAAGGCCGGGGCACATTTGCGGGCTAGGCTTAAGGCGGGGCACAGGTGCGTGCTAGGCTTAAGGCCAGGGCACAGGTGCGGGCCAGGCTTAAGGCCGGGGCACAGGTGCGGGCCAGGCTTAAGGCTGGGGCACAGGTGCGGGCTAGGCTTAAGGCCGGGGCACAGGTGCGGGCTAGGCTTAAGGCCGGGGCACAGGTGCGGGCTAGGCTTAAGGCCGGGGCACAGGTGCGGGCTAGGCTTAAGGCCGGGGCACAAGTGCGGGCTAGGCTTAAGGCCGGGGCACAAGTGGGGGCTAGGCTTAAGGCCGGGGCACAAGTGCGGGCTAGGCTTAAGGCCGGGGCACAAGTGCGGGCTAGGCTTAAGGCCGGGGCACAAGTGCGGGCTAGGCTTAAGGCCGGGGCACAAATGCGGGCTAGGCTTAAGGCCGGGGCACAAGTGCAGGCTAGGCTTAAGGCCGGGGCAAATGTGCGGGCTAGGCTTAAGGCCGGGGCACAAGTGCGGGCTAGGCTTAAGGCAGGGGCACATGGGCGGGCTTGGCTTAAGGAAGGGGCACAAGGGCGGGCTTGGCTAAAGGCAGGGGCACAAGGGTGGGCTTGGCTTAAGGCCGGGGCACAAGTGTGGGCTAGGCTTAAGGCCGGGGCACAAGTGCGTGCTAGGCTTAAGGCCTGGGCACAAGTGCGGGCTAGGCTTAAGGCCTGGGCACAAGTGCGGGCTAGGCTTAAGGCCTGGGCACAAGGGCGGGCTAGGCTTAAGGCCTGGGCACAAGGGCGGGCTAGGCTTAAGGCCTGAGCACGAGGGCGGGCTAGGCTTAAGGCAGGGGCACATGGGCGGGCTTGGCTTAAGGAAGGGGCACAAGGGCGGGCTTGGCTTAAGGCAGGGGCACAAGGGCGGGCTTGGCTTAAGGCCGGGGCACAAGTGCGGGCTAGGCTTAAGGCCGGGGCACAAGTGCGGGCTAGGCTTAAGGCCTGGGCACAAGTGCGGGCTAGGCTTAAGGCCGGGGCACAAGTGCGGGCTAGGCTTAAGGCCGGGGCACAAGTGCGGGCTTGGCTTAAGGCCTGGGCACAAGTGCGGGCTAGGCTTAAGGCCTGTGCACAAGTGCGGGCTAGGCTTAAGGCCTGGGCACAAGGGCGGGCTAGGCTTAAGGCCTGGGCACAAGGGCGGGCTAGGCTTAAGGCAGGGGCACATGGGCGGGCTTGGCTTAAGGCAGGGGCACAAGGGCGGGCTAGGCTTAAGGCAGGGGGCACAAGGGCGGGCTTGGCTTAAGGCAGAGGCACAAGGGCGGGCTTGGCTTAAGGCCAGGGCACAAGTGCGGGCTAGGCCTAAGGCCTGGGCACAAGTGCGGGCTAGGCTTAAGGCCGGGGCACAAGTGCGGGCTAGGCTTAAGGCCTGGGCACAAGTGCGGGCTAGGCTTAAGGCCTGGGCACAAGGGCGGGCTAGGCTTAAGGCCTGGGCACAAGGGCGGGCTAGGCTTAAGGCAGGGGCACATGGGCGGGCTTGGCTTAAGGCAGGGGCACAAGGGCGGGCTTGGCTTAAGGCAGGGGGCACAAGGGCGGGCTTGGCTTAAGGCAGAGGCACAAGGGCGGGCTTGGCTTAAGGCCAGGGCACAAGTGCGGGCTAGGCCTAAGGCCTGGGCACAAGTGCGGGCTAGGCTTAAGGCCGGGGCACAAGTGCGGGCTAGGCTTAAGGCCGGGGCACAAGTGCAGTGCTGGCTAGGATCAAGGCAGGGGGCACAAGTGCTGGCTAGACTTAAGGCATACAGCTAACTCTTTGCACTCTTTGCATAAAGGGTTAGGCACCCATAGGGGTGAAGAGCTAGCTTTCACCCCTCTACTCTGTACTTGGACATTTAGGACTAGATCCTTTGTTGTACAGTGCGGAGCCTCTCCATAACCCCATGCTCCAAGCGACCAGGCAATTCTTGTCTGTCCTCCGTAAATGGGTAATGCCTTCTTCCCAATTACAGTCGTGCATGCGCATTCAGACGGGACAAGAGCGAAGAATGTAAAGCTGGCCCTATGTGCATAACCAACATGAAGCTGAAGACAAAAACAAACAAACAAGCATTCAAGGGGCTCAAAAGTGCGGGCTAGGCTTAAGGCCTGGGCACAACTGCGGGCTAGGCTTAAGGCCGGGGCACAAGTGCGGGCTAGGCTTAAGGCCGGGGCACAAGTGCGGGCTTGGCTTAAGGCCGGGGCACAAGTGCGGGCTAGGCTTAAGGCCGGGGCACAAGTGCGGGCTAGGCTTAAGGCCGGGGCAGAAGTGCGGGCTAGGCTTAAGTCCGGGGCACAAGTGCGGGCTAGGCTTAAGGCCTGGGCACAAGTGCGGGCTAGGCTTAAGGCCGGGGCACAAGTGCGGGCTACGTCTAAGGCCTGGGCACAAGTGCGGGCTAGGCTTAAGGCCTGGGCACAAGTGCGGGCTAGGCTTAAGGCCTGGGCACAAGTGCGGGCTAGGCTTAAGGCCGGGGCACAAGTGCGGGCTAGGCTTAAGGCCTGGGCACAAGTGCAGAGCTGGCTAGGATCAAGGCAGGGGGCACAATTGCGGGCTAGGCTTAAGGCCGGGGCACAAGTGCGGGCTAGGCTTTAGGCCTGGGCACAAGTGCGGGCTAGGCTTAAGGCCTGGGCACAAGTGCGGGCTAGACTTAAGGCCTGGGCACAAGGGCGGGCTAGGCTTAAGGCCTGAGCACAAGGGCGGGCTAGGCTTAAGGCAGGGGCACATGGGCGGGCTTGGCTTAAGGAAGGGGCACAAGGGCGGGCTTGGCTTAAGGCAGTGGCACAAGGGCGGGCTTGGCTTAAGGCCGGGGCACAAGTGCGGGCTAGGCTTAAGGCCGGGGCACAAGTGCTTGCTAGGCTTAAGGCCTGTGCACAAGTGCGGGCTAGGCTTAAGGCCGGGACACAAGTGCGGGCTAGGCTTAAGGCCGGGGCACAAGTGCGGGCTAGGCTTAAAGCCGGGGCACAAGTGCGGGCTAGGCTTAAGGCCGGGGCACAAGTGCGGGCTAGGCTTAAGGCCGGGGCACAAGTACGGGCTAGGCTTAAGGCCGGGGCACAGGTGCGGGCTAGGCTTAAGCCCGGGGCACAGGTGCGGGCTAGGCTTAAGCCCGGGGCACAGGTGCAGGCTAGGCTTAAGGCCGGGGCACAGGTGCGGGCTAGGCTTAAGGCGGGGCACAGGTGCGTGCTAGGCTTAAGGCCAGGGCACAGGTGCGGGCCAGGCTTAAGACCGGGGCACAGGTGCGGGCTAGGCTTAAGGCCGGGGCACAGGTGCGGGCTAGGCTTAAGGCCGGGGCACAGGTGCGGGCTAGGCTTAAGGCCGGGGCACAGGTGCGGGCTAGGCTTAAGGCCGGGGCATAGGTGCGGGCTAGGCTTAAGGCCGGGGCACAGGTGCGGGCTAGGCTTAAGGCCGGGGCACAGGTGCGGGCTAGGCTTAAGGCCAGGGCACAGGTGCGGGCTAGGCTTAAGGCCAGGGCACAAGTGCGGGCTAGGCTTAAGGCCAGGGCACAAGTGCGGGCTAGGCTTAAGGCCGGGGCACAAGTGCGGGCTAGGCTTAAGGCCGGGGCACAAGTGCGGGCTAGGCATAAGGCAGTGGCACAAGTGCTGGTTAGGCATAAGGCAAGGGCACAAGTGCGGGCTAGGCATAAGGCAGGGGCACAAGTGCGGGCTAGGCATAAGGCAGGGGCACAAGTGCGGGCTAGGCATAAGGCAGGGACACAAGTGCGGGCTAAACATAAGGCAGGGGCACAAGTGCAGGCTAGGCTTTAGGCCTGGGCACAAGTGCGGGCTAGGCTTAAGGCCTGGGCACAAGTGCGAGCTAGGCTTAAGGCCTGAGAAAAAGTGCGGGCTAGGATTAAGGCCTGGGCACAAGTGCGGGCTAGGCTTAAGGCCGGGGCACAAGTGCGGGCTAGGCTTAAGGCTGGGGCACAAGTGCGGGCTAGGCTTAAGGCCGGGGCACAAGTGCGGGCTAGGCTTAAGGCCGGGGCACAAGTGCGGGCTAGGCTTAAGGCCGGGGCACAAGTGCGGGCTAGGCTTAAGGCCGGGGCACAAGTGCGGGCTAGGCTTAAGGCCTGGGCACAAGTGCGGGCTAGGCTTAAGTCCGGGGCACAAGTGCGGGCTAGGCCTAAGGCCTGGGCACAAGTGCGGGCTAGGCTTAAGGCCTGGGCACAAGTGTGGGCTAGGCTTAAGGCCTGGGCACAAGTGCGGGCTAGGCATAAGGCCGGGGCACAAGTGCGGGCTAGGCTTAAGGCCGGGACACAAGTGCCGGCTAGGCTTAAGGCCAGGGCACAAGTGCGGGCTAGGTTTAAGGCAGGGGGCACAAGTGCGGGCTAGGCTTAAGGCCGGGGCACAAGTGCGGGCTAGGCTTAAGGCCGGGGCACAAGTGCGGGCTAGGCTTAAGGCCGGGGCACAAGTGCGGGCTAGGCTTAAGGCCGGGGCACAAGTGCGGGCTAGGCTTAAGGCCGGGGCAGAAGTGCGGGCTAGGCTTAAGTCCGGGGCACAAGTGCGGGCTAGGCTTAAGGCCTGGGCACAAGTGTGGGCTAGGCTTAAGGCCGGGGCACAAGTGCGGGCTACGCCTAAGGCCTGGGCACAAGTGCGGGCTAGGCTTAAGGCCTGGGCACAAGTGCGGGCTAGGCTTAAGGCCTGGGCACAAGTGCGGGCTAGGCTTAAGGCCGGGGCACAAGTGCGGGCTAGGCTTAAGGCCTGGGCACAAGTGCAGAGCTGGCTAGGATCAAGGCAGGGGGCACAATTGCGGGCTAGGCTTAAGGCCGGGGCACAAGTGCGGGCTAGGCTTTAGGCCTGGGCACAAGTGCGGGCTAGGCTTAAGGCCTGGGCACAAGTGCGGGCTAGGCTTAAGGCCTGGGCACAAGGGCGGGCTAGGCTTAAGGCCTGAGCACAAGGGCGGGCTAGGCTTAAGGCAGGGGCACATGGGCGGGCTTGGCTTAAGGAAGGGGCACAAGGGCGGGCTTGGCTTAAGGCAGTGGCACAAGGGCGGGCTTGGCTTAAGGCCGGGGCACAAGTGCGGGCTAGGCTTAAGGCCGGGGCACAAGTGCTTGCTAGGCTTAAGGCCTGTGCACAAGTGCGGGCTAGGCTTAAGGCCGGGACACAAGTGCGGGCTAGGCTTAAGGCCGGGGCACAAGTGCGGGCTAGGCTTAAAGCCGGGGCACAAGTGCGGGCTAGGCTTAAGGCCGGGGCACAAGTGCGGGCTAGGCTTAAGGCCGGGGCACAAGTACGGGCTAGGCTTAAGGCCGGGGCACAGGTGCGGGCTAGGCTTAAGCCCGGGGCACAGGTGCGGGCTAGGCTTAAGCCCGGGGCACAGGTGCAGGCTAGGCTTAAGGCCGGGGCACAGGTGCGGGCTAGGCTTAAGGCGGGGCACAGGTGCGTGCTAGGCTTAAGGCCAGGGCACAGGTGCGGGCCAGGCTTAAGACCGGGGCACAGGTGCGGGCTAGGCTTAAGGCCGGGGCACAGGTGCGGGCTAGGCTTAAGGCCGGGGCACAGGTGCGGGCTAGGCTTAAGGCCGGGGCACAGGTGCGGGCTAGGCTTAAGGCCGGGGCATAGGTGCGGGCTAGGCTTAAGGCCGGGGCACAGGTGCGGGCTAGGCTTAAGGCCGGGGCACAGGTGCGGGCTAGGCTTAAGGCCAGGGCACAGGTGCGGGCTAGGCTTAAGGCCGGGGCACAGGTGCGGGCTAGGCTTAAGGCCAGGGCACAAGTGCGGGCTAGGCTTAAGGCCGGGGCACAAGTGCGGGCTAGGCTTAAGGCCGGGGCACAAGTGCGGGCTAGGCATAAGGCAGTGGCACAAGTGCTGGTTAGGCATAAGGCAAGGGCACAAGTGCGGGCTAGGCATAAGGCAGGGGCACAAGTGCGGGCTAGGCATAAGGCAGGGGCACAAGTGCGGGCTAGGCATAAGGCAGGGACACAAGTGCGGGCTAAACATAAGGCAGGGGCACAAGTGCAGGCTAGGCTTTAGGCCTGGGCACAAGTGCGGGCTAGGCTTAAGGCCTGGGCACAAGTGCGAGCTAGGCTTAAGGCCTGAGAAAAAGTGCGGGCTAGGATTAAGGCCTGGGCACAAGTGCGGGCTAGGCTTAAGGCCGGGGCACAAGTGCGGGCTAGGCTTAAGGCTGGGGCACAAGTGCGGGCTAGGCTTAAGGCCGGGGCACAAGTGCGGGCTAGGCTTAAGGCCGGGGCACAAGTGCGGGCTAGGCTTAAGGCCGGGGCACAAGTGCGGGCTAGGCTTAAGGCCGGGGCACAAGTGCGGGCTAGGCTTAAGGCCTGGGCACAAGTGCGGGCTAGGCTTAAGTCCGGGGCACAAGTGCGGGCTAGGCCTAAGGCCTGGGCACAAGTGCGGGCTAGGCTTAAGGCCTGGGCACAAGTGTGGGCTAGGCTTAAGGCCTGGGCACAAGTGCGGGCTAGGCTTAAGGCCGGGGCACAAGTGCGGGCTAGGCTTAAGGCCGGGACACAAGTGCCGGCTAGGCTTAAGGCCAGGGCACAAGTGCGGGCTAGGTTTAAGGCAGGGGGCACAAGTGCGGGCTAGGCTTAAGGCCGGGGCACAAGTGCGGGCTAGGCTTAAGGCCGGGGCACAAGTGCGGGCTAGGCTTAAGGCCGGGGCACAAGTGCGGGCTAGGCTTAAGGCCTGGGCACAAGTGCAGTGCGGGCTAGGCTTAAGGCCTGGGCACAAGTGCAGTGCTGGCTAGGATCAAGGCAGGGGGCACAAATGCTGGCTAGGCTTAAGGCATGGGCACAAGTGCCAGCTAGGCTTAAGGCCTGAGCAAAAGTGCAGGCTAGGCTTAAGGCCGGGGCACAGGTGCAGGCTAGGCTTAAGGCCCGGGCACAGGTGCGGGCTAGGCTTATGGCCGGGGCACAGGTGCGGGCTAGGCTTAAGGCCAGGGCACAAGTGCGGGCTAGGCTTAAGGCCGGGGCACAGGTGCGGGCTAGGCTTAAGGCCGGGGCACAGGTGCAGTCAAGGCTTAAGGCCGGGGCACAGGTGCGGGCTAGGCTTAAGGCCGGGGCACAGGTGTGGGCTAGGCTTAAGGCCGAGGCACAGGTGTGGGCTAGGCTTAAGGCCAAGGCACAGGTGCGGGCTAGGCTTCAGGCCGGGGCACAAGTGCGGGCTAGGCTTAAGGCCGGGGCACAAGTGCGGGCTAGGCTTAAGGCCTGGGCACAAGTGCGGGCTAGGCTTAAGGCCTGGGCACAAGGGCGGGCTAGGCTTAAGGCCTGAGCACAAGGGCGGGCTAGGCTTAAGGCAGGGGCACATGGGCGTGCTTGGCTTAAGTAAGGGGCACAAGGGCGGGCTTGGCTTAAGGCAGGGGCACACGGGCGGGCTTGGCTTAAGGCAGGGGCACAAGTGCGGGCTAGGCTTAAGGCCGGGGCACAAGTGCGGGCTAGGCCTGGGCACAAGTGCGGGCTAGGCTTAAGGCCGGGGCACAAGTGCGGACTAGGCTTAAGGCCGGGGCACAAGTGCGGGCTAGGCTTAAGGCCTGGGCACAAGTGCGGGCTAGGCTTAAGGCCTGGGCACAAGGGCGGGCTAGGCTTAAGGCCTGTGCACAAGGGCGGGCTAGGCTTAAGGCAGGGGCACATGGGCGGGCTTGGCTTAAGGAAGGGGCACAAGGGCGGGCTTGGCTTAAGGCAGTGGCACAAGGGCGGGCTTGGCTTAAGGCCGGGGCACAAGTGCAGGCTAGGCTTAAGGCCGGGGCACAAGTGCGGGCTAGGCTTAAGGCCTGGGCACAAGTGCGGGCTAGGCTTAAGGCCGGGGCACAAGTGCGGGCTAGGCTTAAAGCCTGGGCACAAGTGCGGGCTAGGCTTAAGGCCTTGGCACAAGGGCGGGCTAGGCTTAAGGCCTGGGCACAAGGGCGGGCTAGACTTAAGGCAGGGGCACATGGGCGGGCTTGGCTTAAGGCAGGGGCACAAGGGCGGGCTTGGCTTAAGGCAGGGGGCACAAGGGCGGGCTTGGCTTAAGGCAGAGGCACAAGGGCGGGCTTGGCTTAAGGCCAGGGCACAAGTGCGGGCTAGGCCTAAGGCCTGGGCACAAGTGCGGGCTAGGCTTAAGGCCTGGGCACAAGTGTGGGCTTGGCTTAAGGCCGGGGCACAAGTGTGGGCTAGGCTTAAGGCCGGGGTACAAGTGCAGTGCTGGCTAGGATCAAGGCAGGGGGCACAAGTGCTGGCTAGACTTAAGGCATGGGCACAAGTGCTGGCTAGGCTTAAGGCGTACAGCTAACTCTTTGCACTCTTTGCATAAAGGGTTAGGCACCCATAGGGGTGAAGAGCTAGCTTTCACCCCTCTACTCTGTACTTGGACATTTAGGACTAGATCCTTTGTTGTACAGTGCGGAGCCTCTCCATAACCCCACGCTCCAAGCGACCAGGCAATTCTTGTCTGTCCTCCGTAAATGGGTAATGCCTTCTTCCCCAATTACAGTCGTGCATGCGCATTCAGACGGGACAAGAGCGAAGAGCGTAAAGCTGGCCCTATGTGCATAACCAAGATGAAGCTGAAGACAAAAACAAACAAGCATTCAAGGGGCTCAAAAGTGCGGGCTAGGCTTAAGGCCTGGGCACAAGTGCGGGCTAGGCTTAAGGCCGGGGCACAAATGCGGGCTAGGCTTAAGGCCGGGGCACAAGTGCGGGCTAGGCTGAAGGCAGGGGCACAAGTGCGGGCTAGGCTTAAGGCCGGGGCACAAGTGCGGGCTAGGCTTAAGGCCGGGGCACAAGTACGGGCTAGGCTTAAGGCCGGGGCACAGGTGCGGGCTAGGCTAAAGCCCGGGGCACAGGTGCAGGCTAGGCTTAAGGCCGGGGCACAGGTGCGGGCTAGGCTTAAGGCGGGGCACAGGAGCGTGCTAGGCTTAAGGCCAGGGCACAGGTGCGGGCCAGGCTTAAGGCCGGGGCACAGGTGCGGGCCAGGCTTAAGGCTGGGGCACAGGTGCGGGCTAGGCTTAAGGCCGGGGCACAGGTGCGGGCTAGGCTTAAGGCCGGGGCACAGGTGCGGGCTAGGCTTAAGGCCGGGGCACAGGTGCGGGCTAGGCTTAAGGCCGGGGCACAAGTGCGGGCTAGGCTTAAGGCCGGGGCACAAGTGGGGGCTAGGCTTAAGGCCGGGGCACAAGTGCGGGCTAGGCTTAAGGCCGGGGCACAAGTGCGGGCTAGGCTTAAGGCCGGGGCACAAGTGTGGGCTAGGCTTAAGGCCGGGGCACAAGTGCGGGCTAGGCTTAAGGCCGGGGCAAATGTGCGGGCTAGGCTTAAGGCCGGGGCACAAGTGCGGGCTAGGCTTAAGGCAGGGGCACATGGGCGGGCTTGGCTTAAGGAAGGGGCACAAGGGCGGGCTTGGCTTAAGGCCGGGGCACAAGTGTGGGCTAGGCTTAAGGCCGGGGCACAAGTGCGTGCTAGGCTTAAGGCCTGGGCACAAGTGCGGGCTAGGCTTAAGGCCTGGGCACAAGTGCGGGCTAGGCTTAAGGCCTGGGCACAAGGGCGGGCTAGGCTTAAGGCCTGGGCACAAGGGCGGGCTAGGCTTAAGGCCTGAGCACAAGGGCGGGCTAGGCTTAAGGCAGGGGCACATGGGCGGGCTTGGCTTAAGGAAGGGGCACAAGGGCGGGCTTGGCTTAAGGCAGGGGCACAAGGGCGGGCTTGGCTTAAGGCCGGGGCACAAGTGCGGGCTAGGCTTAAGGCCGGGGCACAAGTGCGGGCTAGGCTTAAGGCCTGGGCACAAGTGCGGGCTAGGCTTAAGGCCGGGGCACAAGTGCGGGCTAGGCTTAAGGCCGGGGCACAAGTGCGGGCTTGGCTTAAGGCCTGGGCACAAGTGCGGGCTAGGCTTAAGGCCTGTGCACAAGTGCGGGCTAGGCTTAAGGCCTGGGCACAAGGGCGGGCTAGGCTTAAGGCCTGGGCACAAGGGCGGGCTAGGCTTAAGGCAGGGGCACATGGGCGGGCTTGGCTTAAGGCAGGGGCACAAGGGCGGGCTAGGCTTAAGGCAGGGGGCACAAGGGCGGGCTTGGCTTAAGGCAGAGGCACAAGGGCGGGCTTGGCTTAAGGCCAGGGCACAAGTGCGGGCTAGGCCTAAGGCCTGGGCACAAGTGCGGGCTAGGCTTAAGGCCGGGGCACAAGTGCGGGCTAGGCTTAAGGCCTGGGCACAAGTGCGGGCTAGGCTTAAGGCCTGGGCACAAGGGCGGGCTAGGCTTAAGGCCTGGGCACAAGGGCGGGCTAGGCTTAAGGCAGGGGCACATGGGCGGGCTTGGCTTAAGGCAGGGGCACAAGGGCGGGCTTGGCTTAAGACAGGGGGCACAAGGGCGGGCTTGGCTTAAGGCAGAGGCACAAGGGCGGGCTTGGCTTAAGGCCAGGGCACAAGTGCGGGCTAGGCCTAAGGCCTGGGCACAAGTGCGGGCTAGGCTTAAGGCCTGGGCACAAGTGCGGGCTAGGCTTAAGGCCTGGGCACAAGTGTGGGCTAGGCTTAAGGCCGGGGCACAAGTGCGGGCTAGGCTTAAGGCCGGGGCACAAGTGCAGTGCTGGCTAGGATCAAGGCAGGGGGCACAAGTGCTGGCTAGGCTTAAGGCATACAGCTAACTCTTTGCACTCTTTGCATAAAGGGTTAGGCACCCATAGGGGTGAAGAGCTAGCTTTCACCCCTCTACTCTGTACTTGGACATTTAGGACTAGATCCTTTGTTGTACAGTGCGGAGCCTCTCCATAACCCCATGCTCCAAGCGACCAGGCAATTCTTGTCTGTCCTCCGTAAATGGGTAATGCCTTCTTCCCAATTACAGTCGTGCATGCGCATTCAGACGGGACAAGAGCGAAGAATGTAAAGCTGGCCCTATGTGCATAACCAACATGAAGCTGAAGACAAAAACAAACAAACAAGCATTCAAGGGGCTCAAAAGTGCGGGCTAGGCTTAAGGCCTGGGCACAAGTGCGGGCTAGGCTTAAGGCCGGGGCACAAGTGCGGGCTAGGCTTAAGGCCGGGGCACAAGTGCGGGCTTGGCTTAAGGCCGGGGCACAAGTGCGGGCTAGGCTTAAGGCCGGGGCACAAGTGCGGGCTAGGCTTAAGGCCGGGGCAGAAGTGCGGGCTAGGCTTAAGTCCGGGGCACAAGTGCGGGCTAGGCTTAAGGCCTGGGCACAAGTGCGGGCTAGGCTTAAGGCCGGGGCACAAGTGCGGGCTACGCCTAAGGCCTGGGCACAAGTGCGGGCTAGGCTTAAGGCCTGGGCACAAGTGCGGGCTAGGCTTAAGGCCTGGGCACAAGTGCGGGCTAGGCTTAAGGCCGGGGCACAAGTGTGGGCTAGGCTTAAGGCCTGGGCACAAGTGCGGGCTAGGCTTAAGGCCTGGGCACAAGGGCGGGCTAGGCTTAAGGCCTGTGCACAAGGGCGGGCTAGGCTTAAGGCAGGGGCACATGGGCGGGCTTGGCTTAAGGAAGGGGCACAAGGGCGGGCTTGGCTTAAGGCAGTGGCACAAGGGCGGGCTTGGCTTAAGGCCGGGGCACAAGTGCGGGCTAGGCTTAAGGCCGGGGCACAAGTGCGGGCTAGGCTTAAGGCCTGGGCACAAGTGCGGGCTAGGCTTAAGGCCGGGGCACAAGTGCGGGCTAGGCTTAAAGCCTGGGCACAAGTGCGGGCTAGGCTTAAGGCCTTGGCACAAGGGCGGGCTAGGCTTAAGGCCTGGGCACAAGGGCGGGCTAGACTTAAGGCAGGGGCACATGGGCGGGCTTGGCTTAAGGCAGGGGCACAAGGGCGGGCTTGGCTTAAGGCAGGGGGCACAAGGGCGGGCTTGGCTTAAGGCAGAGGCACAAGGGCGGGCTTGGCTTAAGGCCAGGGCACAAGTGCGGGCTAGGCCTAAGGCCTGGGCACAAGTGCGGGCTAGGCTTAAGGCCTGGGCACAAGTGTGGGCTTGGCTTAAGGCCGGGGCACAAGTGTGGGCTAGGCTTAAGGCCGGGGTACAACTGCAGTGCTGGCTAGGATCAAGGCAGGGGGCACAAGTGCTGGCTAGACTTAAGGCATGGGCACAAGTGCTGGCTAGGCTTAAGGCGTACAGCTAACTCTTTGCACTCTTTGCATAAAGGGTTAGGCACCCATAGGGGTGAAGAGCTAGCTTTCACCCCTCTACTCTGTACTTGGACATTTAGGACTAGATCCTTTGTTGTACAGTGCGGAGCCTCTCCATAACCCCACGCTCCAAGCGACCAGGCAATTCTTGTCTGTCCTCCGTAAATGGGTAATGCCTTCTTCCCCAATTACAGTCGTGCATGCGCATTCAGACGGGACAAGAGCGAAGAGCGTAAAGCTGGCCCTATGTGCATAACCAAGATGAAGCTGAAGACAAAAACAAACAAGCATTCAAGGGGCTCAAAAGTGCGGGCTAGGCTTAAGGCCTGGGCACAAGTGCGGGCTAGGCTTAAGGCCGGGGCACAAGTGCGGGCTAGGCTTAAGGCCGGGGCACAAGTGCGGGCTAGGCTGAAGGCAGGGGCACAAGTGCGGGCTAGGCTTAAGGCCGGGGCACAAGTGCGGGCTAGGCTTAAGGCCGGGGCACAAGTACGGGCTAGGCTTAAGGCCGGGGCACAGGTGCGGGCTAGGCTTAAGCCCGGGGCACAGGTGCAGGCTAGGCTTAAGGCCGGGGCACATTTGCGGGCTAGGCTTAAGGCGGGGCACAGGTGCGTGCTAGGCTTAAGGCCAGGGCACAGGTGCGGGCCAGGCTTAAGGCCGGGGCACAGGTGCGGGCCAGGCTTAAGGCTGGGGCACAGGTGCGGGCTAGGCTTAAGGCCGGGGCACAGGTGCGGGCTAGGCTTAAGGCCGGGGCACAGGTGCGGGCTAGGCTTAAGGCCGGGGCACAGGTGCGGGCTAGGCTTAAGGCCGGGGCACAAGTGCGGGCTAGGCTTAAGGCCGGGGCACAAGTGGGGGCTAGGCTTAAGGCCGGGGCACAAGTGCGGGCTAGGCTTAAGGCCGGGGCACAAGTGCGGGCTAGGCTTAAGGCCGGGGCACAAGTGCGGGCTAGGCTTAAGGCCGGGGCACAAATGCGGGCTAGGCTTAAGGCCGGGGCACAAGTGCAGGCTAGGCTTAAGGCCGGGGCAAATGTGCGGGCTAGGCTTAAGGCCGGGGCACAAGTGCGGGCTAGGCTTAAGGCAGGGGCACATGGGCGGGCTTGGCTTAAGGAAGGGGCACAAGGGCGGGCTTGGCTAAAGGCAGGGGCACAAGGGTGGGCTTGGCTTAAGGCCGGGGCACAAGTGTGGGCTAGGCTTAAGGCCGGGGCACAAGTGCGTGCTAGGCTTAAGGCCTGGGCACAAGTGCGGGCTAGGCTTAAGGCCTGGGCACAAGTGCGGGCTAGGCTTAAGGCCTGGGCACAAGGGCGGGCTAGGCTTAAGGCCTGGGCACAAGGGCGGGCTAGGCTTAAGGCCTGAGCACGAGGGCGGGCTAGGCTTAAGGCAGGGGCACATGGGCGGGCTTGGCTTAAGGAAGGGGCACAAGGGCGGGCTTGGCTTAAGGCAGGGGCACAAGGGCGGGCTTGGCTTAAGGCCGGGGCACAAGTGCGGGCTAGGCTTAAGGCCGGGGCACAAGTGCGGGCTAGGCTTAAGGCCTGGGCACAAGTGCGGGCTAGGCTTAAGGCCGGGGCACAAGTGCGGGCTAGGCTTAAGGCCGGGGCACAAGTGCGGGCTTGGCTTAAGGCCTGGGCACAAGTGCGGGCTAGGCTTAAGGCCTGTGCACAAGTGCGGGCTAGGCTTAAGGCCTGGGCACAAGGGCGGGCTAGGCTTAAGGCCTGGGCACAAGGGCGGGCTAGGCTTAAGGCAGGGGCACATGGGCGGGCTTGGCTTAAGGCAGGGGCACAAGGGCGGGCTAGGCTTAAGGCAGGGGGCACAAGGGCGGGCTTGGCTTAAGGCAGAGGCACAAGGGCGGGCTTGGCTTAAGGCCAGGGCACAAGTGCGGGCTAGGCCTAAGGCCTGGGCACAAGTGCGGGCTAGGCTTAAGGCCGGGGCACAAGTGCGGGCTAGGCTTAAGGCCTGGGCACAAGTGCGGGCTAGGCTTAAGGCCTGGGCACAAGGGCGGGCTAGGCTTAAGGCCTGGGCACAAGGGCGGGCTAGGCTTAAGGCAGGGGCACATGGGCGGGCTTGGCTTAAGGCAGGGGCACAAGGGCGGGCTTGGCTTAAGGCAGGGGGCACAAGGGCGGGCTTGGCTTAAGGCAGAGGCACAAGGGCGGGCTTGGCTTAAGGCCAGGGCACAAGTGCGGGCTAGGCCTAAGGCCTGGGCACAAGTGCGGGCTAGGCTTAAGGCCGGGGCACAAGTGCGGGCTAGGCTTAAGGCCGGGGCACAAGTGCAGTGCTGGCTAGGATCAAGGCAGGGGGCACAAGTGCTGGCTAGACTTAAGGCATACAGCTAACTCTTTGCACTCTTTGCATAAAGGGTTAGGCACCCATAGGGGTGAAGAGCTAGCTTTCACCCCTCTACTCTGTACTTGGACATTTAGGACTAGATCCTTTGTTGTACAGTGCGGAGCCTCTCCATAACCCCATGCTCCAAGCGACCAGGCAATTCTTGTCTGTCCTCCGTAAATGGGTAATGCCTTCTTCCCAATTACAGTCGTGCATGCGCATTCAGACGGGACAAGAGCGAAGAATGTAAAGCTGGCCCTATGTGCATAACCAACATGAAGCTGAAGACAAAAACAAACAAACAAGCATTCAAGGGGCTCAAAAGTGCGGGCTAGGCTTAAGGCCTGGGCACAACTGCGGGCTAGGCTTAAGGCCGGGGCACAAGTGCGGGCTAGGCTTAAGGCCGGGGCACAAGTGCGGGCTTGGCTTAAGGCCGGGGCACAAGTGCGGGCTAGGCTTAAGGCCGGGGCACAAGTGCGGGCTAGGCTTAAGGCCGGGGCAGAAGTGCGGGCTAGGCTTAAGTCCGGGGCACAAGTGCGGGCTAGGCTTAAGGCCTGGGCACAAGTGCGGGCTAGGCTTAAGGCCGGGGCACAAGTGCGGGCTACGTCTAAGGCCTGGGCACAAGTGCGGGCTAGGCTTAAGGCCTGGGCACAAGTGCGGGCTAGGCTTAAGGCCTGGGCACAAGTGCGGGCTAGGCTTAAGGCCGGGGCACAAGTGCGGGCTAGGCTTAAGGCCTGGGCACAAGTGCAGAGCTGGCTAGGATCAAGGCAGGGGGCACAATTGCGGGCTAGGCTTAAGGCCGGGGCACAAGTGCGGGCTAGGCTTTAGGCCTGGGCACAAGTGCGGGCTAGGCTTAAGGCCTGGGCACAAGTGCGGGCTAGACTTAAGGCCTGGGCACAAGGGCGGGCTAGGCTTAAGGCCTGAGCACAAGGGCGGGCTAGGCTTAAGGCAGGGGCACATGGGCGGGCTTGGCTTAAGGAAGGGGCACAAGGGCGGGCTTGGCTTAAGGCAGTGGCACAAGGGCGGGCTTGGCTTAAGGCCGGGGCACAAGTGCGGGCTAGGCTTAAGGCCGGGGCACAAGTGCTTGCTAGGCTTAAGGCCTGTGCACAAGTGCGGGCTAGGCTTAAGGCCGGGACACAAGTGCGGGCTAGGCTTAAGGCCGGGGCACAAGTGCGGGCTAGGCTTAAAGCCGGGGCACAAGTGCGGGCTAGGCTTAAGGCCGGGGCACAAGTGCGGGCTAGGCTTAAGGCCGGGGCACAAGTACGGGCTAGGCTTAAGGCCGGGGCACAGGTGCGGGCTAGGCTTAAGCCCGGGGCACAGGTGCGGGCTAGGCTTAAGCCCGGGGCACAGGTGCAGGCTAGGCTTAAGGCCGGGGCACAGGTGCGGGCTAGGCTTAAGGCGGGGCACAGGTGCGTGCTAGGCTTAAGGCCAGGGCACAGGTGCGGGCCAGGCTTAAGACCGGGGCACAGGTGCGGGCTAGGCTTAAGGCCGGGGCACAGGTGCGGGCTAGGCTTAAGGCCGGGGCACAGGTGCGGGCTAGGCTTAAGGCCGGGGCACAGGTGCGGGCTAGGCTTAAGGCCGGGGCATAGGTGCGGGCTAGGCTTAAGGCCGGGGCACAGGTGCGGGCTAGGCTTAAGGCCGGGGCACAGGTGCGGGCTAGGCTTAAGGCCAGGGCACAGGTGCGGGCTAGGCTTAAGGCCAGGGCACAAGTGCGGGCTAGGCTTAAGGCCAGGGCACAAGTGCGGGCTAGGCTTAAGGCCGGGGCACAAGTGCGGGCTAGGCTTAAGGCCGGGGCACAAGTGCGGGCTAGGCATAAGGCAGTGGCACAAGTGCTGGTTAGGCATAAGGCAAGGGCACAAGTGCGGGCTAGGCATAAGGCAGGGGCACAAGTGCGGGCTAGGCATAAGGCAGGGGCACAAGTGCGGGCTAGGCATAAGGCAGGGACACAAGTGCGGGCTAAACATAAGGCAGGGGCACAAGTGCAGGCTAGGCTTTAGGCCTGGGCACAAGTGCGGGCTAGGCTTAAGGCCTGGGCACAAGTGCGAGCTAGGCTTAAGGCCTGAGAAAAAGTGCGGGCTAGGATTAAGGCCTGGGCACAAGTGCGGGCTAGGCTTAAGGCCGGGGCACAAGTGCGGGCTAGGCTTAAGGCTGGGGCACAAGTGCGGGCTAGGCTTAAGGCCGGGGCACAAGTGCGGGCTAGGCTTAAGGCCGGGGCACAAGTGCGGGCTAGGCTTAAGGCCGGGGCACAAGTGCGGGCTAGGCTTAAGGCCGGGGCACAAGTGCGGGCTAGGCTTAAGGCCTGGGCACAAGTGCGGGCTAGGCTTAAGTCCGGGGCACAAGTGCGGGCTAGGCCTAAGGCCTGGGCACAAGTGCGGGCTAGGCTTAAGGCCTGGGCACAAGTGTGGGCTAGGCTTAAGGCCTGGGCACAAGTGCGGGCTAGGCATAAGGCCGGGGCACAAGTGCGGGCTAGGCTTAAGGCCGGGACACAAGTGCCGGCTAGGCTTAAGGCCAGGGCACAAGTGCGGGCTAGGTTTAAGGCAGGGGGCACAAGTGCGGGCTAGGCTTAAGGCCGGGGCACAAGTGCGGGCTAGGCTTAAGGCCGGGGCACAAGTGCGGGCTAGGCTTAAGGCCGGGGCACAAGTGCGGGCTAGGCTTAAGGCCGGGGCACAAGTGCGGGCTAGGCTTAAGGCCGGGGCAGAAGTGCGGGCTAGGCTTAAGTCCGGGGCACAAGTGCGGGCTAGGCTTAAGGCCTGGGCACAAGTGTGGGCTAGGCTTAAGGCCGGGGCACAAGTGCGGGCTACGCCTAAGGCCTGGGCACAAGTGCGGGCTAGGCTTAAGGCCTGGGCACAAGTGCGGGCTAGGCTTAAGGCCTGGGCACAAGTGCGGGCTAGGCTTAAGGCCGGGGCACAAGTGCGGGCTAGGCTTAAGGCCTGGGCACAAGTGCAGAGCTGGCTAGGATCAAGGCAGGGGGCACAATTGCGGGCTAGGCTTAAGGCCGGGGCACAAGTGCGGGCTAGGCTTTAGGCCTGGGCACAAGTGCGGGCTAGGCTTAAGGCCTGGGCACAAGTGCGGGCTAGGCTTAAGGCCTGGGCACAAGGGCGGGCTAGGCTTAAGGCCTGAGCACAAGGGCGGGCTAGGCTTAAGGCAGGGGCACATGGGCGGGCTTGGCTTAAGGAAGGGGCACAAGGGCGGGCTTGGCTTAAGGCAGTGGCACAAGGGCGGGCTTGGCTTAAGGCCGGGGCACAAGTGCGGGCTAGGCTTAAGGCCGGGGCACAAGTGCTTGCTAGGCTTAAGGCCTGTGCACAAGTGCGGGCTAGGCTTAAGGCCGGGACACAAGTGCGGGCTAGGCTTAAGGCCGGGGCACAAGTGCGGGCTAGGCTTAAAGCCGGGGCACAAGTGCGGGCTAGGCTTAAGGCCGGGGCACAAGTGCGGGCTAGGCTTAAGGCCGGGGCACAAGTACGGGCTAGGCTTAAGGCCGGGGCACAGGTGCGGGCTAGGCTTAAGCCCGGGGCACAGGTGCGGGCTAGGCTTAAGCCCGGGGCACAGGTGCAGGCTAGGCTTAAGGCCGGGGCACAGGTGCGGGCTAGGCTTAAGGCGGGGCACAGGTGCGTGCTAGGCTTAAGGCCAGGGCACAGGTGCGGGCCAGGCTTAAGACCGGGGCACAGGTGCGGGCTAGGCTTAAGGCCGGGGCACAGGTGCGGGCTAGGCTTAAGGCCGGGGCACAGGTGCGGGCTAGGCTTAAGGCCGGGGCACAGGTGCGGGCTAGGCTTAAGGCCGGGGCATAGGTGCGGGCTAGGCTTAAGGCCGGGGCACAGGTGCGGGCTAGGCTTAAGGCCGGGGCACAGGTGCGGGCTAGGCTTAAGGCCAGGGCACAGGTGCGGGCTAGGCTTAAGGCCGGGGCACAGGTGCGGGCTAGGCTTAAGGCCAGGGCACAAGTGCGGGCTAGGCTTAAGGCCGGGGCACAAGTGCGGGCTAGGCTTAAGGCCGGGGCACAAGTGCGGGCTAGGCATAAGGCAGTGGCACAAGTGCTGGTTAGGCATAAGGCAAGGGCACAAGTGCGGGCTAGGCATAAGGCAGGGGCACAAGTGCGGGCTAGGCATAAGGCAGGGGCACAAGTGCGGGCTAGGCATAAGGCAGGGACACAAGTGCGGGCTAAACATAAGGCAGGGGCACAAGTGCAGGCTAGGCTTTAGGCCTGGGCACAAGTGCGGGCTAGGCTTAAGGCCTGGGCACAAGTGCGAGCTAGGCTTAAGGCCTGAGAAAAAGTGCGGGCTAGGATTAAGGCCTGGGCACAAGTGCGGGCTAGGCTTAAGGCCGGGGCACAAGTGCGGGCTAGGCTTAAGGCTGGGGCACAAGTGCGGGCTAGGCTTAAGGCCGGGGCACAAGTGCGGGCTAGGCTTAAGGCCGGGGCACAAGTGCGGGCTAGGCTTAAGGCCGGGGCACAAGTGCGGGCTAGGCTTAAGGCCGGGGCACAAGTGCGGGCTAGGCTTAAGGCCTGGGCACAAGTGCGGGCTAGGCTTAAGTCCGGGGCACAAGTGCGGGCTAGGCCTAAGGCCTGGGCACAAGTGCGGGCTAGGCTTAAGGCCTGGGCACAAGTGTGGGCTAGGCTTAAGGCCTGGGCACAAGTGCGGGCTAGGCTTAAGGCCGGGGCACAAGTGCGGGCTAGGCTTAAGGCCGGGACACAAGTGCCGGCTAGGCTTAAGGCCAGGGCACAAGTGCGGGCTAGGTTTAAGGCAGGGGGCACAAGTGCGGGCTAGGCTTAAGGCCGGGGCACAAGTGCGGGCTAGGCTTAAGGCCGGGGCACAAGTGCGGGCTAGGCTTAAGGCCGGGGCACAAGTGCGGGCTAGGCTTAAGGCCTGGGCACAAGTGCAGTGCGGGCTAGGCTTAAGGCCTGGGCACAAGTGCAGTGCTGGCTAGGATCAAGGCAGGGGGCACAAATGCTGGCTAGGCTTAAGGCATGGGCACAAGTGCCAGCTAGGCTTAAGGCCTGAGCAAAAGTGCAGGCTAGGCTTAAGGCCGGGGCACAGGTGCAGGCTAGGCTTAAGGCCCGGGCACAGGTGCGGGCTAGGCTTATGGCCGGGGCACAGGTGCGGGCTAGGCTTAAGGCCAGGGCACAAGTGCGGGCTAGGCTTAAGGCCGGGGCACAGGTGCGGGCTAGGCTTAAGGCCGGGGCACAGGTGCAGTCAAGGCTTAAGGCCGGGGCACAGGTGCGGGCTAGGCTTAAGGCCGGGGCACAGGTGTGGGCTAGGCTTAAGGCCGAGGCACAGGTGTGGGCTAGGCTTAAGGCCAAGGCACAGGTGCGGGCTAGGCTTCAGGCCGGGGCACAAGTGCGGGCTAGGCTTAAGGCCGGGGCACAAGTGCGGGCTAGGCTTAAGGCCGGGGCACAAGTGCAGTGCGGGCTAGGCTTAAGGCCTGGGCGCAAGTGCAGTGCTGGCTAGGATCAAGGCAGGGGGCACAAATGCTGGCTAGGCTTAAGGCATGGGCACAAGTGCCAGCTAGGCTTAAGGCCTGGGCACAAGTGCAGGCTAGGCTTAAGGCCTGAGCAAAAGTGCAGGCAGGGCTTAAGGCCGGGGAACAGGTGCAGGCTAGGCTTAAGGCCGGGGCACAGGTGCGGGCTAGGCTTAAGGCCGGGGCACAGGTGCGGGCTAGGCTTAAGGCCGGGGCACAAGTGCAGTGCGGGCTAGGCTTAAGGCCGGGGCACAAGTGCAGTGCGGGCTAGGCTTAAGGCCGGGGCACAAGTGCGGGCTAGGCTTAAGGCCGGGGCACAAGTGCGGGCTAGGCTTAAGGCCGGGGCACAAGTGCGGGCTAGGCTTAAGGCCGGGGCACAAGTGCGGGCTAGGCTTAAGGCCTGGGCACAAGTGCAGTGCGGGCTAGGCTTAAGGCAGGGGCACAAGTGCGGGCTAGGCATAAGGCAGGGACACAAGTGCGGGCTAAACATAAGGCAGGGGCACAAGTGCAGGCTAGGCTTTAGGCCTGGGCACAAGTGCGGGCTAGGCTTAAGGCCTGGGCACAAGTGCGAGCTAGGCTTAAGGCCTGAGAAAAAGTGCGGGCTAGGATTAAGGCCTGGGCACAAGTGCGGGCTAGGCTTAAGGCCGGGGCACAAGTGCGGGCTAGGCTTAAGGCTGGGGCACAAGTGCGGGCTAGGCTTAAGGCCGGGGCACAAGTGCGGGCTAGGCATAAGGCAGGGACACAAGTGCGTGCTAGGCATAAGGCAGGGACACAAGTGCGGGCTAAACATAAGGCAGGGGCACAAATGCAGGCTAGGCTTTAGGCCTGGGCACAAGTGCGGGCTAGGCTTAAGGCCTGGGCACAAGTGCGAGCTAGGCTTAAGGCCTGAGAAAAAGTGCGGGCTAGGTTTAAGGCCTGGGCACAAGTGCGGGCTAGGCTTAAGGCCGGGGCACAAGTGCGGGCTAGGCTTAAGGCTGGGGCACAAGTGCGGGCTAGGCTTAAGGCCGGGGCACAAGTGCGGGCTAGGCTTAAGGCCGGGGCACAAGTGCGGGCTAGGCTTAAGGCCGGGGCACAAGTGCGGGCTAGGCTTAAGGCCGGGGCACAAGTGCGGGCTAGGCTTAAGGCCTGGGCACAAGTGCGGGCTAGGCTTAAGTCCGGGGCACAAGTGCGGGCTAGGCCTAAGGCCTGGGCACAAGTGCGGGCTAGGCTTAAGGCCTGGGCACAAGTGTGGGCTAGGCTTAAGGCCTGGGCACAAGTGCGGGCTAGGCTTAAGGCCGGGGCACAAGTGCGGGCTAGGCTTAAGGCCGGGACACAAGTGCCGGCTAGGCTTAAGGCCTGGGCACAAGTGCGGGCTAGGCTTAAGGCCGGGGCACAAGTGCGGGCTAGGCTTAAGGCCGGGACACAAGTGCCGGCTAGGCTTAAGGCCAGGGCACAAGTGCGGGCTAGGTTTAAGGCAGGGGGCACAAGTGCGGGCTAGGCTTAAGGCCGGGGCACAAGTGCGGGCTAGGCATAAGGCAAGGGCACAAGTGCGGGCTAGGCATAAGGCAGGGGCACAAGTGCGGGCTAGGCATAAGGCAGGGGCACAAGTGCGGGCTAGGCATAAGGCAGGGACACAAGTGCGGGCTAAACATAAGGCAGGGGCACAAGTGCAGGCTAGGCTTTAGGCCTGGGCACAAGTGCGGGCTAGGCTTAAGGCCTGGGCACAAGTGCGAGCTAGGCTTAAGGCCTGAGAAAAAGTGCGGGCTAGGATTAAGGCCTGGGCACAAGTGCGGGCTAGGCTTAAGGCCGGGGCACAAGTGCGGGCTAGGCTTAAGGCTGGGGCACAAGTGCGGGCTAGGCTTAAGGCCGGGGCACAAGTGCGGGCTAGGCTTAAGGCCGGGGCACAAGTGCGGGCTAGGCTTAAGGCCGGGGCACAAGTGCGGGCTAGGCTTAAGGCCGGGGCACAAGTGCGGGCTAGGCTTAAGGCCTGGGCACAAGTGCGGGCTAGGCTTAAGTCCGGGGCACAAGTGCGGGCTAGGCCTAAGGCCTGGGCACAAGTGCGGGCTAGGCTTAAGGCCTGGGCACAAGTGTGGGCTAGGCTTAAGGCCTGGGCACAAGTGCGGGCTAGGCTTAAGGCCGGGGCACAAGTGCGGGCTAGGCTTAAGGCCGGGACACAAGTGCCGGCTAGGCTTAAGGCCAGGGCACAAGTGCGGGCTAGGTTTAAGGCAGGGGGCACAAGTGCGGGCTAGGCTTAAGGCCGGGGCACAAGTGCGGGCTAGGCTTAAGGCCGGGGCACAAGTGCGGGCTAGGCTTAAGGCCGGGGCACAAGTGCGGGCTAGGCTTAAGGCCTGGGCACAAGTGCGGGCTAGGCTTAAGGCCGGGGCACAAGTGCGGGCTAGGCTTAAGGCCGGGGCACAAGTGCGGGCTTGGCTTAAGGCCTGGGCACAAGTGCGGGCTAGGCTTAAGGCCTGTGCACAAGTGCGGGCTAGGCTTAAGGCCTGGGCACAAGGGCGGGCTAGGCTTAAGGCCTGGGCACAAGGGCGGGCTAGGCTTAAGGCAGGGGCACATGGGCGGGCTTGGCTTAAGGCAGGGGCACAAGGGCGGGCTTGGCTTAAGGCAGGGGGCACAAGGGCGGGCTTGGCTTAAGGCAGAGGCACAAGGGCGGGCTTGGCTTAAGGCCAGGGCACAAGTGCGGGCTAGGCCTAAGGCCTGGGCACAAGTGCGGGCTAGGCTTAAGGCCTGGGCACAAGTGCGTGCTAGGCTTAAGGCCTGGGCACAAGTGTGGGCTAGGCTTAAGGCCGGGGCACAAGTGCGGGCTAGGCTTAAGGCCGGGGCACAAGTGCGGGCTAGGCATAAGGCAAGGGCACAAGTGCGGGCTAGGCATAAGGCAGGGGCACAAGTGCGGGCTAGGCATAAGGCAGGGACACAAGTGCGGGCTAAACATAAGGCAGGGGCACAAGTGCAGGCTAGGCTTTAGGCCTGGGCACAAGTGCGGGCTAGGCTTAAGGCCTGGGCACAAGTGCGAGCTAGGCTTAAGGCCTGAGAAAAAGTGCGGGCTAGGATTAAGGCCTGGGCACAAGTGCGGGCTAGGCTTAAGGCCGGGGCACAAGTGCGGGCTAGGCTTAAGGCTGGGGCACAAGTGCGGGCTAGGCTTAAGGCCGGGGCACAAGTGCGGGCTAGGCTTAAGGCCGGGGCACAAGTGCGGGCTAGGCTTAAGGCCGGGGCACAAGTGCGGGCTAGGCTTAAGGCCGGGGCACAAGTGCGGGCTAGGCTTAAGGCCTGGGCACAAGTGCGGGCTAGGCTTAAGTCCGGGGCACAAGTGCGGGCTAGGCCTAAGGCCTGGGCACAAGTGCGGGCTAGGCTTAAGGCCTGGGCACAAGTGTGGGCTAGGCTTAAGGCCTGGGCACAAGTGCGGGCTAGGCTTAAGGCCGGGGCACAAGTGCGGGCTAGGCTTAAGGCCGGGACACAAGTGCCGGCTAGGCTTAAGGCCAGGGCACAAGTGCGGGCTAGGTTTAAGGCAGGGGGCACAAGTGCGGGCTAGGCTTAAGGCCGGGGCACAAGTGCGGGCTAGGCTTAAGGCCGGGGCACAAGTGCGGGCTAGGCTTAAGGCCGGGGCACAAGTGCGGGCTAGGCTTAAGGCCTGGGCACAAGTGCGGGCTAGGCTTAAGGCCGGGGCACAAGTGCGGGCTAGGCTTAAGGCCGGGGCACAAGTGCGGGCTTGGCTTAAGGCCTGGGCACAAGTGCGGGCTAGGCTTAAGGCCTGTGCACAAGTGCGGGCTAGGCTTAAGGCCTGGGCACAAGGGCGGGCTAGGCTTAAGGCCTGGGCACAAGGGCGGGCTAGGCTTAAGGCAGGGGCACATGGGCGGGCTTGGCTTAAGGCTGGGGCACAAGTGCGGGCTAGGCTTAAGGCCGGGGCACAAGTGCGGGCTAGGCTTAAGGCCGGGGCACAAGTGCGGGCTAGGCTTAAGGCCGGGGCACAAGTGCGGGCTAGGCTTAAGGCCGGGGCACAAGTGCGGGCTAGGCTTAAGGCCTGGGCACAAGTGCGGGCTAGGCTTAAGTCCGGGGCAAAGTGCGGGCTAGGCCTAAGGCCTGGGCACAAGTGCGGGCTAGTCTTAAGGCCTGGGCACAAGTGTGGGCTAGGCTTAAGGCCTGGGCACAAGTGCGGGCTAGGCTTAAGGCCGGGGCACAAGTGCGGGCTAGGCTTAAGGCCGGGACACAAGTGCCGGCTAGGCTTAAGGCCAGGGCACAAGTGCGGGCTAGGTTTAAGGCAGGGGGCACAAGTGCGGGCTAGGCTTAAGGCCGGGGCACAAGTGCGGGCTAGGCTTAAGGCCGGGGCACAAGTGCGGGCTAGGCTTAAGGCCGGGGCACAAGTGCGGGCTAGGCTTAAGGCCTGGGCACAAGTGCGGGCTAGGCTTAAGGCCGGGGCACAAGTGCGGGCTAGGCTTAAGGCCGGGGCACAAGTGCGGGCTTGGCTTAAGGCCTGGGCACAAGTGCGGGCTAGGCTTAAGGCCTGTGCACAAGTGCGGGCTAGGCTTAAGGCCTGGGCACAAGGGCGGGCTAGGCTTAAGGCCTGGGCACAAGGGCGGGCTAGGCTTAAGGCAGGGGCACATGGGCGGGCATGGCTTAAGGCAGGGGCACAAGGGCGGGCTTGGCTTAAGGCAGGGGGCACAAGGGCGGGCTTGGCTTAAGGCAGAGGCACAAGGGCGGGCTTGGCTTAAGGCCAGGGCACAAGTGCGGGCTAGGCCTAAGGCCTGGGCACAAGTGCGGGCTAGGCATAAGGCCTGGGCACAAGTGCGTGCTAGGCTTAAGGCCTGGGCACAAGTGTGGGCTAGGCTTAAGGCCGGGGCACAAGTGCGGGCTAGGCTTAAGGCCGGGGCACAAGTGCAGTGCTGGCTAGGATCAAGGCAGGGGGCACAAGTGCTGGCTAGGCTTAAGGCATACAGCTAACTCTTTGCACTCTTTGCATAAAGGGTTAGGCACCCATAGGGGTGAAGAGCTAGCTTTCACCCCTCTACTCTGTACTTGGACATTTAGGACTAGATCCTTTGTTGTACAGTGCGGAGCCTCTCCATAACCCCATGCTCCAAGCGACCAGGCAATTCTTGTCTGTCCTCCGTAAATGGGTAATGCCTTCTTCCCAATTACAGTCGTGCATGCGCATTCAGACGGGACAAGAGCGAAGAATGTAAAGCTGGCCCTATGTGCATAACCAACATGAAGCTGAAGACAAAAACAAACAAACAAGCATTCAAGGGGCTCAAAAGTGCGGGCTAGGCTTAAGGCCTGGGCACAACTGCGGGCTAGGCTTAAGGCCGGGGCACAAGTGCGGGCTAGGCTTAAGGCCGGGGCACAAGTGCGGGCTTGGCTTAAGGCCGGGGCACAAGTGCGGGCTAGGCTTAAGGCCGGGGCACAAGTGCGGGCTAGGCTTAAGGCCGGGGCAGAAGTGCGGGCTAGGCTTAAGTCCGGGGCACAAGTGCGGGCTAGGCTTAAGGCCTGGGCACAAGTGCGGGCTAGGCTTAAGGCCGGGGCACAAGTGCGGGCTACGCCTAAGGCCTGGGCACAAGTGCGGGCTAGGCTTAAGGCCTGGGCACAAGTGCGGGCTAGGCTTAAGGCCTGGGCACAAGTGCGGGCTAGGCTTAAGGCCGGGGCACAAGTGCGGGCTAGGCTTAAGGCCTGGGCACAAGTGCAGAGCTGGCTAGGATCAAGGCAGGGGGCACAATTGCGGGCTAGGCTTAAGGCCGGGGCACAAGTGCGGGCTAGGCTTTAGGCCTGGGCACAAGTGCGGGCTAGGCTTAAGGCCTGGGCACAAGGGCGGGCTAGGCTTAAGGCAGGGGCACATGGGCGGGCTTGGCTTAAGGAAGGGGCACAAGGGCGGGCTTGGCTTAAGGCAGTGGCACAAGGGCGGGCTTGGCTTAAGGCCGGGGCACAAGTGCGGGCTAGGCTTAAGGCCGGGGCACAAGTGCTTGCTAGGCTTAAGGCCTGTGCACAAGTGCGGGCTAGGCTTAAGGCCGGGACACAAGTGCGGGCTAGGCTTAAGGCCGGGGCACAAGTGCGGGCTAGGCTTAAGCCCGGGGCACAGGTGCGGGCTAGGCTTAAGCCCGGGGCACAGGTGCAGGCTAGGCTTAAGGCCGGGGCACAGGTGCGGGCTAGGCTTAAGGCGGGGCACAGGTGCGTGCTAGGCTTAAGGCCAGGGCACAGGTGCGGGCCAGGCTTAAGACCGGGGCACAGGTGCGGGCTAGGCTTAAGGCCGGGGCACAGGTGCGGGCTAGGCTTAAGGCCGGGGCACAGGTGCGGGCTAGGCTTAAGGCCGGGGCACAGGTGCGGGCTAGGCTTAAGGCCGGGGCATAGGTGCGGGCTAGGCTTAAGGCCGGGGCACAGGTGCGGGCTAGGCTTAAGGCCGGGGCACAGGTGCGGGCTAGGCTTAAGGCCAGGGCACAGGTGCGGGCTAGGCTTAAGGCCAGGGCACAAGTGCGGGCTAGGCTTAAGGCCAGGGCACAAGTGCGGGCTAGGCTTAAGGCCGGGGCACAAGTGCGGGCTAGGCTTAAGGCCGGGGCACAAGTGCGGGCTAGGCATAAGGCAGTGGCACAAGTGCTGGTTAGGCATAAGGCAAGGGCACAAGTGCGGGCTAGGCATAAGGCAGGGGCACAAGTGCGGGCTAGGCATAAGGCAGGGGCACAAGTGCGGGCTAGGCATAAGGCAGGGACACAAGTGCGGGCTAAACATAAGGCAGGGGCACAAGTGCAGGCTAGGCTTTAGGCCTGGGCACAAGTGCGGGCTAGGCTTAAGGCCTGGGCACAAGTGCGAGCTAGGCTTAAGGCCTGAGAAAAAGTGCGGGCTAGGATTAAGGCCTGGGCACAAGTGCGGGCTAGGCTTAAGGCCGGGGCACAAGTGCGGGCTAGGCTTAAGGCTGGGGCACAAGTGCGGGCTAGGCTTAAGGCCGGGGCACAAGTGCGGGCTAGGCTTAAGGCCGGGGCACAAGTGCGGGCTAGGCTTAAGGCCGGGGCACAAGTGCGGGCTAGGCTTAAGGCCGGGGCACAAGTGCGGGCTAGGCTTAAGGCCTGGGCACAAGTGCGGGCTAGGCTTAAGTCCGGGCACAAGTGCGGGCTAGGCCTAAGGCCTGGGCACAAGTGCGGGCTAGGCTTAAGGCCTGGGCACAAGTGTGGGCTAGGCTTAAGGCCTGGGCACAAGTGCGGGCTAGGCTTAAGGCCGGGGCACAAGTGCGGGCTAGGCTTAAGGCCGGGACACAAGTGCCGGCTAGGCTTAAGGCCAGGGCACAAGTGCGGGCTAGGTTTAAGGCAGGGGGCACAAGTGCGGGCTAGGCTTAAGGCCGGGGCACAAGTGCGGGCTAGGCTTAAGGCCGGGGCACAAGTGCGGGCTAGGCTTAAGGCCGGGGCACAAGTGCGGGCTAGGCTTAAGGCCGGGGCACAAGTGCGGGCTAGGCTTAAGGCCGGGGCAGAAGTGCGGGCTAGGCTTAAGTCCGGGGCACAAGTGCGGGCTAGGCTTAAGGCCTGGGCACAAGTGCGGGCTAGGCTTAAGGCCGGGGCACAAGTGCGGGCTACGCCTAAGGCCTGGGCACAAGTGCGGGCTAGGCTTAAGGCCTGGGCACAAGTGCGGGCTAGGCTTAAGGCCTGGGCACAAGTGCGGGCTAGGCTTAAGGCCGGGGCACAAGTGCGGGCTAGGCTTAAGGCCTGGGCACAAGTGCAGAGCTGGCTAGGATCAAGGCAGGGGGCACA